>NC_088840.1:9526912-9904412 GCF_904066995.2 Poecilia reticulata | reverse complement strand
ATCATTCTGGCTCCTGCCCCCGCAGCCCCGACGTTTCTGCCCAGCCTCCAGTTCATAGTTTTCCCTCGCTCGAGTTCATTGATATGGTGTAAATGAAGCTTTGTATAATTTATGGGCACAACCTCTGCCGCAAATCAGAACTGCCATTTGTTTACATGTTAGCAACTCGCTAACATGCTAGCTCCCTGTTATCAAACAGGATGCCTGTTGTATGTATTTAATATACTGTGTTTTTATTGTCACCAACTGTGTGTGTAATGTGATTCGTGTGCTGAGGAGCGATCAGAAACGCAGAGAACAGATTCGAGGTGAGGCAGGCAGTTCTCGTGCCTTATGGCTGTGGGCGCTCATTGTGACTCCACAACTGCAGAGTAAGAGACGGTAACAGCGAGCTAGCCATACAGTAGCTGCGCTGATACAGAGAACGAGACAGACGTGGTTTTCAGTTGTACTTTAACGGTTTCACACTTTGTGGAAAGTGTGAAACTTTCAGCACAAAAGGTTCATAGCCTCACCAGCTATGCACCTAAACGCACATCACTGACTAATTGCACACACATCTATCTATCTCTATCTATCTCTATATATCTCTATCTATCTATAGCTTCATTATTTTTTAACTAGTCTGCTTTTCTGCATGCCTTATTTCTGTTGATTTTACTATCTTTTAGCTTGTCTATTCTTTATGTCTTCTACTTCTATTTTATTCTTTTTCCAATGTTGCTATGTTTCACTCTTCCAACGGTTTCAACTATTTCTCGTTTTGTACTGACTTCCGCTTCTGCTAAATTTTTCCTTTTTGATTTGTTTCACTGTTCAACTGATCCAACTATTTTCTATTTCTTCTGATATCTTCTACTTCTTAAGCTTTTCTCCATTTTTCTTGCATTTCTGCAGCAGTCATTCTGCAAATATGCATTCTCACGGCTGTTTCGCTAGGAACAGCTATTTTTCTAGTTTGCATTTGTCATTATTTGGGCTGTGAAAGGTCACAGTGTGTTAAAGAACGTAGAATTCGAGTACGGTCAAAAATGAAGTTGGAAACATCAGTGCGGTGCCAGTGGCAGTTGCTTCAATTTAACCCGCCCTAATTAAAATCATACTGGAAGCATTATAGTAACTCAGCATTGTGCCTGTTTGGTTTATTTTGCTAACCAATTCCCATTAGGTTTTCCATTCCATGAAGAACTGGGTCGCACATTTTGACTGACTGTTTGGTTAAAACCGTTCGATGTCTCTCACGAAATAAACAAAACATTTGACATAAAATATCCTGCTTTTCATATAAAATTATCAACACTACCCCTAAAATATTCGGTTTCGAAAACCAACAGTAGGCATTCGTGCTTTCAAATTCCCACCAAGCGTATTCGGCTTCCATCGAAAACAGACCAGGGCCACTTTATTTAAGGAACCGAACGCCACCGTTTGGTTGGAAGGCATAAATTATTTTAATTGGCTCTTGTGGTCATTTTGTAGCTGGCAACATGTCACAGCTACGCTCTGGAATGACAAATGTGCAAATACGTCCTATTGCCTCATCTGCTATTGGTCAGTCTTTCTCTAATTCTAGCATTGCTGTGGCCTAATCATATTATGTGGTAAAGCTTTCCGATGCCAAGCCGCTAGGGCTTTTAAAAAGTTAGCAGTAAAACGTTAAACTGAATCCTGGAGTTAGTAGGAAGTGAGTGCATGTCATAATTCTGGGGGGGGCGGGGTTTGGGTTTCATCTATGTTTGCATTTTGATTATTTACTTGAGCCGTGATCTTTTCAGTTCATGTATTTAGTCTCGTTCTTAATATTATTTCTGCACTGGAGTTTTGATTGGCGTCTCCATCCCCAGCTATTAGCTCCAGCTAAAACCTTGACAAACATTAATATCAGTAACAAGCCCAGGTAATTTTTTTTTAGAACTGCACGTTAAAGTTTGATTTTCATGTTCATGTTCTACGACTGCACTTTTTTTTTTTACTGCAGTGCAGCCAAGCTCAGCAGTTTTGTTGTATAAGCAGATGTTTTATTTATTACTCCTCGCCCATTTTAGCCTGTTTTCATACATTCTTACAACCACATGTTCTTCTTTCAATATATTTCATTTCCTATTTCCATGCCATTCCACACGTATCTCTAGTTTCCAAAATGTGTAATACCACCATCTCCTTATTCTAGCCTTTGTAACTGGCAAGCCACAGTGATGGCATTTTGGTTTTGTCTGTGGTTTTTTTTTATTACCTGCTATTATTAGGATCGGTAAGGAAAAGGAACACACACACACACACACACGGACGCACATGACACAGTTTCCCAGGTTTAACGGATGAGTCACTTCTTTACTGAACAAGCTCTTATCGCCTAAGCAGGTTTTATCCACGACTGAGAGCCAGCAGATCAGCTCCCAGTTCACCGTCGACCCTCACAGAGGAAGATGCCCCTGATAGGAACCTGTGGAGCGGTCAGATTAAAACCAACACAGAGGAAACCAGATGTATACGTACATACAGACTTTCTTTATCTCACCAACATCAAATGAAACCTCTGAACACAAATTTAATTTGTTCCAAACTGCAGTTTTGTATCCTAGACATCTGCATTTGGAAGCGTGTCTACACTGAAAATAATGACAACTGAGGTAATCCGTTCCAACCCAACCACCCACAAACATCAGTCAAAATCAGCCATTTTCAGCCATCCATCCATTTTCTTACACCCTTGTCCCTTAATGGGGTTGGGAGGGTTACTGGTGCCTATCTCCAGCTAATGTTCCGGGTGAGAGGTGGGGTTCACCCTGGACAGGTCACCAGTCTGTCACAGGGAAACACAGAGACACACGGGACAAACAACCATGCACACACACACTCACACCTGAACAGTCATGTTTTTGGACTGTGGGAGGAAACCGGAGTACCCGGAGAAAACCCACGCAGGCACACGGAGAACATGCAAACTCCATGCAGAAAGACTGGGGCCGGGAATCGAACCCAGAACCTTCTTGCTGCAAGGCAACAGCTCTACCAACTGCACCACTGTGCAGCCCCAGCCATTTTCAATACAACAGCATTGATCCTATACTGGAAGATAAACTAATGATGAAACACTTAAATAATGAGGATGAATACAGTTTTTTTTTTGTTTGTAGCCCTAATTTGACACATGGTGTGTTTTCTGCCATAAAGAAGTCAGCACTTAGCCCAAAATCCATCGCAATGAGATACTTCAGAAACACCAGCTTTCCACGCCAGCTGCCTAGAATCACTGGACGAAATTCCACCACTGTCTCAGGAAAAAAATAAACAGTTAGTTGATGCTTGTGTCTATGGGTCAAAATGTTAGAAAAAGTCCCTCCGCACAGCACCTGGACAGATTTATGCTGCCCGACACAGCTTTGCTCAGTTTTCTGCTGCACACAGAAGTGCTTTGTTTTGTTTTTTTCTTCTTTTTTTACTTGAGCACACATCCCTTTGGCAGCCCAGGAAGTGGTCACCACGACCGCTGCTTTGCATGCCGGGCACCAAAAAACTTGGAATGCAACAGCAGGAAAAGTGCGCGCATGTAGCATCCATGTATCGGGAATAAAGTCGCACAGTGTTCTGGTTTGAGCTCTTATGCTTGCAAGAGACATTCCACTGATTTGTAAAATGAAAATGATTGAAACTAGTAGGATGACTAAATGGCACAAATATGAGATTTTTTGAGATTTTTTTGGTCTATTTTCTTGAAATTCAGAAGTGGTTGATTTGGGTCAAACATTGTGGGTCCTGCCTCAGTTTTCCCCAAACGTTTAAGAGCATTTACAGTCTTTCTCGACGTTAGCTGAGCATATTTGACAAAAATATCATTCACTTTTTCCCCTCATTTTTTCCCCTCAAACTGTGAGGGGAAAAAAAACAAAAAAACATTTGTGTATCTTTAAATAGTTGTTTTTTTTTCCAGCGGGCTAGCCTTCGTCATTACTTTCTTTTTATATTTTTCTGCAAATACGTTCGACTCGTGCAAATTCATTTGCGATCGCCTCCCTCTTTCATTTCTTTATTTGCTCCCCCCTCTCCTCCCCCGTACTGATTCAACACCCACACTCGTCTTTTTGCAAACCCCAAGTCCTTTAAATATTCTTCATTTAAATCTTCCGTCTGTGTGTTTATTTCTGCCGCTCTGCTGCCGCGGCTGGAGATACGCCGGAGACGAAGACAAGAAGCAGAGACGGCAAAGGGAGAGTTATTTGACACAGGAAGAGAATACTTGTTAAGCTTTCTTATTAAACTGAGTCCAAGTTTACTCTGAGAACAGTAGCAAGTGTCTCCCCTGCTGGGCATTTGTCACAGAAATAAATATGTTTGTGCTGACTGACTGGAAGTCCTGTTCCAGCTTTGAGAATAAAGTGATGGGAAGTAGTTTAGATCATTGCCGGTGATGTTATTTCTCACTCTCGCAGTGGAAAGCTGTCATTTTCAGCATGAGGACAAAACAAAAGAACATTTCACATTGTATACCTGCTGCAAATATTTGCCGTTTTGCTATACTTTTAGCTTTTCTTTCTTTTTCTATATTTATGACAGATCTGATTATAGAGGTGAATAATTGTTAACTGGATCAACGGCCTGTATATTTATTAAGTCCACTTCTCTTTGCTTTTGTTAAATCTACTACAGTGCAACTCGGTGTCTTCAGAAGTCTTGCAATAGCTAGAGAGTGTATAATTTAATCTTTGTGGTGAGAAAACTAAAGGCCAAGCTGTGGATTTTTCAGTTACGTCCACTTGTCATGCAAATTTTCAGTGAACTTTTAAAACGTTGCAAAAAGGAAAAACAAAGAAAATGTTGAGCAGGGTGTGTTTCCATCCACTGTGTTTCACCCAGGCTGTGCGGAACATCATTTTGTTAGGTGTAAACATTGCTGTTTAGTGCAGCAATGCAATTTAGATCAGCTTTAATAAACAGGGAGTGCGTCAGGTAAAAGTTCGGTATGTTTGAACTTATTTGACAAACGTATTTCCATCTCCCGTTTAGCGCGTTAACTCTTATTCGGAAAAGCCAAGAACCACCTCAAGCGAGCGTAAAAATATTTTTTGCAGAAATTGAGAAAGGTTGATGGATGCTATTTCCATCAACCTTGTCTAATCTAATATTTCCAAACGTTGATGGAAATGCTAATGTAGCTAAGAAAAGGAAACCGGACAAACAAGAAATCCATAATAAGTTAACTTTTTCGATTGATTGATTGATTGATTGATTGATTGATTGATTGATTGATTGATTGATTGATTGATTGATTGATTGATTGATTGATTGATTGATTGATTGATTGATTGTCTTGAGCTGGCAAGTTTGCAGCCTAACAGTAATATTCAGATAGGCACATTGCACACTAGGCAACAGGTAAAAGAAATACCCTTTAATTAAATATGACATTTCCTCTTTGACCCAAAAGAAATGAATACGAAAAAAACAAAAAACAATATTGAACAGAGAAGACAAATCCTGCCTGAAAATATTTCTCTTTTTCTTGAAGGAACTCAGTAGACAATTAGATGTCTTATAAATATGTATATTTTTAAATACGTAAATTGAACTGAAAATTGTTTACTGTCCATCCAAACAATTAAAACTGCAATGTAAATAAAATGACAAAGTCCCTGAAATGTTGAGTCGAAAACGAAAAAATGACAAAGGCATCATATACAAACTGTTCCCTCAGATTCTGTTTGAGGTCTCTGGAACAGATATGACAGCCGCAGACTGTCTTCCTCCTTTTGGCCGACAACTGAAGGGAAAATGTTCCACTCGGCTGAAAAACACAAGAACTACAGCTTCATTGTACTGGGATTGTTTTTCCAGACCTGTGGCAGACAGAAAGAAATTATAAAATCTCTGTAGATGTTTAAACTAGAAATACAGTTCTCCCCAACTCTCAGGTGGCTTCGTCTTGCAGGTTTATTTTTCGGTAATCTAAAATCTTTTGCAATGATTATCTTCTTATTTTTAGTCGTTTGAATCGGAGGTGTTTTTTTCGACTCGACTCACTCGTGGCCTACTTTTAGCTTCGCCTCTGAGTCACAGTTGGGAAACGCATTTTAAGTCATTTTTGTGGCAACGTTTTGGAACGCCCGCGGTAATCAGATCCTTCCTGAAAAGAGCTACTGGAACTTTGCTGCTGCTGCTGCTGCTGCTTTGAAAAGACCGAGCGAGGCGAGCGGCGCAGAATAAAAAGCAGCGAATTGTCATGATGAGGGAAAGTTGTTGTGGTAACACTCTAACTGCCTTTCTGTAATAATAGTAATTTCTCTCGATGAGTACACACGATTGCTATTCATACTCTGGGTGAGTCACTGAAAAAAATGATGCTATTTCAGGTGAGACTAATGCTTTGTTGTAAGGTACAACCACCACCTCCTCCTGCTCAACCACCTCCCTTTTCCTTTCAAGCCTGTTGGGTTTTTTTTTTTCTTTTGCTTTGGTGCTGCAGATGCTCTGAAACTTCAGTCATGTCTCTAAAAGCTTTCTCCTCCACACCGAGGAGGCTGTTGGTGGCTTCCAGCCCTCCGCCAGGATGGCTGCTGATCACTTTCCCCGGCTCGTCCTGTCTCTCATGTCACCACTCACCGTTCTCCCTTGCTGCCCTCTCTTGTGTTTGATCTGGCTGCTGAAACCTTCACCCCCCCTCCACCCCACTCATCTCCTTTATCTCTCTGTGTCAATCCCCATCTCTTTAGCTCCCCGTTTCACTCAGACATCTGTCACGTTTTCCTGATCATGCCCACCAGCTCGTCCGTGTTCTATTCTTAGCCAGACAGTCTGAACAATTCAACAGTTTTTTTTTTTTGGGTTTCTAGGGTGCTGCTCTGGGATTTGTGTCTAGATTCTGCATGTGCATCGCTGCATCCCAATAAGGTCCTTTTTAGATATTGTGTGTCTGCAGTGAAGAAAACTTATGAATATAGTTTTGTGTATTGACTATAAAAATTGTGAATTTTTTGTGTGAATTTGTTTAATCCTGCAACATCAAATTGCCCCTGGTTGCTTCTGGTCAGATGCAGCGGCTGAACGTCCCCCAAACGCCTTCTGTTCTTTTTTTTTTCTAATGAAATGGAAAATGAAGTGAGATGTTGTCAGTAGCTATTTAATCCTCCTCCTCCAAACTTGTGAACTTCCTCTCTGCCGTGATTGTTGTGTTTATTACAATGTTATAAACCACACATACATTGGGGACTCAGCTCGGTGTGTCTTTTTAGACTGAGGAGGGTGCGTGTGTGTGTGTGTGTGTGTGTGCGTGCGTGCGTGTGTGGGTGTGTGTGTGGTAAAACAACCTCCCCCAAACCACTCGCCCGCGCATTGACGGTTCCACTTTGGCCAGACTTTGCTTGGCCCTTGAATGCGGTGGAGGTACATTGAGGTGGCGGTTCATGAGCTCGAGCGCGAACAAGGAACTTGTTGTCTCCGTGCCCTCTCAAGCTTAAGGTCCGCGGTGGAAATGTTGTCATCTTGTGCCACTTTGCGATCGTCTCCCAGGTCATTATGTTGGTGAGGACGGCGAGTCCAGGCATTTGGACACACTGTTCTGACTACTTCTCCTAAAAGAAACACACCACAAAGGTCAGGCAAAGGACAGAAGGAGAACATGAATGCATGGCGCCATCCACAGAAAATTTAGCACTAAAAAAACAATTAAGAGAAACTTCGCGGGACACGCAACTCCAAACGACGTATGAATAAATCCTTGTCCGCGCCGGCAAGGTTCAAATGGGTAAAGATATGTGTGGATGTAGTTTTTAAGAAAGATTTTTTTTTATTTCTAAGCGTTGTTCTTTTATCTTTACATATTGTTCTACCATGTTGTAAATGCTCGTCACTTGGTCATCGGGCGTTGAGTTGAGTAATCATGAGGAAATTACATCCAAATTTGATTACTCTTTTCCTCATTGTAATTAATTGGCATTAGATTAGAGCCAGTGGGGCATATTCACGCATTGACAGACATCCTGCCACACATGAAGTCTTTCGATTTCAAGAAACCATTTCCTATGGATTACGGCTCTAAATGACTAATTTCTTCTCCCAGACCCCAATACCTTCTACTGCTTCCTAGTTTATTACCTCACAGAGCGGCCTGCCTTACACACAGGGACAGCGCAGGAGATTAGATTTGTTTAATGCCTCTGTATAATCATTAAACAGAAAACAACACTTGGATGACTGGATTACTGGATTATACTTCAGTGTCTGTCACATTGTGCTCTCCGTATGCTTCAGGGAGTATAAATAACCAAAAGGGAACAGATTTTTGCAGGGTTTTTTTCTTTTTTTTTGTTTCCATTGGTAATTTGGTCATTGTTATTTAACCATAAGCTCCAAGTCTTTGAGGTTGGAACGCCTTAATCGTTAGCTCCCTGCTAAGAGTCTCCATGGGATTCATGTTGCCACACTGGCTGGGCCACCAGGGGGCGATAATATTCCCTCCAGTCAGAACAACCATGTTGGGATCGCTTTAAATCGAAGTATTTTTTCACAAATGCTTACTGTAATCTAACAAACGGATGCACCCATTCACCAACATTTTTTCATTTTCATTTAGATTCGTTCCTCTGAAGTCGTCACATCAGAGGACAACTTTTAAACAACTTTTGATGGGTCCATGTGCTATCAAGCATCAATTACAGTCATAAACCAAACACAATTATTAAGAGCCACAAAAGTTATTGATTTGCACAGAAGTTTGTTTTTACCTGACATGATATAAAGTGAAATAAAAATGACACCTCCCTTCCAGCCAGTTCAGTGAATCTGAAGTTAAAGCTGACTCTTCGACTCTGACTGTGTTGTGAGTGTATCTGGCTCTGACAGCATCACACACACACACACACACACACAGACACACACACACACACACACACACACACACACGCACACGCACACACACACACACACACACCTGAACACTCTTGCTGTCTTTTGGAGCCTTCCACCGTCAATCTCCCAGTGGTCCAAATTTAACAGGACTCTGGCGGTAAAGACACCACAGTGGGTCTTTCATGTCCAACACCCTTCCTTGGTTACTGTTGCTATGCATGGCGGCTCGTTGCCGTCACCGGTGCATCCAATAGGCATGTCGGCGCGGCCAGGGGAGTCTAAAAACAGCATTCTATATTACAGCATATAATGAGAGAGGCTTCATCAGTGTTCTCTCCAAATGTCAGAGCAGCTTTAATGATCTGCTAAGCACACACACACACACACACACACACACACACACACTGAAGTTATGTGCATGCTATCTCAATGTGTGAGGCTCACTGTTGGTGTTTTCTCTAATCCCACACATCTTTATTCCTTATCTATGATTAGATATTTGTTTCATCACACAGCGTTTGCCTTATCTTGTTACTTTCATGGTCGCCATAAAAAAATAAATTAAAAAAAATTCTGTTTTTCCACTTGAAAAGTTTTGCACATCTGTTCACTAGTACACATTTGCAGTGTTTTTTTTTGTTTTTGTTTTGCTTTTGTTTCCTCTTTCGATATTATTATGAAGACCGGATACGTTAAGGGCTCTGCTGAACACAGAGATCCAGAAAATCTTTTGTCCAGATAATCTTAGACACTCAAAAGACGTTGAACCTCCATCCCTCCAGGATGCGCCTGTGCGGGTTTGATATTATTACCAGTGAGTCAGTTCACATACAGGGCAAAAGAAAAAACGTTGAATTATTTACAGCGAGTGATGAGCAGATGACAAACAGATCGGAGCCCAGTAGTAAAGACGGACGGAAGCAGGAAAAACTAAAAGAAAAAAAACAGGAAACTAAGAAGAAGCAGGTAAAAAAAAAAAAAAAGGAAAAAAAGAGAAACATTTAATGGAAGGAGGCAGAAGGAAGAGTTTGTTGCCAAAACAGACAGAGAAAGCAGAAGGCAGGCTGAAGATTAAAGAGTTGTGGAGAGGACAATACAACCTAAGAGAAAGAGACAGAGTGAGAGGAAAGGCTTATGAGCGAACATGCCGGCCGGGGCTCTTGGTGCATTGCAGACGGCATTGCCATGGAAACGAATTGAGGGAAAGCGCAAGGCGAGGAGGAGGGGATTAAATAGGAAGGAAGAGATCACTGCTTCACACTGTTGAAGCTGGGAGGGAGGGGGCTCTGATGACAAGGGAGGGGCATGCAGACAAAATAACTGGATATGAAGTTTAGATGAATAGCCTCTTAATACTTTACCACTAAGAATGTTTCAGAGTGGTGTATAAATTCGTATTCAACAATCTTTTGTCCAATCAGAAACACACTTGGTTGCAATCATAAAGCAGACTTTTAGGATGATGATGATGATGATGATGATGATGATGATCACTAAAATAGTTTATTTACAATTTAATTCTTCCTTTTTGCGGTCAGTGATGCAACCCATGTTTCGCCAAGATGACATTCAAGGTTTCATATATTATTCACATATTTCTGCTTACGTTATGTGCTCCGAAAGAAGACTAAAGTTATTAAGTAAAAACTGAAAGAGAAAGAGCGAAAAAGGAGCAAATTTTCAAATCAACGTTCAGCAGTTGGGCAAAGTTAACCCCGAATGCACTTCAGAGTGAAACTGCTTTCCCACCAGCTACTGGCTGCTGCCAACAAAAAGTAATGTTAATTCTCCCAATTAGTTTTATTTTACTACTAGTCAAGTTCAGACACTAACTCCAAAAAAAAAAAAACATTGCTTGAGGTCATAATAAATATTTTGGAATCCAAAAACATGTTGATTTATTTATTTATGTTTTACTTTTCTGGAGAAAAAAAAACTAATCTGGAAAAGGTTTCTAATAGACTCAAGAGGAGATTATACTTGGATAAGCATTAATACCCCTTGAACTTTATCCACACTTTGGCACATCACAACCACAAAATGTCAGTGAAGTTTAGGAGGGTTAAGGTTTCAGGTTATAGACCAACAGAATGCTTCCCTCCAGAGTTCAATTCAATTCAAAATAGTTTATGGAACATAAGGAAAAATAAATGTTGTTGAATTCAATTTTCCTCAGTGGGTTGTTGTAGATGGTGACGGCTATGGGCAGTACGTAGCAGTCTGTATTACAGCAGATCTAAAGAAGCCTCTGATGAAAGACAGTCTGTTGTCCTAAGAGGACGCTCAGAGTTGTCCATAATGTTCTTCGTTTTATGAAAAATCCTTCTTTGCACAATCATCTTCAGAGGAACAGAACCGCCTTTCTTCATCAGCTTGTTAGGCCTTTTGATGCTGCTGCCCCAACAGATGATGACAGAGGAGATTACACCGCAAAAGAGATTTGTAGAAAATATTCAGCATCTTGCTGCAAACGTTGAAAAACGTAAGTACTTCAAAACGTACTTAAGTCTAAACTTGTGTGTTTAGTCTAAGCTGTTGTTCAGACGATCACCGAGATATTTATACTCCACCACCAACTCCACCTCCAATGATGGAAATAGTGTTTGACCTATCTACTTTAAGGTCACATTCAAGAAAAGATGATTGGGAGAGTGCGGTCTCTCAATCATCTGTGGTGCTCCGGTGCTGCTGACATGCAACCTTTAAGTTTCACAAACTGTGGTCTGTTTGTCAGGTGATCACTAATCAGTGAGCCAGGTGATTGCAGAGACATCCACCTGTGTCTTCTGGGGTTTCTCACTAAGTAAATCAGACTGATGACACTCCAACATTCTCCGGGGTCAGACTGAGGTTAAAGAGGTGCTGCAGAATCCCGTTGAGTTGCATCATTTGGCTCCATCTGGTTTCCGTTTGTCTTCCCAGTTCTTGTATTAAAGCATCCTCACAGTACAACACGGCATCATGTGGTGGGATTCTTTATACTTGGTTGGTTTGCAATTGTGCAACATTTCTTCGGTTTTCGGATCATAGCGTGCTCTGTGTAATGTTAAAATGTTAAGATTGAGTTACCAACAACAGCATTTAGGTCACTTTTGAAAGGATGTGCGCATTTTTTAAAATTATTTTTATTTAGGAGTGACGGGGGCTGAGTACAAATGCACGCCACACTTTTCAGGTTTTAGTGAACTAAACAGCTCTCCTTCCACTTTGTGTTTTTCTGTAACATAAAATACTAATAAAATGTATTAACGTTTGTTGTCGTAGCTTGATCAAAACATAATTAAGATCAAGGACTATTAATACACTTGCAACAATTTGCATGTTGTGGAATAACAAATCGATATTTTATGATGCTCCAACATCTTTTAACTCTGGGCTTTCATTATCAACTCATATAAGATGCTACGACTTGTTGCCTTCTAACCACGTCTTGAATAACAACTCTTAGCGCTTAATTAAACCTGTGTGATTTGATTGGGAGCCTCGTTGCTGTGAGGAGTCTAGTTAAAGTGCCAGAGAGCTAAATAAGTGTTGCCTCAATAACATAATAAAAAAATAAATAAATAAAGTGACATGAGATGAGCCGGTTGTCTCGGGTGGCATTGTCTGGGTCCAGATCCGAGGGCGAGGTTGTCATGACAGCAGAAGTGCGCATGGAGTTTGTCTAGGTGTCATGCTATTAAGACACACACACACACACACACACACACACACACGCACACGCACACGCACACACACACACACACACACACACACACACACACACACACACACACACACACACACACACATACACGCACACGCGTACATACACGTGGCTGTTGGAAATATTCTTGACTGCAGGATTATAAATAGAAAGCATCAGAAGACAGTCGCCCCCTGTGGGATCATCGTTCTCCCTCCTCTCCTCATCGGTGCCACTCCTCGTCGTTGACTCGACCCCCCAATCCCACCCCGATCCCCGAAGTCTCCTCGAGGGGCTCTGTTTGCCTCTGTTTATCTCCATAGCGATAGTGACGATGCAGGGTGACGGTGGTTGTCATGGCGATGAGACGGGCATGGCAGGGGTGCTTAATGAGACTGGAGTTGCTCGGGCTAATGAGGTGGGACGGCTGTGGCTGGGTGTGTTCTTCGACTGCGACGACGGGCAGACGGCTTGTTAAGGGTCCTTCCTTATAAGTAACTTCTCTGCGTTTTCTGAGCTGTCTGGGCTCCTATAGAGCTCCACGTTCTGCTGCAGGCCTAACGAGCTGCACGGAGCCAGTGTTTATCCGGTTGATCACATTTTGTTCATGCTGTCATAACAAGTGAGTTGACGCGGTATTAGCAAGTTGAAAAAGGACGGAAAATCTTTGAGTTAAAGCGTAAACTAAGACAGAAGATCCCGCCGTGTTTCTGACTTGTTGCTCTGCAGCCGAAAGCGCTCAACATGTGAGCACTGACTGTAAATATTGCATGGTATATGGGCGCGCAGGTCACCAGATATTATTGCCGTGCTCCTCTGTGGGTGTGCTTCATCTTCCTCTGCAGCAATACATCTTTTGGAAAATAGTAAATATTTCTGCTGCCTGATTATTTATCCTTCTTGTGATTTCTCTAATCTAAACCACACCTAAATGGAATTGTAAAGGTGTTTTAAGAAGTCCAGGTACTGGACCGATGCTCCAGCTTTACTGTTCTTTTAGGACAAAAGATCAGTGTCTACAAAGTTGGTTGATGTATACATGACACGGTCACCTTCTTGTTGCATAGACTAAGTCTTCCATAAAAGTTTTCTGATGTAAGAATATTCACCCCTAGTACTCCTTGGCATGACTGTGCAAAATGTATGGGTGTAGTGAAGTGGGATGAGTACGAGGGTAAGGGAATAAGTCCTGGGGAGATTTAAACCAGAACCCTCCTCACAACTGAAGACTAATTTATGTGGTAATAGCTCTTAGAGATCATTTACTTTCATAGAATGAAACTAAGACATAATAATGAGCTTTAAAAATCTGCTGAAACATGGATTGTGTCTCCAAGGCCTTTGAGAGGTCGAGAATGCCGCGCTCTCCTCGTTCCACGGGAGGAAGTTTAAGAGTTTCCATCTTGTTTGTAGCATGCCATGCACAGGACCACTGAGGTGAGATTGTGATGGAGAGACCGACCTCGAAGCTGTCCACCTCGGACAGCTTCCCTCGCTGGGGAGAGGTGCACACGCCTCTAAATTACACAGAGAAGCTGGTTGGTAGGAAACCAAAGGAAGTTGAAAGTTTTTCACGATGCACTTGAAATACAAATGTGCGATTTCTGTTGTCATCCTTCTCCTTACTCATTCAAAAAGGGCCAGAGTTGTTGAGTGCATGAATAAGACTTGTTCTATCTCTTGAGGTTTCCACCTGAAACTGTGGATACTTGCAGCTCCTCTAAAGTTACGGTGGCTCCACTGATTAATGGCCTCTCGGCCCAGCTTGTGGGCTTAGGCGGAAAGCCGTGTTTATGCCACTCACCCCAAACGCTATGTATTGTGCTTGGTAGCTGGAGGGACTATCTGTCCCACCAGCTTGAAAACTTATTGCCTCCAGTCACCAGAGCAGCTGCCAAATGACCTGTGCGTGTGTTTAAAAAATGGAGTGTAGTAATATCTGAAAAGTGGAGAGAACTCTTTTCAACAGAGCAGGGACATCCCAAAGGATATTAGGCAAGATTGGCTCCTCGCCTGAGTGAGCTTGCTTCAAAATAAATAGCGCAGAAACGGCCAATCTCAAGGTGAATTTAAATTCCTTCTCAGTGGAAAGGATTTGGTTTTGAAAAGGCAGAAAATAGCGTTCTATGATCACGTATTCTCAGTTGGTTTGGGATACGTGTGTGTAAGGGTTTTTTTTTTGTTTTTTTGTGTCGTTTTCTTTAGATGGCGGAATGAAGAAGCTCCGCAGTACAATCCGAAGGAGCACAGAGACTGGCATCGCCGTGGAGATGAGGAACCGGGTGACACGGCAGGGTAGCAAAGACTCCACCGATGGCAGCACCAACTCCAACAGCTCCGAAGGAACGTACGTGTCCGAGCGGCGATCTCAACATCCGTCCATCCGTGACTGTCTGACAGTCTGTCATAATCTCTGTTGTTCTTTTTTTTTTTTTTTTTAGGTTTGTCTTCCCTACCACTCGCCTGGGGCCTGAGAGTCAGTTCAGCGACTTTCTGGATGGTCTTGGCCCCGCCCAGATTGTAGGCCGGCAAACACTAGCCACACCCCCCATGGGTAAGGCTCTAGTAAAACCCATATTTTGCAGGAGATGTCCACTGTGGTGGGTTGCACAAATAATATGCATGCAGTAACTTTAAAACACTTGCAAAGAGAGAGCATGGGATTAGTCATATAAGATTAACCCTAAAATATAGAAATGGAGGCGTAGTCTTGTTTATGAATGATGTGATGGAGCTGTTTCATTTGACTTTGTTATTGGGCTTAAATGGTCCAGATCTCTCTTTTTCTATTTCTTTTTTTAATTTTTAATTTTATTTTTAGATGGTGGAAGGAAGAGGCAGAGTAACCTGGTTCTGTTTTGGGTACATTTTAGTTAGATAAATGTTTTATTATGAAGAAAGTTGACTTTAAACTCAGTTTAAAAAGATACTTTCTTATGTTACAGTTCTTTGGAAGAAATAGGTCTTAGTTAAATCTGCAAGTCAGAGATTGAATAACATGTGAAATATGACTTTTAAAACATGCATTTGTTTGCATATTGCGTCTTATAAAAAAACAAGAACAGAAAAATGTATAAATTAATTTTTATCAGGTTTCCGTTTGCAAATGTGTATGTGCTTCTTTATACTCACTAATGCTTTGGGTGTAAAAAAAAACACACACACAACATGCTGCTCCCTCTAACTTGCTGGTTAACACAATCCTCCAGGTCTTTGTCGCCCTCTACTGTTACTCCCCGTCTTCTGCAGCTTTAAGATGAATTTTGAATTCCAAGTCTAAAGTGCATCCATTTATTTGCTGCTGATTCCTTCCCTCTCTCTTTAGGGGATGTCCATGTAGGCATGGTAGACAGAGGAGGGCAGCTGGAGGTGGAAGTGAACCAGGCCAGAGGGTTGACCCCAAAACCAGGCTCCAAGAACATACCAGGTACTGACGCCACCGGCTAAATGTGCAACAGCTGTCCATGCAGAAGGCTCACTATAAATCATCTCGCTTAGCAACCTACGTGAAGGTGTATGTCCTGGAGAACGGCATGTGCTTGGCCAAGAAGAAAACCAAAGTAGTAAAGAAGACTCTGGATCCCACCTACCAGCAGGCTTTGTTGTTTGATGAAAGTCCTCAGGGCAAAGTCCTACAGGTAACTGGACTCTGGATTTTTGATTTTCTTTTATACACAACACAACCAGATGAAAAGATGCCCATTATTTTAATGAAAGATATGCAGACATGAAGTTTACTTACATCTATTTCCCATAGCTCTCGAGCGCATGATGATGTCACTGACAGCGCTTTGTTTTACTGTTATTTCTCCTCAAGGTAATAGTGTGGGGGGATTACGGACGTATGGACCACAAGTGCTTCATGGGAATGGCTCAGATCCTTCTGGAGGACCTGGACCTGTCTGCCACCGTCAGCGGCTGGTACAAGCTGTTCCCTACCTCCTCTCTGGCAGACCCCAGCATCGGACCCCTCACCAGACGCCTCTCCCAGTCTTCCCTGGAGAGCGCCACCAGCCCCACGTGCACCTAGACACCCAGCAGACGTCCCGCAGAGCGCAGACACCGGCACGCGAACTGTACATACACGACGACTGTACCCGAAGCGCGACGCAGTTAGGCATACACCATTCACCATTCAGCGGCACATCCCAGGTTACATTCGCATTGACGGCCACACATTCCTCCATCGTCCATCACGAATCACCCGCCTAACCTAAACCCAACGTAGACACGAGCGACGTGAACATGTAGCGATCCTCATTTCACCCCTCGCCATACCCCGCATTCCGATGTCGTCAAACCTCCGTGGCGCATCTCATCCCGGGGCCATCCCGATCGATGCCAGTTTCTAATCTCTCTATGCCAAACTAAGAAAAAAAACTTTATTTTTTAAAACCAAAGCAATTGTTATTGTTGTTCTTATTATTCCTATAAGTAGTAGGTGAAACTAGTATACAATATAAAAGTATGGATATGTAGCAGAGCCAATGACTTAGATGTAATGCAAAAAAAAAAAAAAAAAAGAAAAAAAAAGAAGATATATTCTACATACACACACAGAGAAGCTAAGAGCGGGATGTCGAACACACAAACCTGGCTCGGATGTTCACATAATGGCTGTTATGTGAGGTAGCAACACTGCTATATTCTATGATTTTCACAGGGCAGAGTTTATACATGAATATCTAAATATATACGAAATAGATAGCTAAATACTTATTTGTCTTTGTATATGTATCGGCTGCATTCTGCATGTTTGCTTGCGAGACATTTTAGAGTGCTTCAAAGTATTTTTATTTAGCTTGCCTTGACCAATGTAAACAGTGCCGCTGCTTTTATTTTGTCCCGACGAAAAAGGAGCACCGACTTAAAGCAAGGGACGTGACTGTCATCGCTGTCTGCAGAAGAAGAAAATGAATTAGCCACACACTCGCTGCTGACTTTACAGTCCCTTCCTTCGCCTTTGGTGTGTTTGAACCACTTCTGCATCGGGTCGGGGATGAGAGGGAGGGGGTGTTCTCACTTGTTTGGACTGCCACTTCATTTCCTTTGTTTTGATGTCCTGAATTCTTCTTCCTGCTCAAAGAGATGGGAAGCATCAGCAGCAGCCCTTTTCTTGCCATGGCCACTCACTCGTTTGTCCCTCTGAACCTGCTGTAAATATGCAAACCTGTATATAATTTCAGAGGACATTCTTTTTTTTTCTTTTTTTCTTTTTGGACATTACAATAGCATTTTAGGTGCAGCCACAAATATTAAAATAACATTGATAAGTAAATGTATTTCTTCAGTTCAATAAGTGAAAGTCATACATTGTGTAAACTTTTTTTTTATCACACTTTTTCCTTCCACTAAACCTTGAATTAATATGCAGCGAGTGTCCTGTGAACAACTGTCAAGTCAGCAGTGTTAACCAAGATAGATTAGTCTGTAACATTATATCTCAGATATTAAATTAGGGACATTAATAATACTAAACATCTTTTTTAAATGTATTTTTAAGTAAAATAAATGAGTTATAATATTCTCACTTTTAAATTTAGGATTTTCATTAGTTGTAAAGTATTACATAATATAATGAATCAACAGTATCCAATATATAATTTTCACTTTTGAAGTGAATTAATAAAAATAATAAACTTTTTGATGATATTCTAATTTACTGTCACAAACATTTACTTTACTAGCACTTACAGTAACCAGCCACGTTCTGGTAGTTGAACTTGTTTCAGGTGCAATATGCTACTAACACAACCTTCAGCATTCCTGTTTTTATATTTCCTGTTTGGCAGTATGTTTATGTTTTTTGGATAGCACTTTATTGTCAATTTTTTTGTATTATTTTTCAATTTTAAGTCCAGGCGGTGGTGAACCGCCTCTATTTTTCTGTATATATGATGACAATTATTATCCGTAATATTATTATCAATGTTGTCATATAAGTACTGGCGTTTAAATACTCTGAAGTTCATAGCACATTTCCAAATCTTTGAATTTCAGCAGAGACGTGAAACCAGAGTGTATTTTTTTTATTGAAATTATGGAGACGCACTGGAGCAGCTGAGACTGGTTCTGGTTTTAGACTTGCATCTAAGCACTTATCTATAACATTTAAGTCCAAAATCGTTTTTTTTTTTTTTGTTCACCTTGGACTCAATTAAAAAAAATACATTACATAAAAAGTTAAATTTGTCAGAAAAGGCATAAACCCTGAAATTACTTACATTTTTTTTATTTTTTTTTATTTTTGCAAAAAAATATTACTTTTCACAGTTTATACAACACCATACTAGGAGGCATGGGCCGGTATAAAAACATAAAGGAAAATCACGTCATTAAATGATTCTGATTTTCTCACTGCATAATTAATGTATTGACTTGAATTCTTGGACCTAACACAACAAATTTAAGTTATTTTTACTGGTGCCATAATATTACATTGACTTCAGTTACTGCTAGTACATCTGTAATAATGTTATCAGCAACATTTATTTCATGTTATTTAGATTCTGATGAATAGATTAACACCAAAAAACTCTGATTAAACAACCAATAAGTTTAGTTCTTTCTCTCTCTACTCTTTATAGACAAAAACAAGATATTAGTGGAACAGCCTCCACTAATTAACGGACATGCTGGCCGTAGCTTTCCAAATGTCGTTTTCTACAGCATTACCCAAAAACATAAATTAAATATCAAATTTGTCTTTCCTGTAAATGTGTAGCAGCCTGTTTCCAGCCATCTTACCAGCAGTGTGCAGCAATAGGTGGGAGAGGGGCACAACTACACTACCCTTTGCTCCACATAGTAACAGAAAACTCGTACTTTGTTTTTGTTTAAATGTAAGCATAGAAAGCACAGTGGCTTCATTTCAGCCAGCTGATCTGCAGCATGCCGCAGCACTAGGTGGGGGAGGGGCAGACCTTTGCTACTCTGTGTTCCATTCATCTAGAAAAAAACACTGGCATTCTCTCTGCCATCTCTTTAGAACGACTGTGTAGACGATCTGAGGAATTTTATTTGTTTTTCTGCGATTTTTATTCACTTACTGTTTAAAAACTCGTCATACTTTGGTACCAGAAATCGGCCCATGCCTACCACCTCACGCTACATTGAACTTTCTGAATCGAACAGATTTGGGAAAGAAAAGGGCGAAATGGGACCTGTCAGCTGTTCTAGTTGAGCGTGCAATGTTTGAGTTTTCACCATCAGCAAAGGAGCGGAGGGCCGAAGCAAACCGCCGGGGTTTCTGAGGTTCCTTCACGATGGCGAACTTTTTAAAGAGTCACTTTATTGGCTTGTTATAATTAAAAGTCAACCTTGTATATAGATGGATTTCACCTGAGCGTTAATACTGTTGACCTCTAAGGCCTGTATGTTGATAAATTTCATTTTGGTTTCGTTGTTGTCTGTCATCAAAGAGCTTCTTCTTTTTATTTTTCTCATCGTCTTTCATCTTAAAAGGGTCAAATCTAATGAGCTGAGTCTTCTCAGTGCCTATTTTAGCCTCTTTTGAACTTCAGATACGTTTATCTCTGATATTTTCAGATCATATAGATGTTTTAACCCTGCTAGTAATGTACTTACACCCCTATTTTAGAAGTAGCTTCAAATCAAGGCTCTATTTTCAAGCTATTTCTTGCAACTGGTTATGCTACCGTTTCTAAGGTAATCTTATGGACCTTATGTTGTTTGTATGGGATTTTCCTGGGTAGCTGGCATGATGTATGAAAAGAATATGCGAGTATACTTTCCATCTGCACACATGCTTTGAATATGTAAAGGAAAACCACACCTAAAATTGATCTCTCTCTCTCTTATTTATACTTACGAAGGTCACATTTTTGCAGTAAGTCCATGATTTCCGTGTCGAATTGTGCTACTTTTGCTCTGCCATGCCAACTGAATGAAAGTAACTATGGGTTTTGTAAATGTCTGTCAAAACAGAAAACAATGGATTTCTGCAGCCAAAAGAAATGGTTAGAATGTGTCCTTTCTTTAAAGTGCAGCATCTTTGTGTAAGCTTTATTGAACAAGTGCATTCAATGTACTGCGGGTTGCATCATGTGTGGCAGGCCAGTAAGTGATGCTATCTGGATGATGACCGTTGAATTGTTAGAAATCTGAGGAGGAAGGTTCTCCAAACTTTTCACAGCTTTCATGATCCATTTACAAAGGATTTTAAACGGATTTTTAATTTAAATGTGAAAAGATGATGCGAGTAAAAAAAAAAAAAATGCAGGTTCCAAGCAATGAATTCATTGGAAAAAAGCTATTCAAAGTAATTTGACCCTTTTGTGCACAAAAGTAAGTCTAAATCGAATGAAAAAAGACTTTTTTATTTCAGTTTTCTTTTACGTGAAAAAAAAAAGCTAAATTTGGGGCAATTACTTTTTTACAGCACTGTACTGTCTTTAAAAAGTGTCAGAAAGCTGAAGCCTAGAGGAGTTTTGTGGAGCTAAAATCTAGAAGGACCTTTCTGTTTGTTGTCAAGGTAGAGTCATAGATCAGGACTGAGTGGGAAACGTGTCGCTCTTGGTCCGTCTTGGTCCTCTAGCTTGAATCTCACATTGATTGTAAATCCGTGGATGTTCAGAATGTCAAATCCACTTGCTTCACGTGCATAATTGTTGTTATGTTCATCTTCGCCCGTGTTGAGTACTGCGTTTAAAACGTATTTTATTTTTGCAAGGACAGAGATTTTATTGAGAGCAGGAGTCGGAAAGGCGAGGTTGGGCAAAACCTGCCTTTAGGTTTTTGCAAAAAAGAAAAAAAAAACAAACAAAACGAGGGCTTGATCAGTTTACAATGGCCTTATTTTGTGTGGGAGACGTTGCTTCGCTATTGTAGCACACACAACTGAAAGATTTTTGTAAAAAAATAAATAAATAAAAAAATGTATTTTGCTTGAAATAATGTAAGTTCTATATGTGTATAGTTTTATGAATGTATTTCTAATTTGTGCACTTTTTTTGTCATCCTGTTTGCTATAATGTCTATCTGAAGAACTTCAAAGCTCCCTCTCTTCTACTGTACTGTATTATCTACGTCTTATTATTTGTATCACGAGAAAGGAGCATGAATTCTGTCTGGCAAAAGGCATTCTGATTCATATAAGTCGCCACGATGACTGTTGAGGTGAAATGACTGCTCCCCTCTGCATCCTGTCCCTGTAATCTCCCCACTTTATCAAACTCATACTTTTGAATAAGGTAATGTTTGCTGCACGGTGTTAATGACAGTTTTTTTTTTTTTTTGGTCTAATTTTGCAAGGCACAGTGAAGGGGTTTCCATTAGGCAACTCACACATATGCAAGAGAGTTGTCCAGATGCTGTACCTTTACGTAGCATGGCTTCGGCCTTATGTTTTCCTTGATACGTCTTCAGGCAATAACCATTTAGCTGTAGCCCGTTTCTCAGTTATCCTGTGGTTACTGTGCCACGACAAATAAAATACATTTCGAGCACTAAAAGTTAAGTATACTCAACCTAGCATGCTCTGCATTGTGAATACACGTTAGGAAGGCTTTCATGAAAAACGAGGTTCGTTTTGTCGTTGAGCAAGTACGCATTCCGTATACCGCCGCTGACACCTAATGGCACCACTGGTGAAGATGTGGGAAAAAAAATACTTTAATTAATTAATTAAAATCCTGTTTTATAGCAGACGCAAAATGTCACAATAGCGGTTTTTAAGCTGGTCAGAGCCTCTAGGAACCTTTAGTTAGTAGTCTCTGTTGTCATGGGGTATAAATATCCCAGGACACTGAGGCCATTTCGTAGCCATTTGGCCGATAGGTTTGATAAGGAGGGCTGGAGGACTGTAATGAAGGTAAAACTATTGCACTTTAGGGCCATAAAGTGTCCATATTAGCTACAAAGTCTTGTCTTTCCCACCATCACAATCATAAACTTATGTAGTTTGTGTGTTCACACTTGTATTTTTTCACAGCAACTCAAATACTACTGAATAACTAAATTGCTATGAGCAAGGATAAGTGTTTTCAAAAGTACGATACTTTCTAAAATACTATTTTGACTTTGTAATTATTTCATTTTGAGACGGAGCTCTGCCAACTGAAGATGACTTTCACATATTTCACACATCTTCAGCAGGAGTCCCATTATGTGAGGGAGGTGCCTGAGTAGCAACTATCAACATGAACAGAACAGGCATCAACGCTGAGCTTTTCTTTCTTTTCTTTTCTTTTTTTTTGTTTTCTTGCTAGGTTTAAGAGTTTGTGCTGCTGGATCCTTTTCATCTGTTGTCTATAACCCTCAGCTACCACAGCACAAGCTTTACTAGCCACATTTTATTTTCTTTTTTTTTTGTCTGTCAGGGTATTAAAAGGCCCAGGTGTCTCTCAACCCTTCATCTCGCCAAAAGCACAGAACACAACCTGAACTTACAGCTCCAAGAGTCAAAATTACACCAGTATTCAGATTTATTTTTTGTTGGAATCTGTAATATTCCTGGCAGATCTAGATGTAAAAAAATATAAAGACTGAACAACTCTTTTGTGGTTGTCTTCAGTGTTCCCATCCGAGGAGTGTTGGCAGCGCAACAGGGTCGGAGAAAAACGTACCGGGCCGTGATGACGTGTATGAGGGTTTGAGGTTGAGAGGAATAAAAAGGGAGCTGTAATTTTATACCTGTGCTTTGTAAATGTTTTCTATGTGCAGTATTTGATAATGTAAAACTGGTATTTTTGTGGTTTGTACGCTGCAAAATTGATTACTTAAGGTGCACGTAGTTTTGTAATAAAAAGAAAAAAAAAACAATAGAGCCAAACTGAGGAGGGGGCGGGGTACTGAAAACATTTTGGGATTCTGAAGCCTGTATTTGCATGCCCTTTGACATCTGGACGCTGAAATAAATAAAGTTCATTTGAATCACTATTTGTGGTTGCTGTTTTTTTGAGGCCTCAATGCTGCGAAGATTGTTGTCTGTGTTTCTGGTCACTAGAGGGCAGCAAAAACAAAGTTCACATAAATTGTTTATGGTCATGATGTCCCATCCATCCATCCCTTTTCTTACACCCTTGTCCCTTAGTGAGGTCAGGAGGGTTGCTGGTGCCTATCTCCAGTTAACGTTTCAGGCGAGAGGCAGGGTCACCCTGGACAGGTCGCCAGTCTGTCGCAGGGCAACACAGAGACACACAACCATGCACACACACACTCACACTCAGGGGCAATTTAGAC
Source organism: Poecilia reticulata (assembly GCF_904066995.2). NCBI lineage: Eukaryota > Metazoa > Chordata > Actinopteri > Cyprinodontiformes > Poeciliidae > Poecilia > Poecilia reticulata. The sequence continues at coordinate 9,880,684 of NC_088840.1, read as the reverse complement.
AGACCAATTAACCTGACAGTCATGTTTTTGGACTGTGGGAGGAAACCGGAGTACCCAGAGAAAACCCACGCATGCACAGGGAGAACATGCAAACTCCATGCAGAAAGACCGGGGCCGGGAATTGAACCCCAAACCTTCTTGCTGCCAGGCAACAGCTCTACCAACTGCGCCACTGTGCAGTACTTGTCATGATGTGTCTTTTACAATTTTTTTTTTATTTTATGTATGTTTTCTTTATGTAAAAAGGTTAAGAAAATTTCTAAAAAGAATTTTAGGCAATATTATTTTTCTCATAACTGGGACAATATATTTTTAATCAAACTTTTTATTTATTGATTTCATGAAGACGTAAAACTAAAAGAGGCAAAGCATGTGAAAAAAAATGCAGAGCTAATATACAGAACGTTTCCATCAATCTCGTTTATGAATGTAATGTACAGGCATCCTATTAAAGAATAAAACCTCACTACATATTGACATGACAAAAATGTACATTCCTTCATTTTCTTTCATTTCCCAGGAAATGTAACAGAAACACACAAAAAAGGACTGGACGCAAGGGAACTTTTTCCATGAAGTCCTCAGTGTTCTCCAACAAAATCTCCTATTACAGTGTACAATCTGAGCAGATCAATATCAGTTTCTGCCGAGCCAGCGATTTTTGTCACGTGCTTCCCCCCCAAATTTAGCTCGACTGAAAAAGAAAAAAGAATATAGCTTTAAAGAACAGAGCTGTGAAAGTTGCAGTGTGTGCAGATATTACAGTGAGTCTCTCACTTTAGGCATAAAAAGCAGTGACTTAAGAACCAAAACCGATTAAAACAGAAGATAACCAAGTGTGGAAAAACTGAAGAGAGTTTTCAGCAACGGTTTCATGCATTTCAAAGGAAGAGCAATTGTAAACGGCGAAGATAAAGACGAGGTTCTCTGAAGGTTTGCGAGGTGGTAGATTTGTTTACGCACATTCTCTTTTCCACTTCACATTGTACGTTGGCCAGACTGTAAGTGTTCCTGAATCACCTGAAAAAAATGACTAAATCAGTCTGATCACAGTTTGCTCCCAACACAGCGGCGAAATGACGATGGAACAGAACCTGATGAAAAAGGCATTCATTCCACCACAGGACATCCAAAAGACAAGTCCACACTGTTGGACGCATTCAAATAATATTAAAATAATAATTTAAAAAAACCCAAAACAACAACAATGGCAGCAATAGTCAAGTCTGTGTACCCTTTACAATCAGGAGAACATTCATGACACACATTCATTGATAGTTTTGTTAGTCTTGGTCACAGACTGATTAGAATATACAGTAGATAGAAACATCTGGTAATCTGAAAACGTACAGTACGCACAGTCGACGGTGGATAGACATTCTTTTCATGCAGTTCTGTGGAAGTATCTGAAACGTGACTGATAATCACCCCCTCCTTGGTTTCACTCTCGCTTCGGGACATTCAACGTTGTTTGAGGCCACAATTGTACAAGGTGGATAGTCGGCTTACGGTGTTTGAGCAGTTACAGGACGACAAAAGCATGCGATCTTTCGAGAGTGTCCCACCCTTTCTGAGGCAATAGCACAGTGAAGTGTAACAGCAGGTATTCCCAAAGACACACAGCTCAAATGCCATGGTCATTTTTATACTAGTCACTAGGTAGGTGGCAATTTGAGAAAAGAAAAATAAAATACTGTACAGTCTTAGTAAAGCTAGTGCTAATCTTTGGTCTGCAAAAATCCGGTATAGGACTTTTTCTTTTGACATTTTATTAATAATTTAAATGAAGCCCTCAGTATTTTCAAAAGCAGACATCATATAGAAATGTTGTTTAGGTAATCTTTGTTGCTGTTCTAGGTTTCAAAACAATGTTGCTCTAGGAACTCAAACACTTAAAGGGATTTAAAAATATATATATTTTCACTTGGGACCGATTTTCTTTTATTCCTTTTACAGAAACAAAAGAAATAAAGAACATTAAAGCCATTCAAGTGATTTAAAACTTTTGGGAAATCATGTGATTGCTAATATACATAGCTTATTTTAGCATACTACTGGAAAAGGAAAAATTAGCCTAGCCTGCTTTAAATTAAGTCATGGCTGCTCATTGGAAATGAGATTAGAAAATACACTTTAAATACGACTATCTCCTCAAAATGAGTAGCCATAAGTCACCACATTCTAGCTGTTTATTTCATTACATTGTAAAGATATATTGAGCTAATTTTAGCATCCCTCTGGAACAAAGCTTGTTTCAGCTCAGTTTTAGGAATGTGCTTCATTTGCGACACTTTGCTCAAAATATTTGGAAATTTGTGGTAAATTGGACATCATAATATTCTTTACTTACTATTTTTTAAAAGAGGACATTTGCCAAAGATTTGGAAAATATGTTTTTGTTTTTTTTGATCCTGTGCACAAAAAAGAGAGAAATTCTAAGCACGTTAGTATCCTAATCCTGAAAAAGGATTAGCATAGTTTGTTTTAACGTTACTTTTAGTTGATCATATCAAACAGTTAGCAGCAGTTTCTTTCACTATTGAGAAAAAAGTCATTTGTGACCATTTAGAAATGTTCTTCTTATTTATTTGCTACCCTGCACACTAAAATAGAAATAATGAGCAAATTTTAGCATCCTAATGGAAAAGGAAAATTAGCCTAGTTTATTTTAGCTTGATTTCTGTCTGTTCCTATAAAATATATTTCATTTCTCTTGTAAGGTAATATCCTATAAATAGGAAATTAACTTTTCCATTATTTGTGTTATTCTGGAAGTTATGTGGATATATTGTGTGGCGTTGTACACCTAAAAACACATTTTGAGCAAACCTTAGCGTACCACTAAAAAATGGGAAATTAGCCTCATTGCTTTATATTGATTCTCAGGTGGAGTAATTAGCAGCAGTTTCTTCTACTTGCAAGAAAGTATATATACTAAATGGACATGGATTTACATCAGAGTAATTTGTGATAGTTTAAAAATCCTGACTCAGAATATTTTTGCTAGCTACAAGAATAGGGAAAATTAGCATAGCTTGTATTAGCCTGTTTAACCATTCACAATACAGTGGAATGGTAAACTGTTTATTTGTTTCCTTAAATACCACTTGAAAAGGGAAATTAGGCTAGTCAATTTTTGTTATTTTATGCGTTTATAATTAACTGTTTACTAACATCTGTAAAAAAAAAAGTACTTTAAGCTGGATTCTGCACTCAGTTTTTGTGTTGATAACAAACCATTTCCTATTGCAGCCGCTGCTTGACACATGGTTCATGCTGATATGTAGCAGTTGTCCTTTTGAATGAGCTTGGATCAGGAAACCCTGACGGTGCATAGATTACAAACAAATCCCACAAGGTGCCTAATATTTTCTTTGTCTTGTCTCAATAAATTCGACTTTTAGGATAGGCGAATTTCTGTGCTCAACCTCAGGGTAAAAAAATAAAAAATGAAATAAATAAATGAAAAGATATTTTCCAAAAGCAAAAACAGCTTCTTCACACCTACTGAATACACATGTGGGGGATATGGAGATACTCTCATATAACGGTTAGATACAAATAAAGGTGTGAATGCCTAAGCAATGGTCTCTGAACCCTGTTGGCTTGGTACCAAAATGTCCTGAAGGCAAACATGGAAATTTGCAGAACATGGCTATGAATGGGACAGCGAGAGGAGGCTTAGGTAGAGAGGAGAGAGAGAGAGAGACAGAGGTAGTAATCATTTCCCAAATCTTCTTCACGCCCGTCTTCTCCTCCTCCTGTTGCCTTGCGTTTCAAAAATGTTTCACGTTGTCCCCAATCCGTCCGTTGCCTCCCATCTTGAAGATGTTCCTGCAGCTTTCAGGTGTATAAAATCACTTCCAGACGTGTGCCGTCATGTGTGCCGAACTGGGAGCCGTTGAGCTTCCTGTGTGCTGGCTCCCGTATCCTGCCATGCCGTTGGTGCTGTACAGATTCATGCCAGCTACTTGCTGAGTCATCTAAAAGAAAGCAAAGCACTCTTTAGAAAAGAGGATTGCTTTTTTATTTGTTTTTTTCTACTGAAAACGCTCCAAAACAATTACACACACCTGAGCCATGTTCCACTGAAGCTGCTGGCCTTGTTGCACTCCGTACATTTGCTGGTGAGGTAACGGGGCCATGCCTCCAACCTGCTGCTGTCCCATCATCCCACTCTGCTGTGGAGCCAACGCTCCATTCTGCTGCTGCTGCAAGACCATCCCACTTTGCTGCTGTCCCATAATTCCCTGACCCATCCCTGTCATGTAAGGTGTTGCCACAACCCCGCTTGGCTGAGCCATGACACCCTGAGCGCCCATTAATCCGTTCTGCTGTCCCATCATGCAGTTCTGCTGGGCTCCGATCATGCTGTTCTGGTGAACCCCAATTAAGCCGCTCTGCTGCTGACCCATCATGGCCATTTGTGACGTCATCATGGCGCCTCCCATCCCCCCAACCTGGGCTAACGAATGGTATGGGCCGTAAGGATGTGTCGGGAATCCCATCCTGTTCATATATAAGCCTGGTGAAAACAAACAGAAACGCCGTAAGGACTGACAATACTCATTAAAATAAGCTAACCATGGAGGTATCATAAGACCTGAGGGAAATCTGTGAGGAGCTCACCGTGTGTGGCCATACCGCTGGCGTGCAGCGAGGGCGTGGAGGCGTACAGCGACAGGATGGAGTCCTTGGATAGCTTCTTGACGGCGCCTTCCTCGGCTTTGGGTTTTGGATCCATGAACAAGCTGAGGTTTTCAGGCACTGAGGCGGTCACTCTGCTTTGAGGCAAGGAGCCAGATGCAGGCTGGACAGAGAGAAAAACGCCAAGGTTGATAAAAAAAAAAAAAAATGAAAAAAGCCATCAGAATGCACAAGTACAAAATAGAAGAATTGGAAACTCTGCAATACAGAAACATTAATGTATTGCGTTTGCATTTAAAAGGGAAAGTTATGGTCCAGTTAGTGGGATGGTTGTCAAATTGCAGTGGAAGTTTCTGAGAACTGATTATGTATATCAAGGAAGCATAAAATAAGACTAATAATAATCAAAACCTTTGACATAATCTGAACTGCTCTGCCAGGTAAAAGTCAAATAAGAAATTAGAATACAAATCTAGACATTTACTTCTTCAAAATGAAATGTCTAGTTCATATTGGACAAAGATAATATTCACGAATCCCCCAACAATCAAACTGAGGAACCTTACACTTTGATTGCATAATAATTACAAATGTTCATTATAATGTGTAATTACAATGAAAAAGTTATTTACAGTTTAATTATAGATGTGGTAAACAATACATATTTTAAAAAAAGAACAAAAACTTCACATTTGTGTTGAGTTAATAAATAATCTGCATGCTGTTTTAAACTACCGTAGTTTTCATAGAGGACACTGAGGATGGGGCTGGAAGAGAACCAAAGAGATCCAGAGCAGATTGTGCCTGAGCTGGATTCGACGCTGCCGGGCTCTCGTTACTGTCTGGAACACATCCTCCACCATTAGACACCGCAGGACTGGGAGTAGGAGCATCTAATGGAGGGTAGGTGGAAAAAAGGGAGGCCGTTATAGCTCTTCAAGATATGAGTCAGCCATTTTTAAATCCATTTATCAAATAAAATGTTCATTTTAAACCTCAAAGTGATGATAATTTGTACCCTGCATTGAAAGATAAGCTTATATAGAGCGGAGTGGAAAGTCCACTGTGTAGACGCAAAGTGTGAGTGCAGGTGAGGAAGTTCAAAAGATACAATACCGAGTCCAAGTAGATCTGTAACGGCCTGGGAATCTGTCTTCGGGCTCATGTCTTTTTTCTGAGAAAATCAATAGAATCAATGCAGCATTATTGCTAATTGAGAAATGGGCATGAATCCAATGGTCTTCTCAATCAATGACTTTCCCGCTCAATGCAGACTTAGACCAACCTGAGAATGTCTGCTCTAAAGCACTATTTTTCCTATTATTATATTATACTATTATATTCCTATTACCATTTTCCCTTTCATCTGACTGCACCAACTATACTGCACTTAAAATGCACAAAATAATAATAATTAAAAAAAATAGAAACCTACCAGTTTCATTTTCTCAAACACAACAGGCTCCTTAGGAATGTTGTCACAACTTTTTTCTTTCTGTGAACAGAAAACAGATTTGGACTAGACGTTAGCGGAATCTTCTTTATCTTGAAGATTCGGATTGAGGCAAAAGCCCAATTTATTTTCCTTGTTTGACTCACCCTGAGCATCTGGATGTCAATGACCTTATCCATGTACTTCTTTTTCTCATACTTGTCCCTGATGAAGATCTCTGCAGCTTGGTCTGTCTCGGGCCTCTGGAAGCATTCAGGTAAAAAGGCCTCGTAGAGACGCTTGGCCTTGGCGTTTCCCATCTCTTGAACGCACTAGGGTCACCAGAGCACAACAAACGCAATTACTGGATTGCATCAAATAGAACAGCAGAATTTTCAAGGTCTGACTCACTTTTGTAGAAATGCTAATGGGGAATAGAGTATTCAAGCTAGCTTAGGACCCTATTCTATCCAAGACATATTTTTGCCTGATTAAAAATAAATTCCATCTACATGATTTTTGGCAATCCAATTCAAAAACTGACCCTAGTGCGTTCAAAAAATTGTTACTTAAAATAAATACTGTTAACTGGCCTACACCTAACCATACATCATTTCTTGTCAGTTTTCCTGATGCTAATTAGCCATGACAAGCTATTAGCTGGTTAAGTTGTTCAAAACACTAATGTGTAAGATTTGTGGTGGCAAGAAACCCACTGATGATTTGGGCAAACTATGTATTCCTTATTGAGAGCAAGAAATGCATACTCTTAGCATAGAAAAAGAATAATTGCTAAATAATTTATGCTAAATAAACCATTTGTTTGACATACTGTCAAAAACCAAGGTTATTGTGATGCTAATAGCATCAATGAAAGCTCATTAATTAACAATTAAGATGCATCCAGTATGTAACCAGGGAGTTAATTGAATACTGGTGACTATCAAAGAGACAAAAACGTATTTTACTGATCCCTCACAAGTCTTCTTCAAAGCAAGCCATGTCATGACTATGCTTGTGTATTTTGAATCTTTGGCTAATCTATCGCTTTAGCATATGGACAGTTCGGGCCTCTGACCTGGACCTGCTCCTGTGTCCACTGATCCAAGTTGACAGACTTGACCTTTGAGATGTGGACCCCAAGATTTCGATGAATCCCAGCACAGCGGATGCAAACGAAGATGCCTAAATTCCAGGAAGCCCATCTCGGACCTGGGAGAGACGGAGGAAGAGGACGAGACATATTTGAACACAGAGCAGCGTCTCCACGAGAGAGGCTAATGAGTCTATCTAGTGGGATAGCAGAGAGCCAGATTGTGTGGGAGCGAGTTCAATAATACATGCTGAGTCTGAAACCTCAATTATGAGTTTGAATTCAGCAGGGAACACAAGTAATCTTCTGCAAGTCATGTGGTTTTGCTAACACATAATAGCAATGAATAGATGTGCTTGTCTACATGACTGAGAAGACAGGGAGAGCACAAAATATAAATAATGAAAAACACACACACACACGCGCGCACGCACGCACACACACACACACACACACACACACACACACACACTCAGTCTGGATACCTGCAGGGATGATTACTCATTTGGTCATGAGCCTGCATGTGTGGGAGCAATGTTATCTGAACACGCTATTATGTTCACAACACTGCCATATGCATCTAACTGGATCCATCTGATGCTTAAATCATCCTCTTTGCGCCGCATACACATGAAGAAGATATAATTCCAGGTTTGATGTCTCTACTTACATTTCAGTAATTACATTTTGGTTGTATCTATGTATTTTTTTTCTCAAGCTTTACATTTTTCCATTTTGTTCTTTTTTTTTTTTTTTACATCTATTATACTCTTAATGTCATGATAGTAACACATTCTAACCACATAAGGACACTTTGCAAACATTACACAAAATCAAAAGCAGGAACATGTGATTATAGAGAGCATGCTATCTATAGCAGGGGGAGTTTTGAGTCTGGATCTGAACAGAGGGAGAGAATCAATATTTCGACTGTCTGGTGGGAGTTGAATGCCTGAGTCGGGGAGCATAGGAGCTGAAAGCGCGGCGCCACAGGGCGCTAAGGTGGGTGCAGGGCGTAGCGAGTCGGGAAGACCGTGGATGGCGTTGAATGTGCGCACAAGGAGTTTGACGTCTGTTGTGGATTTGATGTGCAGTGCAATTGCTGTAAAACTTTAATGATGTGTTGAAGCCCACAGCGTTCAGGTGATAAAATGAAGCTGCATTCTTGACCATTTGAAGAGGTTTTGAGAGAGAGCAAAGAGGAGAGAGTTACTATAGTCAATAGGTGAAGTGATGAGGACAGATAAAAATAAGCACAGCAGACATAATGTGAGAATGAAATTATATTTGGCTGCAACAGATGACACTCAAAGTCTTGACCTGAGGAAAAGGGGAAACAGAAAAACAGTTTGTCGGTATGGAAGAACTGACAACTTTTTTTAATTTAGATCCATTTCCAAGAAGAGCGACCTCTGTTTGATTACAGTTCAGCCTTAGAAAGCGTAAGGTAAACCAAGATTTTATTTCGGATAAGTGGGTAATATGAATGAGAGAAATTGATTTATTTCAATAGAAAAGTGGAGTTGGGTGTTATCAGGAAAAATAACATTGAATTCGATGACAATATCTTTAATGGGAAATAGGTAAGTGATAGAGAAAAGGGGATGTATGAGAACACCTGAGGAAATGGGGAAAAGGTCAGACCTGAGTTCAGAGTGAAACATCATCTATTAAGATAATGACGTGGCAAATTGTGTCAAAGGAGGATGAAAATAATGAGACCACAATTAGCTGTCATGAGGAGATCCTCTTCTATCACAATTTTAGCTCTTATCATGAATAAATGTGTGATTTAAGGCTGCAACTAACGATTATTTTAGTAATCCAATTACTCTATCTATTATTCTGATGATTAATCGATTAATCGGATATATAACATTTTGCAGATGTTTTATTTAACCACTTAAGCCGTTTTTACACATAGAGCCTGCATACTCCAGTTAATGATTAAAAAATTACTTAATTATTTGACAATTATTTTAATAATCGATTAATTGCAAAAAAAAAAAAAGATTAATCATTTCAGCCCTAGTGTATTTTTTTGTACATTCTCTATTTATTTCTTATCTTGTGGTTAAGGTTGACACGTTTTTTTTGTTCTCTTCTTAAAAAAAAGAGAAAAAATTACATAATTTACATTATTTTACATAGTTTATACCTGTCTCTGATCTTCACCTTGAATGACATTTTCTTCCAGTTCTCCAGTATATATTATCGTACCTAAGCATTTTTCTTTGTTTCCTGTGCTCTATAAATAAAGCGTGATGGGTTGAATTTTGACTTACACCCTTGCTACAACTTGATGCACTGTGGTCCCTTCCCCACCAGGTGGAGGAACAGCTTTGGGTTTGGTTCCTTATCTCCTGTCAAATGAGAAGTCCCTGTGCAGAGTTGAGGAAAGGGCCATTCTATGCAAATGAATGTAGAAGCTGATTTTCGGGAGGAAAATCCTGCAAAGCCTTCCTCTTTGTGGCAGCCGCAGAAACCGAGTGTCAAGGTCCAAGAATAGCCTTTTGTCTCAGTTGCAAAAAGGGCTACTATATTCTCTTACTGAGACTAATCAGGAGAATCATTTTTAAAAACAAAAAGCAGAGCAATAACAAATGTTAAGACCAGCACTAAGAGGAAACCTCAGGATCATCAGCTGGACGGTCTACAGTGTCTATCAGCCTGACAGCGAAGCTGCAGCATTAGCTCTCATGCCGGCTAATAATAGTAGAATTACTCTGCAAAGCCTGCTTAACCGCTGTAAACACTGGCACTGACACAGAGGGACTGTCAATTGTATTGAACTTCCTTTAAAACAGGAATTTGGTAATCCTTCATTCTTTTTTACAACCGCCTCAGTTTCTGGCCACGACTGTGTCCTCTTTTTATCACATTTTTTCACCGCTGCCTCTTTGTACATCCACATCTCTCTCACACAATCAAATTGATCATTTTCTATAAATATCTGCACCCTTTTTACCCCCCCAGAATTGTACTTGTTTTCTATGTTCTTTTGCAAATTACAACATTTCCAATATTGTTGTAGCCATTGTGTCAACAGCAGCAACAGTGATGTCATACTGGACTATCTAAAAAAACAAAAAACAAAACAGTGGTGATGATTATGTGTTTGCACTTATGCAGTAAGTAGGAGAGTGTTAAATTAAGAAGTATTCTCCAGGAGAGATTTAGCTAGAAGGCAAATGTATAAGACCAGAGAAAACCTTGAAGCAAACTGACGATGGCACACAACACGACTATTGAACTCTGGGTAATGGTATCGACATCTTGTGGCATTTTATCTTGGAATGCTAAAACATTTGTGATATTTTGGGTCTAACTGAAGTGTGTGTGTGTGTGTGTGTGTGTGTGTGTGTGTGTGTGTGTGTGTGTATGTGTGCGTGCATCTTCCAGTGCATAAAAGGGAGTAGTTCTTGAACTGTATTTTTATGTAGAGAGAGAGAATTAATAAGTATCAGTTCGACCATTCGCCAACTAGACTATCTCAGATTGCCGCCCTTGATACAATGAAACTTTTCTATTTTCACCTAAGGTTACATGCGAATTAAATCAGTTTGCCATGTTTGTCAAATCTGTTTTTCAGCAGATGTTTCTCTATCCAGACTGAGATTGGATAAGGAAGGCCCTGCGCAGTTGTTCTAGATGAGAGAAAAAAAATAACAAAATAGATTAGAAGCTACCAGTTTTATCACTAAGCTGGCAAACTGCCTTTGTGTCAGTGTGCTACAGTGAAAACTGTTTTCATTTTTGGCTGTTGCCTTTAATACAATAATAGCATAAAACCATGTTGTTTTCACTCAGTGTTAGGGTATGCTAGCGTGTTAATAAATGCTTTTATGTCAGAGTATGGACTTGCTAACAGCTAGCATAGCTACCACATTTTGATTTTGAAACTGTAGCCTGATGGGTGTTGTGATTTGTACTTCAGGTATTTACAAGAATCAATTGAGTATAGAGGATTTAAAGAAAAAAAAAAAACATTTTAAAGTGAATCATAGCGACACACGGGCTCGCAGCACCTGTTTTAGCTCAAATCAGTGCAGTGGTTGAGTGAGAACTCATGATAAAGTATGTTCTGCAAACACACACCTCCTGATACTTCTCACTGCTATAGTTGAAAGAGTGTAGGAGGAACAGATATCTAAAAAAAGGAAGGAGAGACTGAGCAAACACTTCAAAAGAAGCAAAGTGGCTGTGCTGAGTGCGTGGCAGTTTTCTTTATAAGCATAGGTCACGAATATCGAAGCGGCGAGGGAGTGACAAATAAATGCGACTAAAGTTTTTAAAAGGTGAGGTGCCTGAAAGCAGAGAGGGTTTGAAGTTGTGGGTGGAGGAATCATCCTGGCAAAACAAGTGAACGTGGTTGTGTGTGTCAAACATCTAGCTGGAGCACACGAGTGGCAGAGAAGATTATCTTAGTCATCAAACGGTGGACTTTGGTTGTTTGATGATATGCCTGAATGTGTACAGGGGGTTAGGACCAAAGCGAACACGAACCGAGATTTAAAATCAAAGCCACTTCACAACAAGTTCTAAATAATTCAATTTTGTGAGCAGCCATGTTAGGAATGTGCTCCCCCCACACCTTCGGCTTGTTTCTATTAAAAAAACAGAATAGGTAATGAGATGTTTAAATGTTTTACACTGTTCTGAGTGTGCTTTAGAAAGTACCTTTGGACACACATCATTTAGCTTGCAGGTAAACTTGCTCGAGCAGGTGCACATGCCTCATTAGCCTACATCCCACAAGGATAAATGGTGCTCTCTGCAAGCACCGAGTTAATCCTGCAGAGCCTCGGCTATCAGGGGATAGTGCTCCCTCCTCTTTCTCCTCCTCCTCCATGCAAACATAGACGCACTTGTTTCATCCTCCTGTCCTCTAGCGTAAAACCCCAACCGGAAACCCTTAAGCCATCCTTCAACCCAATCTCAATCTGAGCGAGGCAGATGGGCTCACATTTAAAATTTACCAACAGACACCCACCATCTGTGTTGAGTTTTGTCACTGTGTCTGAACAGGGTTTACACTTGACGACGCAAGAAAAAAACGTGAATCCTTCTGGTTTGTTCCATTTAGAAATGTCTTCTGCTTTTGAAACAGCACACGAGAACCGATTTCAAGGGCAATAAAGTCGATTAGAGATGTCCCCGGAAACGGGTTGTTGGCTGGAATCGTTTGATATTTTTGCCTCTCAGCAAACACAACACATGGAGTGCTACCAGTCTGTGCTGACAAAAATCAATAAAAAAAAAAAAAAAAAGAAAAATCTCTTTGGTGTGGGTACTGTGACTGAGCGAGGAAGACTTGAAACTTTTCATTTCTGGGAAGGAGTTCAAAGGAAGACAGAGGAGGCAGATGTAAGAAACCATCTGTTTTCTATAAAACGCTGAGACACGTTCGTCGTTCTCTCAGAGAGCAAGAGAGGACAAGATTTTCACAGATAACACAAAGTACAGGTTGAGGAAAGGTTGATTGCTCGCTCTTTCCATCTTATAGTTCAGTTGACAGGGAACAGTTTTGAACTTTAAAATACGGATAAAAAAAAAAGAAAAAAAGGTGACTTTTTTTCTTTTGCCTCCATGGTGACATATGGCGTCCTAAAACGTGTTTAATTATTTAGTATTTTACCCGTAATGAAAACAGCAAACTGAAAGCCTGGGGCGGAACATGAAAGGCAGGAATATTAATTAATAAACTTCAAACTGAATACAAGGATTATGGCTGTTTTGGAGTCTTTGCATACACATTTGTATACACTGTTCTTTACAACTGTGCCTACGTAGACTCTCCTTGGTACTAAGCCTTTGTGTCTTCCAGAGGGCACAGGTAACCAATCGCCTTCTTGTTTGACTGGAAATCCCTGCTGGCTTTTGATTGGATGAGATTAAAGGCTGCAAAGGATGGGGGGTGAGGGGTGCTAAGAGCCTGTGGTGGAGGTGGTGGTGGGGGAGCATGACATAGCCAGGTGACATCTCTACAGCAACCTGGGCCTAGCCTGTGCGTAAACACGAGCACGTTGAAGAGAGAGAGAGAGAGAGAGAGAAAAAAAACCCTCTTGAGACTAGAGCCAGAAATATTGACTGCATTAAACACCTGCATCTTCCTTTGACACCATTTCCTGACGGCGCTGAAGGTTTTACAGTCTCCGTGTCACTTTGTGTGGAAGTGGTTTTGAAAAAAAAAAAAAAAAAAAAAAGAAATATGAATTTACATAATGTCATGGAGAAGAGAGCATGGGACTGGCAGGAAGTTGGCTTGCACAGCTTTACAACTCAACAAACAGAGGCATTGTTTTTATGGCTGCTGTGTTTGTATAGTAAGACTGAATGGGGGAGATGGCCGGGCAGGAGTGTCGTTTTGCTTTTTCACACCACTTCCTGTACAATCACCCACGAGGGTGGGAGGTAAATCTGTCGATGTCAACGCAAACGAGATTACACCAAACGTCATCGCGAGCCATATGGCGAAAACCGCGACTTTACAGCTCACGCTTGGGGAGTCGCAGGGGGTCGAAGGCAAGAGTGTGGATGGGCAGACAGAAGATAAACTGCAACCAGGATTATATTATCAGCACACTCCTTAGGAGCTTCATCCAACAAAGTGGGGAATTAGCCTAATGTGTGACCTTTTAAATCAGTGTGCAGCCATAAATGCATGCAAGACTAAAATAATGAGTGCAAAGGAGAAAATCTGCTTTAAGTTGTCGCTGAGAAATGCATTTTCACATTTTGTCCAGTTACAACCACATACTCAAGTGTGTTTTATTTGGACTTGATTTCAAAATCCAAAGTAGGGCATCATTCTGAAGCGGAAAGAACACCAAATGTGGTTTTCAAATAAAAACCCCGAAAGGCAGATGAATCTCCAGAGACTTACATCTTTGCCCATTCTCCTTCACAACGCAGCTCCAGCTCAGTCCGACTGAATAAAGAGCGACTGTGGGCACTTGTTTTGAATTCTTCCCACAAATTCTCATTTTCAGATTTATGTCTGGGCTTTGACTGGACTGTTCTGACACATGTGATTTATGTTAGGGGCGCACCAATAAATCAGCCGTGATTTCCTTCATTTGGGAAATCGGTCGGTACTTGCGTGAGAACCCGACCTTATCCACCGATCTTATCTACCTCCGCAGAGGACTGAAAATCAGTCACTGTTCTCTTTTGCTCTGCTGTGAGAGAGCGGGCTGACTGACAGAGCCACTGCCAGGTCACATGCGCGGTTAACAATAGTTGCCAACTCAGCGACTTTGTTGCTATAATTAGCAACTTGTCAGACTAAAAAATATCGATATTGGCAAGTCGGTTTTTTTTAAATAAATTGATGATCAGCCAGAAAACTGCAATTGGTACACCCTGAATTCATATCGTTTCATTTCAGCTCTATTTGTATGTTTAGTGATATTAGGTGGAGGGTGAACCTCTGCCTCAGTCTCAAGCCTTTTATAGACTAATGTCTCATTTTCACTGAGCTCTACAGTACATGTCAGTGAGGTCTGGTATGTTACAACACAATCAAGTACCAACTTATCTGACAAGGAAATCTTTATTTACAAAATGGCTTATTAATGTCCCCTTAATGTCTTATGACAAAAAAACAAACGGAGCTTTTCATAAACTTCTTCTCATGAGAAATATATCTGTCATAGGCAGGCAAAGCTGTGGTTATGACAGGCAAAAAAAGTTCAAGTGGCACAAATACTTTTTCAAGCCCTTCCTTCATACCCTAGAGAAAAACGACTTATATTTAAGTTTTAAATCGGAGCCTAATGATCCTCTCTGTGTCCATGTTTGTGTTCCTGCTGCTGTTCTTCCCTTAACAGCCTAATCTCATCCACAGTCTAATTATACCAGTCTGCTGCAAATTGTAACCAGTCACGCCAATCAAAAGGGCAAGAGCACGAGCACGCTTAATGAACATGAAATCAGGCATGCAAAAAATAAAAAAATAATAATAAGAGCAAGAGATGGACTTAAAAGGTCTTTCTCTTTCAGGAAAGGCTGACTGCAAGCCTCATTATTATTTTAAAACATGCACTTTCTTATTTGTCTTTAATCAAGTCTTGGAGGAGCCAACTCTTCAGATGAGCCTGAAGAGTCTGATCACAGCTTGGGTTACATAACCAACTTCGCCTGAAGTTTCTCGACATCTGCATCAGCTCTGATTACAGCGGGTTTTATTAAGAGACAGGGCCATCGTTAGGCAAAATGACAAGAGACATATTTTTATTTGAATCGGTCTGATGTAATATTCTAATCATAAGCAGTGAGTTTCGCAGCTGTAGGCATAATTAACAGAAGTAAAGACGTGAAAACATCAGTCTGAGTGTAATTGTTCTGCATAATGTGTTTCACTTAGTGGACTGAGTTAATGGAGTAAACAAACTTTTCAATAACATTCTAATCTACTGAATATGTCTGTTGTCCCTGCAGTGAGTTCTAGGTCTGCAGTTTGTTTGTTTTTTTTAAACCAAAATTTTAAAAATATAATGAATCTTACTGTAAAATGAAGTCAAAAGGCAATGTATTATAAAGCTGGACAAAAACTCTTAGATGAAATAACATTAAAATGTTATTTCTGCTGAACAGACTAACATCAAAAAGTGCACTCCAAATGTTTGAAGGTTGTAACAGTGGACAAAAAAGTGCAGTTCGGTAAGTACTTCAGCTTTAAAGTCACCGTTACAGTCACAAATAAAACAATCGCTGGCTGGCTGGCTGGCTGGCTGGCTGGCTGGCTGGCTGGCTGGCTGGCTGGCTGGCTGGCTGGCTGGCTGGCTGGCTGGCTGGCTGGCTGGCTGGCTGGCTGGCTGGCTGGCTGGCTGGCTGGCTGGCTGGCTGGCTGGCTGGCTGGCTGGCTGGCTTAACACCACTCCGAATGGTCAGTTTTGTTGCTCAGGATTTTTTTTAAGTAAGACTATGCAGACATCTTAGAATAAAAATGGTTAAAGTCATTTGGAGTTGTTTTGATATTTAGGCTATCCTGAGTAAGAGATGTACTTAAATGCACCATCAAAGTGTTTTCTAGCCGGATAAGTAGCATAAGCTGTGCAGCGTTTTTGGATGAGTTGAGTGATACAGCTAGCTTGGATATAAACCTGGGACTGGGCGTGCATTTTGGGGGCGCAGCTTCTTTACTGGGGCCATTTCCTGATTCATGAAGACCAACCACCAGCGGGATAACTTAAAAAGTATGTACTCTTGTCCTTCCCATTTTAAGAGTGGATAAGGGACTTGGATGAAGCTGAATGAACCTTCGGTGATTTTGATCTTTTCTCCTCTGGGATTGTCACGAATAGATGTAACTAAATTACAAGGTTGCTCAAGTTTTAAATATCAGATAATTCTATCTAAGTTTTTTCATGTTCATGGCAGATTTTTTTAGTGCAAATTTTACAGCTACAAACGATGAGATTTGTCCCACTGTGTCCCGTTTGGCCCATATGTTCTGCAGCATACCGGTAACATTAGGTATCCCAGAATATTCCTCAAAAGAAAAACAGAGCAGTGATTGGGATCATTCAGAACGTTTTCCTGAACAATCACTCAGTGACTGTCTAAAAGCCTGCAGCAAGTTACTGTGCTGTGGGTGCACGGTGTAGGCGTCTCCATTAAATGACAAACCTCTCCGCCGCTGAGGCATTTCTCTGACAAGGCACAGCCTCACGAGGCCGTCTCAGACAGCTCAACACCAAGAGCGAGCTCTAATGACGCTCACGATGACGCCATGCTAGCAAAGTATACACTTTTTCTAATAACACCCAACTATCCTGCAGACTAAGTTTAATTACAGTCAGATGTTACAGCTTCTTTAAGCCATCAGCAAGTCTGACTTACATTGCTTTGCAGAAGTATTCACACAGTTTCAATCTTTCCACATTTTGTACGTAGCAAAGACAGACTTTGATGGATTTCATAGGGATTTTCATAGGGACAAGCAATAAGTAGAGCACAATTGTGAGATGGAAGAAAAGTTGTTGTCTTTTATGTCTAATATAAAGTCCACTAAACTTAGTATCCATTGTGGTTGCTGTCCGGCTGGAAGCCAGCAACAGTGTAGCCTCAAACAGGTTTTCTTTGTTTAGCTTCATCCATCTTCTCATCAACTTTTAACCAGCACCACATATTTCTTGGTAGCCTTCATTTCTTTTTACAAATAAAAATTGAAAAATGTGCTGTGCATTATTCAGGTTCACTAACTGGGATGATTTCTGTTGTTAAATCTAAAAATCTACCATCTATGGAGAGAGCCATTAAGGAAAGAACATCATAAGCCATATAGGGTCACATAGCAAACCAGTGGAAGAAAGTGCTTTAGTCAGAGGACACCAAATTTGGCCAAACGTTTTGGTCTATGCTCAGAGTGCTATCTGTGGCACATTACCACACCGTTCGTGCAATGAAGCATGGTGGTAGCGGCGTCATGCTGTGAGGATCCTTTTCTTTAGCAGAGACATGGAAGCTGATCAGAGTTCATGAGAATATTGACTGAGTTAACCTGTTAGAGTAGAGGCTCCTGAACTTTTCTAGAAATGTAGAAAATCCTTGACCCTGACTGTTGGTTGAGCATATAAGCGTTTGTACTTAGTCAGCTAAAGGGTGGTACAATGTAAACACCATCAACATCATCAGTCAATATACTGACCAAAACATTGTCATGTTCTTCTTATGGCCTTAAGACCACAGGCTTACATATTTAGGGTATGAATACTCTGGCAAGACACTATAAGTTTTAGAGAGTCCAATGACGATTTGGAGCTGAGCGTTGCATATTTGCAACCTAAACATCCATGTTTACCCAACAGCGTGGCGAAACAGCTTCAGCAAATAGCTGATGACATGTGGTTCAAGGCCTCCTGGAGGACACACGCCTTGTAGGGTTAGGAGACACACATGACCAACCGCATGTCACAGGGTGTTTACAAAGTCATACACCAATTCGGTGGATATTGGGTTCTGTGACCAGAAATCACACCAGGCAGTCAACATGAGAGGAATTGCAAACACTGCACAAGTAATCTGAGAGGAGCAGCCTCACTTTGTCAGGGTAGTAAAAAAAAAAGTGCAATTTTAATGGCAGAAAGGGTTTCCTGTCTGCTCCCAGCCTACAAGAACAATCTGTTCAGGGTGATCCAAAGTCAGCACAGGTGTTTCCCAACAAGATCTCAGTTTCTCCCAATGTTTCTCATTCTATTTGATGCTCTAGTTTTCACTATAACTCGCTGACAATTAGAGGTTTTGATGTGTATATGAAAACTCTAATCAAACTGTGAACGTCTTGAGGTATTCTGACATGATGTAACTGCATGCCGTTCGTCTGCCTTTTGGGAGGATGTGGCCCAATCTCTTGCACCACATCACAGCGTAATTGCCCGAGGGGGCAGATACATGCAATGCCGCATTTATTTCCCGGTGTAGTATAAATAGGATAAACTGGAAAGATTCGTGCGCAGGGTCATCTGCAGGCGTGATCAGACACAGGACGAGGTAGAGCGAAATATGATCCAGGCGATGATGTTATGATGATGACCCACCTTTAGATTCGCAGTCGGCGCAGTATTTGTTCTCCTCCAGCGCCAGCAGAGAGTTGAGCACCGCCTGGTATCTGTCAACGTCTTTCACAGATTTGCCCGTCATCGCTGCGCTCTGAGTCTGAGTCCACCCTCCGCCACACAAGACCCCCCGATGTTTCTCCCGTCCGCGCCGGCTCTTATCAGGGGGAGCTCGAGAAAAATCAAAAGCGGTGCGGCGGTCAGAGACGGCGATGCGCTCAGTTACTCCTCCTCCTCCTCCTCCACCTCCTCTTTCTCGTCTTCCTCCTTAAATGTGTGGAGCGCAGTGAGTTTGCTTCACCGCGATCATAGGATGAGAGAGAGCCTCTCCCCGGAGCCCAGTGCACAGGAAAACAGCCACGTGATTTCCAGGACTGAAAATGAGCAGCTCACTTTGAAGCACATCTGTAACCTATCAGAGAGACCGCTGCTCACTCTTTGGCGTGCGTATCTCTGGACCTAAAGGAACGCACACATATGCTGCCATCTAGTGGTTAAACCAAGGCATTACTGTTGAGACAAAATAACTCCATCCGATATTCGGTAGAGGTTTCTTTATCCGGAACAAACCAAACGGTACGTAAGGTCGCCATGTTGTGACTGGCAATTTGCTTTTAAAAAGTCGTATTTTCCCGTTACAACAACACCCACCACTTTTACTTATTACTTTTTTTGATGAAGTAACAGTTAGGAATAGCTATTTTGTGTCAGGGTATTTTTTTTGTCCGGTATATGTGTGTACTATGATTTGAAAATGTACAAAATAATTTATAGTGTAATATTTATTTTTATAGTGATAAAACGGTCTTGTTTTAAGTTTCCATAGTAACTATTTGGTTGCCCATGTCAGCACTTTTACGCTTCCATCGTCGTATTTTGTTTTTTTGAGAAACTTAATTTTGGTTTCTAATTAAGTATAGATCAAAGTCATGACAGACATCGACAGAAACAAACTCTTAATAATGAATATGACTTTCAGTTAATTACATGTCAGAATAATTATTGAATTATTCTATTAGAATCTGAGGACAGCTGTTATCCTCATGGTCACTAGAGGGAGGTAACTCTGCATACTATCGGGGGAAAAATTGACGAAATACAGACGCGTTGCCTTCAAAATAAATGTTCCAGTGTATCTTTTCCCAAATAATATAAAAACATACTTTGTAGCTTTCTGAAACATAAGCTGTGTTGCTCTCTTATTTAGTCAAAATACTCCTTTTACTTTTTAACTCTTAATGTTGCCTTTCTATTTCACATCCTCGCTCTTTTAAGCTTTTAAGTAAAGCGGAAACTCATGCTTCTATTTGGCTAACTTTGCACAACAGGAAGTGTGTGACCGAACTAGCGATTACGGAACTAAGTGCTTAGCCAGAATCAAATAAATAAAGGATTAATCTCGAATTACCTCCCGTGTAATCCTGTAACTCTTTCCACGATGTCTCGGCAATCCAACCGAACGACAGACAGCAAGAAAATGGTAGGATTTACGCCATAGGAGCTAGCTAGCTAAGTTGCAACATGCTAACCTTTGAAAAAAAAAAACACTTTAGAGCAAACTACCTCATTTCTTCGTCATACAAATACTTGACAGTCGTGATTTGTTGTTTATGCACGTGTGACAAAACGTATTAAAAACATGAAAACCTGTTACGTTTATATATCATTTATTGCTGGCTTCTAGGGGAAGTGTAGCTCGTATAGCATGTAAGCTAAAAATATATAGGCTTACATGCAGTCATGTGGGGTGTTTATGTTTAGGTTTTTATTGTTAATTTGCATATTTTAAAGCAAATATCTTGTCTCAATATACTCTGGTAACTGAAGTAGCACCACATCCTGACATTAGCATCATCTTTCAGCGGATAAAGAAAATGGGTTTTGCGTTCTTGGATTCTGAGGTAGTAAAAACAACTATAATATATATTATAATATGTCTCTTCTGAGAGTTTAACCATTGTTGGCTACCAGGTAATTATATTACTATGTAACTACATCATACTATGTATGCTGTGCCGATGCATATATTTATTTTATTTTATTTAAATAACATGTACAATACCAAAAGAAATATTGAATCAAGCTATTATTGAGTAAAAATGTAAATGAAAGCACTATGTAGCTGCCAGTCACATCATTACGGTTAATGGCGTATTTTAAATTTAACAGTGTATTTCTTGCTACTTTTATATAGCACAAAAATGTCCTGATTTGTTATTTTCGAAATTTTGATGATTTGTTTGTTCTTTTTAACACCTGTCAAAATTCTTGTCAGATTAATAATGTCAGTTTCATTAAAATCTTAGATTTTTTTTTGTGTAAATATTTTATTTTACCCCTTTAAATAGCTACCGGTATGTTGGTGTACATTAGTTTACCAACCCATGAGCACTGAAGCAGTAAATGTACAAAAGCTGCTTTTTCCTTTAGAACTCTGAGCTGTTCACGTTGACCTATGGGGCCCTGGTGACCCAGCTTTGTAAAGACTATGAAAATGATGAGGAAGTCAATAAACAGCTGGACAAGATGTAAGTACACTTTTAGAAGCATTTGTCACACCCACTGCAGGCTGTAAATGTTTTGAACCTTTGAAGCAAATTGGTGTATTTAACTTCAATTGAAGACAATCTATTTCATCGTTGTTTCTGTTGTGGTATTGCAGAATGTGTGCATTGCCTTAATTTTCAGTACCATATCCATATAACCACCAGTTATTTGCTTACTATACAGAAACTATTATAGTCATTATATAATGGCTTGGTATTACATTATTGTAATACCAATATTATTGGTATTACAATAATATTGTAATACCAATATTATTGGCAATTGCCAATTGTTGGCAATTGCCAATTGTTGTGGCAATTGCTACAAACGTGTTTGAACCAGTAAGTGAAAGCAAAGGCATTTCTGCGCCAGAAAGAACAAAACTGTATCTCTGAGTGTCTTTGAAAAAGATTGTGAACATACTTTGTGCTCAAATGTTACCTGTGGACAGGATGCTCGACTATCAAATTATGCATATTCATTATTCAGTTAATCTGTGCGTTCAGTGAACATTGCATTTCACATATTTAATAGTATAACACTAAGATTAGCACTTTACAATGTGTGAAAATGTATCTTTGAATACGTAAAAAAGAAACTGCCTGATCTTTGCTCGCTGTTGGTTGCCAGTCCCAAGAGCTTAAGTGTAGCTTGGCCATTCTCCTGCTGTAAGATCAGTAATACTGTGGCCTATGTGAAGATTTCATTTCTCACACATATCCATGTGTTGTTAAGACTTTTTCTTAGGGAAAAAAGCTTTAGAAGTAGCTAATGTTGAGACTAGTTTTAAAGACAGACAAAACATCTCTTGACGGCCAAGCTGGATACAGTAATCCCGCAGCAAAAAAGTTTAGACAAAACCATGGATTTGTAGCCCCCAAAAATTCAAAACATTCCTTCAAGCCGGCAGATCTTTGGACTGAGTGTGCTTTGTTTCTCCGGTTGTACAGCAACCCCGAGCTTAGAGCAGGATTAGACATGTCTCAGCTGCCCAAAGAAGGTCGTAAATGTTCTCTGCCCGCTCTCAAGTTTTCCACCCAACTGGTCAGAGATGGGCCATGTTAGGATCGGGACGCATTAATTGGCTTCCAACTGCAGTCAGGATAAGTTGTCTTAAGTCACAATTGGCAGCCAGTTCAAGGCTACAAGTGTGTGAAGCAAAAATGTCTTGAAGGATAGAGTTCTATATAATTTCTGCCTCTTACACCTCTCTCCTACCGTGGAGACGAGCATTGATATCCGTTGCCTTTCTGTCTGGCTCCCTCTCACTCACAGGGGATACAACATCGGAGTGCGTCTCATTGAGGACTTCTTGGCGCGTTCCAGCATCGGCAGGTGTCAGGATTTCCGAGAAACAGCCGATGTCATCGCTAAGGTAACTGGAAGGTTCCAGACCAATTGGAGCGTGACCGCGAACGTCTCCGAAGATTGGGGGTGGGAAGAGGTCTGAAAAATTCAGATTAGAGAGATCAAAACACCCCCACACATGACGGGTGAAAGAGCAAAAGTACAGATGGGAGATCATATGTTTAAGGCCAAGGAGAGGAGAAAATCGTAAAGTTTACAGGATAATGTTATTAACATTGATTCTAAATGTTAAACTAAGATCACCTGCTGTGGTCATGACCTTTTTTGACCCAATAATGCTGTCTTCAAAACTGCTATGGTTTAAATACAGCATTACCTGATAAGCAGGTTTAGTAGTCTGCATATCAGGTGGAAGAGTTCTGTTCCTAATTTGATTTGCGTTCGTCCTGCTTTTCTTCTTTTGTTACACGTTGTGGTTTTCTTGGACTTAAATCCGTTTTTCTTGATAACTTCCCTGACGAGAAAACAGAAAAGCAGCTTTTAGGCTTCAGCTGGTCCAGATATTCTTGTTTCGTGCTTGAGGAGATTTAGTGCACAGATGGAACCACGCTTATTCAGAAAACAGTAGTTTGGCCTCGACAATTAATGATTGCCTTGCCTTGGGATATCGTTTGGCCCCTCATTGAACTTCAAATATCATAGAAGTGATTTATTCAGTCACCTATGCAAGAACGTTACTTGCAGAGGATAAAGCATTTGGAAATTTTGCTCAAGTAATAGTCGCCATACTTCGTAATAACATTACTCAAGTCAAAGTAAAAAGTACACTGTAGTAGAACTACTCCCAAAAATATCACTCTAGTAAATGTAACTCGTTAGTATTACACCAACCTCATGGCTGATCTATTAAATGTTTCATCATTTATTATTTAATACTTATTTAAATAGGTTTGTTCAACAATATTTTCTTTGACGTTAAAAGTAACTAAAGACAAAGCATGTCCAGCTAAACTTGACTGAATAAATGTGCAACAAATAAAAGATTTTCTTTTCTATCCAGACCCTGATTTGTTTTCCTTTTCTTCCCCCTTGTCGTCCGTTAGGTTGCATTTAAGATGTACCTGGGAATTACCCCCAGTGTGACCAACTGGAGTCCAGGAGGAGATGAATTTTCTCTCATTCTGGAGAACAACCCGCTGGCTGACTTTGTGGAGCTGCCAGATAACCACAGCACGCTCATTTACTCCAATCTATTGTGTGGTGTCCTCAGAGGAGCCCTGGAGATGGTAAATTCAGTCGCTTCATTTTCCCATTTTGAATAAGACTTGGTCAGATTTAATAAAAGAACGTGGCTATCGTGATTTAAGATCCTGAATTTGGTACATGTGCAGCTGCAAGTTTCTAAAATGCATTGAAATGTTCTTGAAAATCCTAATGAGTTAATAAAGTCACTATGTTTAACAGAAGGATATAGACAGAGTTCATCATCATTCAAGTTCTACGTTTAAAAGTTTACAAATTGAAAGAAACTTAATTGTAAGGCTCCAATAATAATAATAAAATTATTAATGTGAATATATATATAATAAAAGATGAAACTGATGGTAGTTATTTGTCTTATGCTGTAAATATCCAGCAAAATAAATTAGATGCAAAATAATTTTCTTTTGCATGTATAACTTTTCTAATCTGCAGATTTCTTCCTTAGACAGACTCATTTAAACTATTTTGAAGGTTCATAAAATACTTAAGACTTTTAGTTTGCTGTTAAAAACTTGTCTGTCAAAGGAAGAGTTTTTCTTGAAGTGTTTTGAGCCTTGTTTGGACCTAAACATATGACATTTTGAATCTGTTGTAGGTCCAGATGGCAGTGGATGTGAAGTTTTCCCAGGACAGTCTCAGAGGGGACAACGTTACAGAAATCCGCATGAAGTTCATCAAGAGGATTGAAGAAAACCTCCCAGCCGGAGAGGAGTGACGGAAAAACAGACACTTTTATTTTGTTTAGGTGTATTTTTTTGAGTTGCGTGGCATGTTTATTAATTTATGTATATCATTTTTTCTCAATTAAATCAACATTAATCAACGTATGTTACGTGATCCTTTTCTCACTGGGAGATTTCAGAACATTTTTACCACAGTTGAATTTGGCACTGGACTATATGAATAGGCTGCTCCAACACATTTGTATGCTTTGATTGAAGCCATTAAAATTTAACTAGGCTGTATATTTAGGGTTGCTTTGCTGAAAGGCATTCTCCTATTCCAGTCTTATGGAGCTCTAAAGGTCTTTAATACCAGGATCTCCCTGTATTTCTCTCCATCCATTTCTCATCCACTCTGACTAGGTTTAACGTCCCCACAGAGGGGAAAACATTCCTGCAGCATGATGCAGTCACCACATTTCATGGTGGGCTATGTTTTAAGTGTGATGTGCAATCTTAGGTTTCCAAAACACGTCGCGTTTAGCATGTCCGCTGAAGGACTTTGGTGTCTTCTGACCAGAGTACAATCATCCAAATATCTGCAGCTGCTCCAGAGTTACCACTGTCTTCTAAAGACCCGCCTTCACAGTCGTGGCTTTAACCGGTTCTTCCCAGCCAGCCCGGCCAGTTTCTTATCCATTCGCAAATCCTGTGCGGTTCCTCCCTGTTGTTTGGAACCGTCTTAAGAGTGGCACAAGCCAGGCCGAGCTGGGTATAGCAATTTGAGTGCATTTGTTGATAGACCCGTGACTTCACGTCACTGGACAAGTGAAGATGTTACTTGTGGAAGAATGCATACAGCATCACGTAATGAACAGAAATATAATGAGAGATTTTGGAGAAACTGGTTGCCCAAAGGTACATGCTTAAAATGACGTTGTCAAAGTGTCGACTGCTTTCCCACATTCCTGGTCACGTTCTTGCGCATATTCATGCCCACGTAGTGAAGAACAGACACCCAACTTGCTAGAACCGAAACAGACAGAGTAAGACTTGGCAAAGGAGAAGGGATGTGACAGTTCAGGGGTTGATTATCGAGAATATACATTGATGAAATATGAACATTTTTAAGCCTCATATTTCTACTTGAGGTAATTTTCTTGACGCAGCCATAGGTGCTTTGCGAAGTCGGAACAGTGCTGGATCTGTTACCAGGCCTGTGTTTGTGCAAAGTACATTGAATGAGTCTTGAGTGTGTGTGTCCAGTAAAGCTTGCAAGTGCTCACTTGTGGTTTTCACACCTATGAATGGTTTTGCATCACCCAGAAGTAACGAGCAGAACCCCCCGGTTTGTCCCGACACGCACCTCGTCAATAACCCAAGAAACACAGATGGCTTTTCAACTGCCAATGTGCTCGCACATACACAAATCATTTCTCCCCTCACATTTAAAGAAAGAGGGAAAGAAAATCTGGTATGGCTTCCATGAAAACATTAGACATGTTTTTCCTATTGTTCTTTATTGTAACGGAGCAACACTTGTACCAAACTCATGAGACGGCTGAAAGCACTTACGAGGATGAGATTGTCAGATAGGGATTTCCTCTTGGAAAAAACTCTGTCAGCTAATAGCTGCTGGAAACCTCGAGGCTCTACACATCCTATTTTATAGCTGCTGTTACGTGAAGCCATGCCTCCTTCTTCTGTTGCTTGAGCATGGCGCTGATGTAGACTTCCTCCAACAGCCACCAGAGGTCGCTGTTTACATTACGTTCCCTTCCCGAGACTCTTGTTGCTCCGGAGTGTGAGGATAAAACCGTCTCTTTTTGGCCAAAGGTAGGTATTGTTGCAAAAACACATTCCATTATTTGTAAGAGGATTGCCTGGCGCTGCCAGAAAACATAAATAAAACAGGCCTTTTTTTTATTATTATTTGATGAGGAATATGGAAAGACGATCCACTATGGCGGAGCAGAGTGGCCAATGCCAATACAGACTCTGGCTTTGATTTGGCTCAGGATCAGAGAGTGAATGACATCATGCCACCTTTGATCTCTGCCAGATGTATTAGGGATAGGGGGTCTGATTATTGCCTCTGTCTGCCCTGTTGATTATTTAAAGTGATCACCGCTGAAAAGTGGAAGCACCAAGAGGGCCGGCACTGTGCAATAAACTCTTTGTGTCATTAGGCAAGCTCTCAAAACATTACGAGTACATATCAATGCACCCTGAATGCCTGGAATGTGTATGTTGGACCTGAACGAGGGCAGGTATCTCCTTTTTTTTTCATGATGCAGATTACTTGGCAGGCTTATAGCTGTCTACCTGGAAAATGGATGGACAGCTAAGTTTGTGTACTTGAGAAAAACCCGAATCCCTTCACCATATGCTCGCAAGAGCTTGACAAATGCAGACAAATACACATGCTGCGCGCGGAGGCCAAAACGAGGATGAATTTATTACCATTCCTACACTCACACTCAGGTGTTAATGCACACTGAAATGGCCTTTTCCAAGCACGCAATCTTGCTTTGCAGCCCTCAGAGCTATAACAGGGATTCTCACATATTCTATAACAAGTTCCACATAAGTAAGTAGAGCTTTCCAACAAACACCGTCTTTGTAGAGTTTTCCAAGCAGGACTCAGGCGTTTTAACTGGGTATTTTACTTCTTGTTGTTTTCTTGAAATTTTTAAAATGGTTATCGCCATTATGATGAATTGTGTGATAAATTACAATTCGTGATGCAAATTAGTAGGGGTCCTATTTTGGAGAAGCAGGCCTGTTTACCTTTAACCAGCAGCAATGACTTCTTAGTTCATTTTCATCCACTATCTCATGTTTGCATTTACCTTACAATTAATACAAAAAATTCACCGAAGTCAGGCCAAGTACCACCAGCGCCAGGTGAACCCCACTTTGAGAACCAGGGTTCTACTGTGGGACTCGTGAGAGTTTTTGTTGATGGTTTTAGCAGTTTTTTGCCCATTAAAACTTCGAGCTAATGCTCCAATATGACTTCACTCCTCATAAGCGGGCAGATGGGATTTCTATTCCCTCTCACAAGACTGCAGATGTTGTCGCAGAATCAAAACACTAAAGGGTTGGAAAAAAAAGGGGGTTTTCGAGACACCTAAGTCTCGCTGAGCCATGGGGAACTGCTTGAAGATACTGTTATCGTATTTTCCCCCCTTCCTTCTCTCTTTCACGTTTGTTTAAATCAATCGAAGACAGCTTGTTCAATGCCTGAACTCAGCATGCCTGCTGTTCTCTATTAAAATATCTCATTTTATTAATATTCTTTATAAATGCTGCCTATATTTTTCAGAAAACTTTATTAGGACAGATCTGGAAAACAAGTAGCAAATGTTAAAGGCCCGAGACAGCGTGCGCTGATCTGCTTTAAGCCAGATAAATGTCTCCATGTGCTGTTTATGGAAAACAAATGGTGAAAGGCACGCTGTGACAGCGAAAGCCGAGCACGCAGAGTCAGATTTGACCTGTGCTTATTAAATAAATACCGCATCGCTTTCTTCTACCTCCACCTCATCGATTTTCACCCACCATTACTCATAGTGTCCTTTTTGTTTTCTCAGATCTTCTCATTGAATAAATCACTTTCTTTCCCCCCCATTTACTTTTTTAATATTTGTCTGCCGTGTGGAAGGTCGGGAAATGTCCTGCATCTGATGGGAAATGTGCTCTACTCTTCTGAGTGGATGACTGGAGATTCAGTCATCCAGGACTTCCTTCGGTTTCCACAACGTATGTTTTTGCATCTGGTCAGCGGAAAAGGGTGCTTGGCCTCGATGAATAAAGAGAGGGAAACAAGCCAATAAACAAGTGAGTGTCTGTGGTAGAAATGTTGTGCATTAACATGAGGCTAAGGCAACTGAACAAGTGTTAAATCGGCCAACGTCGCACACCTAAAATATGCAAACCTGAGCTCCAGAGTTGTCTACTTAAGACACTCTGTTTGATTTCAGCGATTTGACGAGATGCACTTCTTAGATTTATGTTCGCGAGCACCTCAGTAAGCAAATGTGGATGTGGTTTTGAGAGATAATTACGAGTTTATTTGTCAGTCAGCGTCTGCAAGCCATTTGGATTGTGAGTCATTATTCACTTGCAAACAGTTGAGCACTTCCTATAAATCTAATTTGTCCTGCTCTGCTCTTCTGTTCATGATCGCACAGACATCTACAGTGTTTTTTATTTATTTTTTATTTTTTTAACATTTTGTCACATTACAACCAACATTTTGTATGTAGTTCATCAGAATTTTATAAAATTGCTTTCAGTAATGTTAGATCTCAGTATAAATCCAGTGAAGGCCTTGAACTACCTCCATTATTTACGTTTGTGTCGCCGGTGTTACACGTGAGATGTAACGCCCCGAGAAAAAAGAGGAAAGCAACAATATATCTTTTTACTAATTAAAATGAGAAATGTATAGTAACAAACTGACTCAGAACTTTAACCTGATTATGGGATTGTAAATAGTTACGCGTTAGATTACTCGTTTATGAAACAATAGGTCAGATTAGACTAACGAGTTACTAAGGAACGTGTTGATGACACCATTGTTTATGACATTTCTACTCAAACTATTTACAGATCTGTCAGGTTTCCGAAATGTGTCCCTCCCAATGATAAACTCGCTCCTACTCCCTTGAAAACATGTAATTAGTAAGTCACGTTATTTCTTAGATTTGAATCGCCATGTTTTGCGTCCAGTGAAAACAAGGATATTGACAAATAAACTGGACAATATGCTGGCAGTTTTTCTAAGTAGAATGTGCTCTAATAAGAAGGATTATTTGTTTATTAACACTGTGGCAGGCCTTTAAATTGTCACCGGTTGCAACGGTTACCTGGCGTTATCTTGCTGTCTTAACATTAGCTAGCATTCTGTCAAATATTCATCCCCAGCCTGCGTATAAAGTGTCACTGGTTGCCATGGTGACCCGCCATTCACTAGCTAACATTCTGGAACAAACGCCCAGAAAACTGCAAAACTGCTGAAACACTGCGTGCCTTTAAATCTAGACTAAAAACCCACCTGTGTAGAGTCGTCTTTGAAGCATAGTCGACTAAGAATTTAACGATGACACTAAATGTAATGTTTCGATTGTTGATTCTATGTTGCATGACTTTGTGTTTTTTGTGTTTTTATTATGTAAAGCACTTTGAAGTGCCTTGTTGCTGAAATGTGCTATACAAATAAAATTTTATTTATTGATTGTACAGTCTTTAATCCAAAAGTCCAACTTCATGACACTAAATACAGCAGAGGATCTCGAGTCAGAATCTTCCTAGTGCTGTAATATAGACTATAGGAGATCTTTCCTACCCACAACCAACAGAATATACAACCTTGTCTTTGAAGAAGTTTGTATGTGAGTTACAACAACATCTAATTTCCCTCTTGGATTAAAGAAAAATGTATTGATGTATTGAATTGAAATGTGGCATTGGCGTCCACCTAAAGTTAGAACATAATACACTGCTTGTATGAAAGAGCTACAAGAGGTTACTTATTATTGGAAAAAAGAAGTAAGACGATAAAAAGTTCAATTTAGTTTGCCAGAAGCCAATCAGGAATCAATAAACTTGGGAAAAAAAGTGTCAAACTTGTTTGGCCCACATGCAAACAAAGCCGTAGAGAGTATAAACTTCCCACATTTCTCTAAATGTGGGTTTCTGCAGGTGTGGAATTTATTGAAACACAGGAAAAACAAAACAAAGTAAAACACGGGTCAGAGTCAGGTGACACAAACAATGTGCGGCTAATCTTGGATCAACTGTTTCTCGAGAAATTTCTGCTTTGTTCAGCGTTCATCGTCAGGGTAAAAGTGGTCCAAAGGCCGAGCCAGTCTTCTGCTCCAGCAGTTATCTGTCTGGTCCCATGAGGGGTTCAGACATCCAGACAGCGGCTGGGTGATGCAGAGCCATTTAATGCCTTGTTTTCAGTTTTCCGTCTCCCCTTTCTTCCAGGCCTTTTGGATAGGGAGCTGCTAAGCTGCTTTCGCTCTGCTTTCAATTTCCTCTCAGTCTTTTGTTCTTCCTACTTTCCAAGATCTGATCAGGAGGAGGTTTGCAGACGCTCCTTTTCAAGAACCTTATTTTTCGGGCCTTATTATTTCACGGTTTTGCGTTTTCTTGCCTTGTTTTCCTCTCTCTTTTTGCCCCCCCTCCACCTCTTTTTTTTTTTTTTTGACCCTACAGCTGCTCAAGTTGGATTTTATGTAACACTGAGAGAACCTTCCAGCTTGGAACGGCCTCACATGAAGACAGAGTGGGGGGAGAGTGAGTGGGAAACAGAGGGGGAGAGAGAAAAAGTGTTACGTAGAAATTTTGCACAGGCTAACCAAGACTGCTCTTGATTTTGGATTTATTGTTTGAGGGTATTTCTTCCTAAAATTGTAAACCCATGTTTTTTTAAGTTAAGTTTTTTTTTTAGCTTTTGTGTTCACATGTTAACTTCTACCAAAAAGTAAACTCTTTGGGTACACTGGAGGAAAATCAAACCAGGCCTCCTTCAGAAAAGCCAGATTTGCTTGACGGCTGCACAGCAGCTGCACTCTACTGGGAATGGCTGCTCACCACTGACATGCATGAACTGACCGTGCGTACGTCCGTGTATGTACTACAATAAAAGTTTGGAGTGACAAAATACACACATCACACAATGATTGTAGCAGCTTGCCTCTCATGATGCATGTCTCCCCAGCAGGCCATCTGTCAAACTTGAAAAGCACCATATCCAACCTAATATCAAGGCATAAATCTAAACACCAGGTCTGAGGCTTTATGTCTTCAACAACTCATTTATTATACGCCCACCTAAAGCACCTCTCATACAACTCGGTGTGGCTATTACATCACTGAATGTTCTTTTATATGGACTAAACATGTCAAATCTGCAAGTGTGGGTTTTCAATTTAATGCCCTGGAGCTTTTACACCGGAGAGAAAGGCTTCACTAAATGAAAGAAGATATTAGGGAATATTTTGGTGGGGATTGTTGTCATATAGCCCTACGAGGATTCAACGAGCCAAACCCACAGTTATTTTTACATTCATACGATGCTTGCCATTCTTAAATTGGAATATTGAATTTGGGAGGAAAAGCTGTCAAAAAAGGAGCCTGAACACATCATCCTGTCGATGAAACATGACTTTGGCAAGATCATACTAAATACTGGAGAGTACTGCAAGGGTGCTAATGATTTGAGGCAAGGGCGAAGATTCACCTTCTCATTTACTCATGCACCTTCTTTATTTTCTAGCTTTCCCCCTTCTCAGTCACATTTGAGATAAAATCTATTGAAATAAGTATGTTATTCAAATAAATTAATAAAATAGTATTTTTCTTTTGATCAAACAAGTTTCAAGCAAGTCCCGAGACACCTTCATCGTGCGGTTTATGTTAGGACTGTTAGGACATTTCAGCAACAAGGTAGCTCAAAGTGCTTCATATCATGAAAACATCATCAGCTATGAAACAAGCAACAACGATTACATTTTATTTAATGCCATCATCAAGCAAGTACACATCAAATATGTTGATCAGTTTTCCACTTACTACTAATCAAAGGCAGTTCTGAACAGGTGAGTGTTTAGCCTTGACTTAAAGGAACTCATAATAGTAATAAGAAGAAGTTAAGCTGCCACTGTTCTATATTTGAGCATCTTCGCAATGTAATTTCTTTCTGACATACAGGCTCCGACATGACAGTACCTCTATGAACCTCCAGTCTTAGTCAGATCATTGGCTAACTACGCTGCTTTTTCTCACAGTTTTTTTTTTACCAACTAAAATAGACCTCAGGTGTATGTTGGTTGAATAGCCTGAGACACAGTCGCAGCAAGTTGCTTGAGTGTGTTGAAATTGCTGTGTACATCATCCAACAAGATTTTCTGTCAGATCGGATGTCAAAACAGATCCGGTGTGACTTGATCTTCAGCGAAACACTTGGTAGGAACAAACTAACCCATCCACCTCACTCTGAAAGAGTCACCTCAGACATGGAAGCTGGACTGGGTTGATATGTGAAGCTAAATATTGGTTGTCCCAGAAGTTAGCATATGCACTTTTTACATTAGTTTTTACACCAGCTTGACTGTACTCGGTTTTAGGGTTTTTTCCAATTGAGACTGGTATTTGGTACCAGGTCCATTTTGTAGTAATCAAGGTTTCAAGCAATACAAATCAAGCTGAGAATGTGACTTCAGAAGACTTCCCTTCACTGATTGACTAGGGGATGGCATGACTGGTTGAGTTACAAGAGTTACTCTGTAACTGGAATCAAACATGGCATTTTAAAAAACTCACAGCAATGCATGAGCGTTTTCTAAGCTAAGGTTTGACATACAAATCCTCTGACATTACTTTTCGTCCACCTTGCTATGACAGCCCAGCACACAAGAAAGGGATACTCGATTGTAAATTAATATGAGAGTCAACTTGAGCCGAGTGGGCGCCAATGGAAAAGAACCATAAATTAGAAGCTACAATATTTCTTGAGACCAGGGTCAGGGTTCAACTTGCATTTCTTTATGGGGATGTCATACTCTGCCTCTAAAGTTAGAACAAATTCTTTGCTTTAGAAGGGGGGCTTTCTTTTAATCTTTTAAGCCAGATCTGAGACGCTTGTGATTTATGCTAGGATTGAGGCAGCTTTGGAGGTGGAAGTTAAGATATATATTTCTATGTTCAGTTTAACACAAAGGTCCTGTCATTTATAAAGTAATAAACATTCTTCAAATAAAAGTCCTGGACACAGTAGTTTAATACATAGAGTAAATTCCCCAAACTCGAAGGTCGTTGCCAAACATTTCTAGCTTGAACATTCAAATGTCCCATTTCCTGATTGATGTCATTTAGTAACCAGAGCGCTGCACAAAAACTGCTTAGTTTTATTAGCCTTAAGAGCATAATATTTTCTTGTGCTTGGGCACGTATACTTGTATACTTTAGATAATTTATCCCTCAACACTTGTACGTGTGTGCATCGGCTTCACCTGTGTGCCTCCCTTGGCGTGTTCTTCACTTACTCTGTGCGGAGGTGCTGAAAGCTTTCTCTGTGGGCTTCATAAACCTTTTTGTTTTAGCGCGCCTGGTCGGGTTCAGCTGCGCATTAAAAGCACACCAGGCTTTGCTCCGGAGGAGGTGAAGAGGGAGAACATTCAGGAAGCTGTGTTCCAGTTTGCTCGACGACTCCCGGGTTCATCCGCTGGTTGGGGTCTGACCTGTTGAATGTCAGCGCCACCAGCAGGTAGCTAATTAAAAGGAAATGAATGGTGTTTAGTGACAGATACAACACGGACGAACTGGATATTGATTTGTCAGTGGACTTGTTACTCTCACGCACATAAATTGACAGCAGACACATTGCAAAAAAGCTTTCTTTTGTGTACAAACCAGAAGCTTGTTTGAGGCACAATATAGGTCTATTGTTGCCAGTCTGATTGTCACAAATAAAGATTGTCCTAATGTTAGTATTTCCAGGAGTCTGATTTCACAGCTGTATTGTGTTTCACGGCTATTAACTGATTTAGCTGTCAATTTATTGTACGAGTGTGTAATTTTTTTTCCCCCTATCTTCCTTTGTGTTCCATCAAAGTGCTTCTTTTATTCAGAAATATGTAGTCACGGTAATCTAAACCAACAACGTCTCCCATAGAAACAAAGGAAAGTGAAACATCATGACTGAAAGCAATCTGTTCTCGGAAGACCACATTTGGTTTTTCTTGCAGTCGGTATGCTGCAAAATACCATCGGGACATTTTCAGCCGACATAAAAGCCAGTAAAGTTAAGTAAATGAGACCTGGATGTCCTTTGAGATGTGATCTGGAAGACAAAAGCAGAGCTGGAGATTTGAGGGAATGTCCAACGATGCAGCCTTTTTCCTCCTTCCTTGCTCCCTCTGTGTTTTACCTTTTTCTTGGCATATATAAACAAGTGCAAATATATAATGCTGAGAAAAAACCCAGATATGCATTGGCTGAGGTCAAAGTGTTGACAATTCCTTTTAAGCAGCTCACTTTTCTGGCCTGAGTAGACGAAGACAAAAGAAATAGGGCTGTCGTTTTTTTGTCTGAGGAGTAAAGCTATTGTACTATATGCAGATGAAGCCAAATAATTTCCTATTGGACATAGATAAAGGTGATGACAGTTCCTAAGCATCAACTTAAGCGACTTTATAACCTTTTTTTGTATAAACACACCAACCTGGTTGAGTGGTGATTTTAGTCAAATTTGTGACAGTTGTTCATAAGAACCCTGAGGTTACTGGCTAAAGTTTCGTCATGTTGCTTTAGTACTTTCTCGTTATTTCATCACCATGATGTCTGTTTTGTAAGTGCACCAGTCCCTCCTGCAGGAAAACACTTGCCCAACATACTGTCAAAGTCCTACTTTTTTCAGTTGGGGTTGTGTAATAAGATTTATAAGTCATATTTTTACGTGACTAAACATCTCGATTTTAGTTTGATAATACTAGGACAGGTCAGTGTAAAGGAGGGTGTTTATAACCTGAATACTGTTGTGAGCCCATTTTCCCTTCTGTGCAACAAACGATTCCTAGTTCCGAGACCCGACCACAGGGTGACACCTAGTGAAGCAAAGATTGTAGTGCAACTTCTGGTTTTATCTTTTTCCATAATTGGGGACATTTATGCTCTAATGCATCGTATGATCAGATTACTGTGCATCCAAACTGATCAAATACTGTGTTCCCCAAGAATATATTTCTATTTTCCTAGTTTTGTCCCTTCTCTAAAAATAAGTGTCCTTGAAACATAGCATAATAGGAGATTCCAAAATTGAAATTACATATGCTTTGAATCTTTTTGCTTAACTGACCAGTAAAAGAGATTCATTTCAAAGCATAAAAGCAGGCAGCTCTAATGGAAACCTTTTCCAGCGAACACTGTCGGTCACACATCCAAAAATAGAAAGTTAAGCTCTATTCTGGACAGGAAGACATGCATAAACATGATTAAATAATGGATGTGCTTGTGGAAGAGATAAAGTGATTTTTAAAACCCTCAAATTGCTCTAATTACACAAGAATTACTTAAACCCCTGAGACCACAGGCACCAGTCTGGCTGATGGAAACACCTCCTTCTTAAATGCCCGATCAGTTGGAATAAAAGTGTCAATAGGACCTCAATGAGGCAACTGTTCATAGTCAAATAACCCCGTATTCACACCCAGCTCTGGTGGAGCACGGTCTGGTAAGCATTTACAGCGTAAGGTGGAGGAGGGTGGTCAAAAAATGCTCCCTGTTGCTAAACGGCCTTCATTAAGTGTCACTGATTAGCACGTATGCAAACTCTTGCCCCACTGCTCACCCACCTGTGAAAAATCCCTCAGCTGGGATCCGGATGGGAAATGATGACATCATCCAGGCCTGGAGACGGAGTGCAGTGTCGGCTGTTTGGTTTTCCACTACTAAAAACAACAATTCAGAGAATCATTGTCAGCAGAGCTTTCACTTAGACCCCATAAACTGCGGGGAGAGACAAAATAATAATCCAGGAGTTAGTGCAGTCAAAGGAAAACCAGAGTCAAACATAACGACATATTTATGCAGCAACAAAATCAC
This sequence comes from Poecilia reticulata, assembly GCF_904066995.2. Taxonomy (NCBI): domain Eukaryota; kingdom Metazoa; phylum Chordata; class Actinopteri; order Cyprinodontiformes; family Poeciliidae; genus Poecilia; species Poecilia reticulata. Next base: position 9,844,555 of record NC_088840.1, on the reverse strand, counting down.
CATAGATCACAGTAACTTCTTCTCCATTACACCTCTGTGACCCCTGAGCTACCTTACCACCCTAAACACTGAAGGCTTTATAACCCTTAAGGCCCCTTTTTTATGAACTTTTGAGAAATTTTGTCATATTAAACTTCACATTTAATGGTTACAAATTTTATATTAGAGCAAGAAAGTAGCAGATATTGAAGTAAAATTAAAGTAATGCATAGTTTTTTTAAATTTCACATATTCAAATACTATCACGTGGAGTGCTTTTACAGTACAATGTATGGGCACTTACATTTTTCCCTGTTATTTGTAAAAGCTTAAGTTCTGACAAATGATTTGGAGATGATCCGTGGACACCTTGAAGTGGATTTGGGTTTCCACTTTGACTGGGTCATTCTAACATCTTAATATTTTTGCATCACCTTGTGTTACCAGTATGGTGATGGGTACAGGACGATGTACAATTATAATTTTTCACCACACATAGTGATTAGCCTCTAGGCCAAAAAACTATACAGCTTGTTGAATAGCTACAGTGCTACAACAGCTCGTGGTAAGAAATATTTTTGCACTACTTTATTGCTCTATCCAGCATAATAAACTGAAGTTTATAGATGTGGCATGACGAAATGTTAAAATTTCAGGTCTTGAGACCTATACATAATTAATAAAGTTCCGGTTTACATCAGTGAACCGGAAAAACAAAACTGTAGATTCCAATTAATGTCTAAGTTATTTCTAAAAGACCCATATCAGTTATAGACAGCTGAATAAGCATAAATCAGAAAAAAATAACAAAAAGGCAAAAGTGTTAGGCTGTTTATTGATGCTAGAATGTGCTAGCCCTCCAAATAAAGCATACATCTAAACCATTACAAGATCACCATTTACAAAATAAGATCCGAACCCGAGTGAGCTAACATGACGTTGGACAACTGTGGAAAGAAAATGACACAATCCCTGTAGTCAAAGACGTTAGTTCAAGGTGTGGACACGGCAAGGAAAAACTGACAGTCGTCATGGAGAGCTCTGTGAAATGTGAGTCACATGCAGGCACCTTGCTGCACTTCCTAGCAGACTTCAAGGCCCTTTCTGGAAAATAGAAAAAAAAAGCAGTTAAAAATAGAGGTGAAAATGTCATGCTTGGAAAAAAGCATTTGTTATTTCCATTTTCACATTTTGGTGACTTGTGTGAAGCTTTAAATGTTGGTGTTTGGATATGTTAAGACCACACCACTAAGAGGCCAGGCTTTGTGCCTGTGGACCTGGGATCTCATTCAACCAGTTACTATTATTAAATAACTGTTTTCTACAATCCTGAGAATGTAACTCCAGACCCAACGGTGTTTATGGTATGCTTTTTTTAAATTTTTTTTTAAAATTTTGACTTTCTTATTGTTTAAAGGGGCAGTATCATATAAAACTGATTTTTACGAGCTTTACATCATGTTGTAATGTTATTCCCTCATCAAAAACATACTCGGAGTGTTGCCTTGATTCTTTCATGCATGTTTGAGAAATCCTTTTGGCAACTATTCAGCTGACTGGACCTCACACCGCCTTCTAGGTGCAGCTCCTTATACTGCCCCTTTAATAAATGATGACACAGTGAAATCTGTGAATCGATTTTTTGACTTAAGGTTAGATTTGAACAACTGTAAAACATGACATAAATCAGATCCCATATGCATTACAAGTTCAAGATATGGTTCCCTTTGTACAGACATTATTCTGTGACTTGATGAATTTAGGATGGAGTCATTTAAACTTTTCACTGATTCTCCAATCTCCAATTTCTGATGACATACTTGGCTGCCCTGTAGTGAATTTTAAGTATTTTGAACAAAAGTTCAAAATCTGCCTTAAAGCCATGAGTGATGTCAATTATACATGTGTTAAATCAATACTGCTAAACAACAGGAGAATTGGACATCGGAAAACAGATGTATAAAAATGCATAACAGCGAGTGCAGTTTTAAAAATGAAACATGTAAGCCAGTTTTTATATCTCAAAAACAAGGAAAACCCTGGTAACAGCCTTCTTTGACAAAATACAAATTTTTTACATCTGTTTAAAGCAATTGTTGAGAAAATCTATAAAAACAATTTCTCTTTTCTTTAATCAACTACACACCTGCCTATCAACAAAAGAACTGACCCAGTATGCTCCCCTTTCCTTCAAATGGCCAATTTGACAAATTTTAAAATTACGAAATGCAATGCATCCATTTACCTCCTAACAATCTTCAATGGCTAAATTGACTACTTGGATGGTGCAAAGGGGACAGTGTTTTCATTCTACAGTTACTCCTTTCATGGAACCACAGGAGGGAGGAGGGCTGTGTGTGTCACAGATGACGGACGAGGCTGCTGTAGGAAAGGGAAGCCGGATGCACTTGAAACATGTGAACGGATGCAGGAAAATCCAACTGGAGGCTGTAGGATACATCCAGGGTAGGTCCTCAGAGTAACCTCAAAGTAATATCATCCACTAAGCACATCAATAGGCTTTAGTTAGAATTGATCGCTGAATATGTCATGGATCGATACAAAGTACTATAAAATCATTGAAGCAAAATAGTTGCCATCTTGGAGAAGTGAGGACAGATGGTTGGTCTTCAGTTAAAGATGCAAGGATTATTTTCTTTTTGCCAAAGCCACTTCCAGGGAAATAAACTACAAAGCACATCTTTTTGGATGATTCAGATATTGCTTGGATATAAAAGTTTTGATATAAATATGACTTGAAACCTAAATATTGAAATTACCGGGTATAGAATGTGTAGTACCAAACCAAAAATGTGAGAGGATTTAGAAGTCAGACTTGGGGATCAAACAACTACTTTATCTATTTTATGTGCAAATCTGTGTACTATTAGATTTCAGGGTATGCCTTTTTATTGATGAACATAAGCTCAAAAGTGAGTTACATCTAAAGCAAACCATCAGCAATCTCCTGTTTTCCTAAACCTCGCACAGCGCCTCGTAAAAGCGCTCGTTCCCGCATTAACTTCGCCACATCCTGTCAGGTTACGACCATAAACTTCAGTGCTTATTGAGCCTTTATGTAACAGATTGAATGAAGCAGCTTCTAATTATAAAGCAGACAGAAAATAATATATGGTTTTAAAACTTTTATTGCAAACGTAAATCTTAACAAGGTAGAGTGCGTTTGCTTTCATCCTCGTTCTCTCTGATATCCCTTAATAAAATCCGATCGATTGTTTTGAGAATTCCCGTAAACAGTAAATTAAGGCAACACGTGTGTAATTTAATTTAGTGTGGTTTTGTGAACACCTTAGAGAACAGTAGAGAACAAACAATATCATGAATAACAAGAAGTACCTCAGAGAGGTCAGGGATTAAGATGTGGAAAAGTTTAGAGTTGTGCTATAAAACAATAGCATAAACTTTGAACATCTTAATCAGCCTCGGAGAAACTCTGAAGTTCCACGGCTTATATCGGACAGTTTTTTTGCAGGACATCCATTAATCATGTAGTCCATAAATGTGGCCCTTTACACAGGACTGACAAAAAGAAAGTCTATGTTGAAAGTTATATGGAATCTGTTCGCTATTTGCCGAAGGGAAGGTAAGAGATAAGAGCAAACACGTAGACAAGTTGCTCTGGTCATATGAGAGCTAAATATACCACCGGAGATGAAATTATTAGATTAAAGTATATTCTAATTAAAGTAATTTATTAGAAATCCATACCAAGATCCACCATTTAACGTCTTTGTAGACATTTTGATTTGAAAAGGTACAGGAGAAAATACTCACTTTGCTTCCTGCTTTAACCTGACCTTAAGGTATTCTCTCTAAATTGATCTGTGTGAGTATTTTGACTGTGCCTTCATTTTTCCGTACACTGCTTTTGTGAATTTTAGATGACGTAACTAAGTCTTTGCTGATTTGATCGTTTCAAACGACCTCGATGGTATATCTATCAGAACGTGCATTTGGGCCGGGCCCGTTCTGTTGAAACTTTGTAGGCCCGTCCCAGATACATTTTCCTTCCTAAAACTCTTGATCCCATTTCCCAGGCTAATAGGTTTGTGCATTTCAATCGGCACAGAGCTTAGGTTAGGCCTGGAGAAGGACGGCAGTGAGGCTAAGGTGGAGAGAATAGGAATGAAAAACACGAGGAGGCCAGCGAGACACACATTTCTTTCTTTCACACCATGTGTTACCGTAAGATATTCATTTCCTCTGAAATTCTGCTCCCTCCCTCTGGCTCCTCTTTGTTTTTCTTTTTCATCACTGTCAGTGTGGCTGTTGTAAAAACCACTGAATCCCATCTTTACCTTGGATCTGTCTTTTCAAATTGGTTTCCTGAACCGAACCACGCACGGTGCAGCTGTAACCGGAGAGCCGTCTGCTGTAGTTCTACGCTGCCAAAGTCCATTAAGAATGAACATGTTTGACTTCTAAAAAGCCTGTTGTTGTGATTGAGGAAATTGAATAATTTTATTTCTAAGGTTAAATGCTGAGAAAGACGTGTTGACATGTGAAATTTATAGTTGACTCTTGGTCGCAGCAAAGAATGTTGTGGATACTTTTAATCTGACAGTAATGTTATATTTTGTAAGTTTAAGTTCACTTAATTATTCATAGTTTGTTTAAAGGTTAAGGAACATTAGTCTGAATAAAGACCAACTCCCTGTCCCTCATCTATCACTTCTTTTTCTTTTAACAAATCTACATCTGTCCTTCTCTCCGTCTAAAGTAACAAAATTATGAACTGATGATGCAGATTCCATCTGAATTTGCAGCAGTTCATCACGACACTATAAAATTGCAACTTTGATTGTATTACAACTAGCAAAGCAGCCTCTTTCAGTGTGTGGGTCTGGTTGATTCGGTAGCAGCGCAAGACACTGTAGCAACAGACACCTCTTGCCACAAAGGATATCTGGATAAACAATATAGTTTCCCTATTCAGATCTTTGCAGAAACTGCACTAAAATCTACTGGCCGTTAAAAGTCTCTTACCATCCATGTACAATCTGGGTAAAAAATGAGGCTTCAGTTGATTGGAGACTTATTTAGAATATGAAACTAAACTCTCAGAAACTTTTGCACGGATGCTGGAGGACAGATTAGTAGGGATTGTGTTTGTCTGTTTTGTGTGTAAAATATCAGGGTTGTTTTTTTTTTGTTTCTTTTTGTCATGCCATCATGGTGGAGCTTAGGCTAACTTAGAAGAGGCTCAATCTCTGAGTCGTTAGTATCAAGATTTTGGTTCCGTTCTGAGCCGAGGTGGATACTTACAGAACTGCAACGCTTTTGTGCAAGAAAAGAAAATCAGAGGCAGACTGCTTGTCTGTTGGAGTAGAACCAGAAGAGCTGAGGGAGATGGATACATCGGTCCACTTCTTTGGGAGTTCAACAGCCGTCTCTAACCAACTGGGGTACTATCTATTCCTGTTTCACTGATGGTTCGGAGAGTTCAAATTCTGAGGAGAGGCTAAAGAAATCCTGTTTCACCCATTTTAATTTTTTCCACTCTCCCTTTTCGTCATAGATTTTAATACCTAGCTTTAAAATATCTTTCTTTGCAGTTTCTAATGATGACGATAGCTTTAATAGGCAAACATTAAAGCTTAAGGTCTCTTTTAATGGTTATTCCCCTTGCATTGATAAGTAGTTTGAAGACTAAATTTGTGTTTTGCTTTCCTTTGTTTGAACCCTATGGTGGTCTAAAGAGACAGGGTCGATTGGTGCGGTGGGATTACACTGAGCCCCCGTGCCCTTTTACAAAGTTGGGGCTTTTTTTGTACGGTTTCGGGAATTGACGGTCTGATGGGATACCCTCCCGCTTCCCTGCTGTCGGACCGCGACATTTGCTGCTATTCTCCTAAGTGTTGTGCTAAGTCCACAGGAGGGTCGAGTTAATCAGAAGCAAGAAAACACCATGTCAGTTAAGGCTGTGTTTCTTCCACCTCTCCACTGTCCCACCTTTCTTCCACAGCTTTTGTCACCTCACCTCATACTATAAGTGTATCCAGTGGTCCTGTGAGTAAATTCCTTGAGGCTCACAGGACCAACACAGAGCCAGCCAAGGCAGAGAATCATGTCCACACACTTATACCTAAGGTTAGTTCAGAATTAAACTGTTGGACTGTGGGTGGAAACCGGAGTACCCAATGAAAACCCACATGGAAAAGTTGCCAAATCCACACAGAAAGACCCTGGCAGAGAAATAGATCTGAAATCTCCTTATTTGCTTCTGGGAACATATTTACAATCAGGGTTAACTTGTGAGGCTAATAACCTTACAGTAGTCCCATGTTAGCCTGTAGCTACCATAAGAGAGGTGTGTGTGTGTGTTTGTCCAGCAGCCCTTGGCTTAAAGAGGCACTTTGAAATGGATGAAAGTGAGGAAATAGCGGGAGTCTAAGAAAGCACAGTATCTTTAATGATCTCTTAAGTGTGGACATGTGATCAATCAAAATACTTTTCCCTGATTGGTTGATGTCCAAAAGGGAGGTGGGGAGGGAGAGAAAGAGGGAAGGATGGAGGAATGAGCAGATGGATGGATGGCAAATCAAAGTTATACTTCTTTTTCAGAAAATCTGACAGCCATGCCAGCAACTGAATGTCTCTGATCAAGTAACATTTTCATGAGTTGTATTATCATCATAGATCAATCTAAAGTGTAAAGGCAGCCATGGAGTCAGCACAAGATGCACTCATGGTCGTTGTCACAACAAGCTTTGTTTGCGCAGGATACCAAATTAAATCTATAGAATCGCATATAGAATCATTTATTTCCTTTTCTTGGAGATATCACCAAATGTTTACCTGCAAAACCATCCCCCAGTGGGAGCAACATATGGAGAGAGAGGAAGACTGAATGGGAGTCAGAGATGTGGAGAACAAAATGAAAATGGAAACCAGTGATGAGAGAGACAAACATTTCTGTCTGACAGTCACAGCTAAATCTAAAAGTCTGCAGTTCAGCAGATTGAGCCCTCTGCTCTTGCTTGCCTAAACAATTTGGAAGATTGATAATCGTTTTTTGGACTGTGAGAAGTCCATGCTGAAGGGAAGTAAAGCCAAAGAGCTCAGCTTAATTCCCTTATTTTGAATTTGGATTCCTGTGTTTGGGGTCATGAGCTGCACGAGTCTGGACAGGAGTTTATTTTCCTAACTAGAAAATCTACAGGTATGTAACTTTAAGTGTGGACAGACAGAGAGAGACCTTGGCAGGGATTGTATTCCATCCAACCAACCAACATCCACACATAATGCCTCGCCCCAATGTTTTCAGCTCGCTTGTAAGCGTCTGTGAGTGAGAGGGCCTGGAGATTCAGAAAGGAGGATTGTGGGATTTGGGCCCGACCAGAAGGCCACCTCGATGGCTAGGGTTACCTCCACTCATGCTCCCCTTCTCCTTCCCTCCCTTTTTCCACATGAAAAGGAAAACCCTGGCTCTGTCCTGTCTCAGAGAAGTGGTCTGTGTCTGTGAGAAAGAGCTAGGCTAGGCCGGGACTACTTAGTCTCAGGAAAACCACAAACAAGAGTGTGTCGAGGCTCCACTTTCCCATCAAGAAACACTCATCGCAAACATCCACGCCACTCTCGTAAAAAACACTTTCATCTTCCTGATGTATGCCTGTGTTTCTCCATGTTTTTCCCACTGATTCCTTGATTGTTTTTCTTTGGTTTAGCTCAGTGTTGCACCCCTGTCCCTCCCCTTTTTTAAATGTACAAACATGTCAGTGGTAATTTATGTCGATAGTAGCAGCTATCGTCCAAATATTTCCACTGTAACTTTAGCTGAGAAATCAACGGTAAATCTTTTTAATTGAGCTGTTTGCTGAGGTGGCTACAGCGTCCTGCTTTCCTTGGCCTGTGGGCTGAGACGGGCTTAAATGTACGCCCCTTTCGTGTTTACAGTGAAGTTTCGGATTTAGCCTCTCAGCCCTGCAGTCAGCGCACCTGATGGGAACAGATAGACTGACTGAATCTGCTAAAGCTGTCAGTCAGAGTTATTCTTGGCTGCAAGTGCAACTCGTGTGGGAGGGTGTGTATGTGCAATGAATCCATGGTGTGTCAGCATGTGTTTAATTTGACCGTATGGGGGTTTTCTTTGTGTACAGTGTGGTGCAGAATGTGTTTTCAAGCGCACATGGCACTTTGTGCAAAATAAGAGCTGACAATCACGCTAATGAGAGCATTTTAAAACCGAGAATCTGTCTAGAATATTCTTTATTCGGAGAAGAAACTGCACCTAGGTGGAATTAAAGCATATTAGAAAGCCTACAGTATGGCAGCTTTTATTCACTGTGTTTCAGACAATAAATGGGCACATATTCAGGAAAGGCTGAAGTAAGACCTGGTGCTTACCCTCTTCTTACTGGATTAAAACATAAAAAAGTTGCAAAGATTGCATCAAATCCATATGAGGAAAATAACACCTCGAATGCCCTTAGATGAACAAAATATTTATGAGGAGAGAAAGCATTTCAAAGTGAACAATATTTTACAGAGCTACGGTTTTCCACCATACCGCTCCTACGGTTTAAAGTGGCGAAATGTCTTGTTATTTTTCCAGCTGTATGCAGCATAGAGTAGCGCAGTGCTACCCTTCCTCTGTCTGTCGCTGAACACCCGCTGCTCAGTCTGCTGAAAAAAGGCGACTTAGTTTTTCTCATATTTACACGAAAAAGAACAAACTATCAGTCAACGTGTGGAAACTAAAAGAGCTTCACCTACCACTCATATTAAGGTAATGCTACTTCAAAAACTAGAGTTGGTGAGCTGTGGCTTGTTTAAATCTTTGTGTTGATATGTTAAAACTGTTGTATTTTTTTGTTAAGGCTATCATACCTTGACAAGCTTGTTTTAGTCCTCAGTATCTCTACACAAACACCCAAGTTTGTATTTCTATCCACATTATTGACTTCCATTCATTCTAAAAACTGCAATCATGCCTAACGATGATATTTTCCTTAACCCTAACCATTAATAGTGGATTCCTTACCTTAACCTTAACTCAAACCCGATTCCCAACTTGTCCCTGAACAAAACCTCTAAACAAGGGGTTACACTGCATTAGAACTGGGCGTTGATCAGTGGTGGAGAAAGTACTCAAAAAATTTACTTAAGTAAAAGTACCACATTAACATTTTACTTAAGTAAAAGTAAGAAAGTACTGGCTTTTAAAAATACGTAAGTATTAAAAGTAAAAGTACTTGCTGAATAATACCTAATCGCTAATATCATTAAGTGTACTGATCGCATTTAATTTTGATACATCAGAAATGTGCCATTTTAATAAACAATGCCACACACAAAGCATGTTTTTATTGTGTTTACTCTGTAACAGTTTATATTTAGATATGTGATTCTATGCATCATAATTTCAGGGATGGAAACATCTCGTCTCCTGTCCTAACATAGCATGAACTTCACTTTTTTTGCCACTAGTGGCATTTATTTTGAAAGAAATCCAACAGAAAGGATGGGCAGTGGAGGACATGGAACCAAGGAGCCACATAGCAAAGTTGTAGTCTAGACCACCAAACCCGAGACCAAATCAAGACCAAGACCAGCACCCCGTGCTACATGACACAATAAAATTAAATGCAAAATTGCTTCTCAAATTGATCTGAAAGATCCACATTCCCATAAAAATACCCAGATATTAAATACTTAGAGCTGAAATAAATTTAACCAGTATCAATTCAAACTCTTCTTCATTCTGTTTTGCTTTCATCTCTGTGCCACAATCCGCAGAGGTCTCCTGCTATCCCTAAAAAAATAACGCCCTGGGTGGTTGCCCATATTGCCAATGTCAGAAACCACAACTGCACCATTAAACATAGCAATTAATGGTAAACAACGCTCAACTATGAACACTGTCCAAGGCGCAACAAGCAAGAAGTAACTAAGCAGAAGGAGGTGACTGTTCTCACCCTCCCGCTGCAGTGTCCGCCACCATGACAGGTGATGAAAACAAAGAGCAATGAGCATGCTCTGTGTTCTTACGTTCATGATTTATTTATTCGCCAATTAAATATATATATATATATATTTTTTAATGAAACAAAATAGCTACTGCAGTGTACGCAGAGCATTACAAGAACACAGAACGGCTCTCAGTGAGGCTTCAGTCCTATCAACCTTAGTAAAGATCCGTCCAAAAGAATTGGACCGTTCCTGAATGTCATCTTACTATATTGCAATTTGGTCACAGCGTTGTCCCAAATATACAACACCTCAGTCAACAACACCTCCACACAATAATTCTGCGCATGAGTGACAACTTTTTTCATCGCAGATGCAACATGTGTCTCTGTACAGCTAGCTTAGCTAGCATCACGTCCACAGATCTTACCTTTCTTTAAGCTTTCCTTCAAAGTGACGCTAAAAGTTGGACGAAGTCCCCACTGTCTGTGAAAGCGAAGCGCTGCTTATTTTACATGTCGATTTATGCAGCGCTATTATATTACTGACGATTAAACAGACATCTTCTCCCGCTTAGAGGAAACCACTGCGCATGTCTGGAGCTCCGCGTGTGAGTAAAGAGGAGGCGATGGGTGACAACAGACACGTCAGTTGCCTTATTGATTGGATTTTACGGTGCCACCTTAAGTCCCTGAACTTCACATTTTAATGGAAAAAAGCTCAATGTGTCTTGGACGTAACGAGTAACGCGACAGTTTTGTAGAAATGGAGTGAAGTAGAAAGTACAGATACTTACTGTATAATGTAGTGGCGTAAAAGTAGAATGTATCCATTATAAATCTACTTAAGTAAAGTACAGATTCACAAAAATTGTACTTAAGTACAGTACTTTGTTACTTCCCACCACTGGCTTTGACCCATCAGTATTCAGAAGGTTAGTAAATATTCCACAACTTGTTCTAAATAGGATGGCTAACCAAGCACATGCTTGTACACGCACACAATCACACAGACAGGTACACACACACACACACCTACGCACACACACATCTTGCTCCGGCCAGCAGACTTTTCCTCTCAGTGTGACCTCGAGGATTCAGGCAGTGTTCTGATTCATATGGCCGATGAGGTGCTTGCAAAGCCCTGGAGATTTTACTGGCAGGGCCTTAAAGGCAATCCTCACTACCTGCTGAACTCCTCGGTATTGCTGAGCTAGGTGCTGACCACAGCATCTTAAAGAGGTACAACATACTTGTGTAAGCGCACGCAGGTTTTCAACTGTATGCGTAGCACGGCTGGGGTGTTAGCTTCTATTGACGAAAACGTTTTTTTTAAAGACGTGTTTGCCAGATTTGTCTCGTAAGCAAACTAGGTCTGCTGAGATTTCGCTATCTGAGCAGATCTAGTTTGAAACTATTCACATATTTTTCCCCTAATTGCTGATGTATTTTGTAGGTTCTGGCTGTCAGGCATGTCAAATACATTATGTAGACATTAATTCACTGTTTTGTTTTGATGAAGACTTTTCTTTTAAAGATGCATTCCTGCAAGACGGTTTCCTGGCAAACAACAGTGACAAAACGCATGCACATGACTAATAACAAAGGGTTTTTGTAAAATTTCTCATTAATCACTCGTAGGTGGATGAAAACTGGCACGAAAGCAAATCTGCACCACATTAAAGTTAATGCTCATTGCACTTTTAGGCACATTCTTGAATTATATCTAAACGTGATTTAGCTAGATAGATCAAACTGAACGATAAGCAAAACCGTTAAAACCAAGACAGAATCAACACATTTGTAGCATATTATTTGAATAATGACGTGAACTTTTGCCAAAATTATTGTGGTTGATTCCGAGGGATTTATCTGCACCAAAGTTATTTGCAAGCCGGTATTCCGATATTTTTCCAGTAAATGTTTTATCAGAGATGTCGCGTCGAGGGAGATAACTGAGAAGCGTTTCAGGATACAGACAGTGACGAATCTAATTCGTCATGCACATTGCACAACTCAGTTAGTTACTATTGAGACAGTAGAGATTAGATGGCTGGTGGAGAGATTGGAACACCGCTTCTACTAATTTAACATGAAATTCTAGAATTGTGAAAGGAAAGATGCAGAGTAAAATAATCCATATGACGGAAACAGGAATAAATGGTGTGGCATGCATAAAAATAAAAAAAAAAATAAAAAATGGTGGATGTTTTGATTTTAGGCACAATCAGTTTAAACTATTTTTGCAGCCCTGTTTAGTGGTCCATATGGGTTTCTGGTCAATTTGATCTCCTTACCTTGTGATTGGAAATTGGATCAGATTGTAACTGCGGATTACATTAACGACAGTCATTCACACCAGTCTCACACAGAGCCAAACTGATGGCACTGGTCTTTTTCAGATAGACATGATATCATGCAATCACCAAAATAAAGTTTTATCATTTCAGAATTTAAATTATCTGAAGATTTTCTCTCAGATGAAAGAAACAGAATATCCAGACGTTTCTAGTCTTCGAGGTGACGCTTGAACCCAAATGGGACGACGAGGAGTATTTTGTAGCCTTTAAAATTCTGGTTTCGCAACGCTGTGTTATGTAACTTCTTCTGATTCAGCAGCACCACTCAGGGCCGGCGAAGAATGTACACAGCTGAAGGAGAGCTGGATTGGTACAGGCCTATCAATGTGTTTCCATTTTCATCCTCGGAACCAACATTGGAAACACACGGCTCGGGCCAAGACTTCTTTTGAAACAAGCGCATATGACTGAATGTTACATCCTGAAAACGCAGTTTCCTTTTTTTTTCTTTTTTTTTTTTGTCATTCGCGAAATGGAAAAGGAAAGATCAGAGGATATCTCAATGTGCCCACTGGCTCTCTTCAAATGTGCACAGAGAGCACAAATGCAACCGCTGCAAAATTTTGGTTCAGTTTATTTTTGTCTATTCTGCAACAAATTGATTTTTCTTTTTTAACATGTTGACTCAACTCAAGTCACTGGACTTTTCTAGTAATTTATATTTGCATCAAAAAACATTGAGTGTCACTCAGTGTGACTCAAGTCACTTTATTATGAAGTCAAAAAAAAGAAAACTGTTTTGAAAGTCAACTCTTTCCTACTTCAGGACACCAAAAGTACCTCTGCATGAGAATTATTCGTTCAAATACAAATTTCTTACAACCCAAAAGTCCTGTTCCCAATTCGTCCAAATGGCCTCATTTCCGTGGTTCTGAAATTTTCCACTGAGTTGACACACACTCGCACACACACGCGCACGGCGAGCATGCCCTAACCCTCTCCGGGGGCCACGGTGTGTGAGCGCCTGTGTGCTTTTAAGGGATGGGATTCTGTGAGGTTTGAAATGGGAAACAGACTAGAGGAGAGTCTTCATGCAGGGATGATTATATCTGTGGGATGGTGGGGTCCATCCTAATGTGTGTGCAGTATTTGTCTGAGTCCATAATACTCCTCAGGTGTGGATGCAAGCTGCAGACTGGAGGGATGGGCTTTTAGAGGCTTATCCAAACTCCAGAGGGAAACTACACTGCCGTGCAAAAGTATTCAGGAACATACATTGATGTGTTGTATAGGGGACACAGTTTTGAAAGTATTTTGTGGAGTTGCATTCACTTCCTCTGAGGTAATAATAAATTGTACCACCTCTGGACGTGGCTATGCCCATCTAGAGATGAAAATCCTTACTGCTTTTTCTTTCTAGTCATATGGGCGTATCAGTTTTCAAGTCTCCCCTCTAACTCGCAATTTGAATGTAAACTTTAACTGAGCCGTTCTAACACAAAGAAGATCCTAATGGGAGCTGCATCTCCTTTCTCAAGTCATTTGGAGCAACTGAAAGGATTTCTGCCAGGATTTCTGGTAACACTTTATTTGAAGGGGCGTGCATATGAGTGACATGACACTGTCATAAAGATGACATAGCATCTGTTATGAACATGAAGGAGTCTTCATGAATGTTTACAACTGTTGTCATGAAGTGTCAATCTGTAAATGATTACGCTTTCAATGCAAAGTTGCACTAAAGGTTGCACTAAAAGTCCATTAAAAGTGAAAACTTTGCACTATTCGGTCAATAATGACCATTTTAATGCAAAGTTCTACTAAAAATTGCATTAAAAGTCCATTAAAAGTGACAACTTTGCATTAAAGTGGCATTATTTACCGAATAACACTTCATGACGACAGTCATAAACATTCATGAAGACTCCATGACAGATGCTATGTCACGTTTATGACAGAGTCATACCAGTCTTATGCACACTCCGTCAAATAAAGTGTTACCGGATTTGTAAGCTCTACCCATCGTCCCGTCAGCCACCAGCAACGTTTCTGCTGCTGCCGACAGAAAGCGCAACCACAGCATGATGACGAGGAGAGGAGAGGAGAGGAGAGGAGAGGAGAGGAGAGGAGAGGAGAGGAGAGGAGAGGAGAGGAGAGGAGAGGAGAGGAGAGGAGAGGCTGTTTTATCAAAAGATGCCACATTGTGGTTAATACTGCCAATTATGTTTTGCTTTTGTGTAAACAGAAAGAGAGTTCATCGTGAGAGATGGGTGGATGGTTCCTCCTGTTCGTTTGACATTCTGTGTTCTTTGTGTTTTGTTTACTTCGAAATCAGAAACAGACTCTTTAATAAGCCTTCACGCTCCTATTAAGCAAACACTCAAAAGCCGCTTCACTTTGAATTGGTTCAAGATGAGAGCTGCGCCCTAATTTCTGTTACCTGTTTATCATCCGTGGCGTGAAAGGAATGCAGACGTAAAAACTTGAATTGTTTGTTCAAAAAAAGATGTGGGCCTAAGTCGAAAAGGAATAAAACTTTTCCAAAACCTCACAGAACTCCCCACTACCCACTTGATTAATGATGATTAGGATGTTGAAACTACAAATAATTTCAGTCTGATTTGCTTACTGCGTTTTCTAATGACAACCAGCAATTGCAAACAGTTTCCTTTAAGTCACATCCATGCTTTCCTCATGGAACACGATCAAAGAAAAACGACTAAAAGCTTTGAGAAGAACTCGATTCTGTTCTCAGCTGGACAGAACTGTGGCAACATGAAGAGATAACATAAAAATCCAATAACCTGATTACAGTGGCTCTGTTGTTAACAGAAAAAGAAAAAAAAAAACAGGACGAATTTCATTGTAGCAGCAAAAACTTCCTTTTAATCTAACTTGTAATTTTCGTGTCTACAGCAGTATCGCATATTAAAAGATGTTTTTAACAAAATCACCTAATTATTGTTACCACTAAAATTCCCTTCCAGTTAAATGTAACAACCTTTAAAAAAATAAAATGAAATCAGTGCTTTTTTTTTTTAGGTTGCTTGAAGTTAAATGAAGTTTTAAATTAACCCCCATTCTCCTGGGGTTTAAATATGACACAGAAGACAATTTGTTTCAACCACAAGCCACTAAGCCCCACTAGGACAGCCACCGCATAGAGCAGTGGTGTCAAACTCATTTTTATTTTGGGCCGAATCAAAAATCTGAATGTTCTTAAAGGGCCGGTTTCACCAGAATCTATTGATAAAACCAATAAAACTGTTAAAATATCAATAAATAGCTGTTCCTCTGGGATTTGTGATTATTTTAGTGTTTATTTTTGCAATCAAAATGACAGATTTTGTGGTGAATATTAAGAAATATTTGTAATCGTTATTCTTTTACAATATTTACACTAATGTATGATGTCAAATGTGACTCTATCACTCGTCGTATCAGTTACGGATTCAACGTTTTTGACCAATTTTGAGAAAATTAGCAGTAAAATCAGGAAAAAATGTGGAAATTTGTTGATTTTGTGATTTTTGCAGATTTGTGAAAAACTGGAAGGACTTATTGATGTAATTTGGAGTCCAGAGGGCCACATAAAAAGATGCGGGCCAGATTTGGCCCCCGGGCCTTGAGTTTGACACCTGTGGCATAGAGTAAGCAGCACGATTAAGGGGCAGCGAAGAAAATCTTGTAAACTCACCGTTAGCAAATCCCAGCAAGGAGGATTCATCGTCTAGGAGTCACAAATGCCATTTGGTTAGATTAGATTGGGCTTTCCAGGAAAAAAAAGAACTTTTGGTGGGAACAGTGTGAAAGGAAAACAGAAAATAAACTGGGGACAAGTACTGCGAACTAGCTCCTGCTATTGCACTATGATCCAAACATGGGACTGCTGTTTTGTTCAGTTTGTCTATGTCGATGTGTGTATGTCCCTATCAAATAAACTTAATAATAAATATATGGAAAAGCACATGTTAAGCACGGTGGAGGAGTCATGACGTTGTGGGATTCCTTCTCTTACAAAGTGCCTGGGAGCTTCATGAGAGTCATAACCTCTTTGGACTATCAGGAGACTGAAAATAAAAGCAGAGCGCCACTTTTTGCCAGTGGTTGCTTTCAAGATTTCCATTGGTGTGCATCGCTGTCTGAATTCGTTGCGCTTCGTTTCGTACGCTGGCATTCTGCTTCCATTTTAACTTCCCTGTTTCTGCCTCGTCCTGACCCAAGAGTATTTCAATTTTTTTTCTTCAGGAAGAATTCCCCTGGATTTTAACCTTCCCTCCACGCCGACCTCCTAGCTTTAATATCTCTGCGCGATGCTTATCTGTTGTCTGAAGCCTCGCGGTTCATCTCCGCGGTCAAAAACGTGTGTGTGAATATTTTCACGTGTGTAAGTTGTACTTTGTCTAGTCTCTCTAGTCGACACATCTGCGCCCCAGCTGAGCAATCCTTCAGGCGATGTCTGCACTGTTTAGTTTTCAGCATCTTGCATGTGTGCGTGCATGCGCGTGCGTGCGTGTGCGTGGGTCCTATAGGAGATAAGATGACCCTGAGCAGGATAAACCATTTAGAAACAAATAGATGGATGCCTTTCATCTCCTTCCATCTGTGCTTTCAGCTTTGTAAAATGTCAGCGTGTATATTTTGCTTGCGGAACAGGTGCATGCTTTTATACTTCTGTGCAAAAAAAGCCAGGCTCTCCCAACAATTTGCAGAGCTGAAATTGTACCGAGCAATCGACCATATCCAGCACAATGGGTGCATTTTAAACGCCAACTTCTCTTCTTATTTTTTAGCACAAAAAAACCAGACCTTGTGCTGATTGCAACCGTGAGCCTCTCATGCGAGCTTTTGAGTCTTTGGCAGTCGTGAAGACCCGTAAGAGCCGAGCCAGGTGATTGACTTTTTGCCTGCGTTATGGTATAAATATTTATTGTGCGGAGAGACAGAAGAAAAGAGTTTGCTCTCTCAGAACCCAGATGATTTGCTTTGTTCATGTGTTATTCATGATCGTCCAGATTTGTTGACATAACTTTAAAATTGCGGTAGCACTATATGTATAAAGTGATTGTCTATTTCCCAAAAGTTTTAACTCGGGGGGCCTGATGTGGTGTTTAGTTAGAAATATTGGCTATTTCATCCGTGCGCGTACACAAACAGCGTGGTTGCTAGGGTTGATTTTTAGATGTTTAAACTTCCTGGCTGAATTAGTGACATGTTTTGCACAAGCGGTGCGTGATTTGATGTGATTTGTCTTAACTTTCCCACTTCGATGTTTGCCTTTGAATGCATTTCTCAGCCTCCTGCTCAGACCTTTAGTGCTGAAAGCACAAATGGGGAACAAAAACAAAGCTGCAGCAGGTTTACACTAGTAAATGTCCATGTGGGAATGTTTTCAGCTTGTGGGAAAGCTGGGAAGGAGTATTTCCGATGTACTTCAACTTGCGTCTGACTTCTTTGGATCCTTTTTTTTTTGTTTGTTTTTGTTGTCATCCAATCAAAACGGAGCTGCATTTGCGTCTTTATTCATGTCTGTGAGACTGATATGACTGCCTGGAAATATATTCTGGATTCAGACAAAAATGTGGGGATTTAGATTTATGGTAATATTTTGATTTTATGAACATGTTTCTTCTCTAAGCAGTGTTTTGGAATGACCCAACTTAAATCTGTGCTGCGGCCTGATGATTAGGGCAATGGCAAAGAGGGCTTCTAACATTAAGGACTTGGAGCTCATCACCAAATATAAATTATGAAAATACCAGTGGAAACATCCATAAAGCTCATCCGCAATTATAGGAAGTGTTTTTCTATAATGCAAATATTTTTCCTCTGATTATTTCGAAGGCTGTAAAAAAAATGTTAGATGTTTTTTTTTTTTTTTATGAAACTGAAGTTGAAAGTTACCGCTTTTATATCTTTTTGTCATTTTTTGGAGAAATGTTTATCTCATTTCAGAGAGAAACTTAATTGAATTTGCAATTTAAATCTGGTATGAATACATTTGAACGTAGCTGCAAGGCCGTATTGTTCCATCTCTTCTTTTGAATTCAACCACAAAAAACCCCCCAAAAAAATCGCAGTTACCGTTGGGATTAATTAGGATAGAATGCACCAAACTAAGCAGAAATGAAAGCAAATATTCCAGAGTCAGAGGTTTTCTACTTAGCAGAGCATATAATACCAAGTATTCACAAAGTTTATGTTTGCAGCTGCGTTTCTGGGAGATCTGTCTTGTTTCTAACGTGTCAGGTTGCCTGTTATTCCAGGATCTAGCACTTCTTGCTCTTTTTGGCTAAACAAACAATTGGGCAAAGGATATGAAGGAAGCAGACAAAGGTCAGCGGAAACAACACTGTGAATTTCCTGAAATTATCCCTTCTGTTTTATGCCAAAGAAACTGGTGATTAATGGTCGGGGAGCAGAGCGATGTGCGGTTTTTAAAGATGGCAGGAATGAGTATTCCACACCCTTGCAGCATGTAACGGTGAGAATTTCGCACACAGTGTCCTGGAAAACCTTAAAGAGAGGCGGGATCTTGAGCCAAGAGTCTGTACAAAATAATTGTAAATACTGTATCTTGAGAAACACACTTGGCTCAGCTTCCCTGTTCATCGCACTGGTTCTCACGAGTCAATTTTACCTTTATGAAAAAGCCCTTAAACTGTATTGGTTCTTTCAAAGTTGCCAATTTTTTTTTTTTTTTTATGCATTTGCAATACCTTCAAAACATATTCCGACATCTGGAGCTTTCCCACATTTTGTCATGTTACCACAACAATGTCCAGGTAATTTGCTATGTGATTGACCAGCACAAATATATATAGTCTAAAAAATACAAAAAGATTCAAATTTTTATTTTATTTTTTCAAAGAAAAATATAAAAACTATGGTGAACCGTTCTATTATTACCCTCCCTCACACTTACTTTGATTACATGCTAAGAGTGGCAATAGGAAAGCAACCGCTGACGCAGTAATTGTCTCAACGGTTGTGACTGGGACTAAGATCGATCTTCCAGCCGGACGAGCCTCGACTTGCAGCTAGATCAACAATGAAATGGTGTAGATCAAAGCATATTCAAGTGGTCAAGTCAAAGTCCAGACCTATAACCAATTCAGAATTTACGCCAAGACCCGCTCCTCATCCAATCAAACTGGCCTGGAGCTGTTTTGCAAAGAAAAACGGTGGAAAATATTCGCTCCCTACAGACTTTAAGACCCTCGCAGCTGTAGCTGCAGTTAAAGGTCGGCCTATAGTCTCGCCTCAAACACACGTAGGACAAATTTGAGAAGCGTCGGTTTATCATATAACAAACAAATACGTGTTTTATTTTAATGTGACAAAAACTCAAGTTCAACTCGTGTGAATATTTTTGCTATGCACTGTACTCCAGTTTTTTTAATCCTCTTGATTCATTCTTCCTGATTGCTTTTAATCTCTAACCTAAAATTACGCATATTTTCTAAATGGTCCATGCTTGAGTTTTATTTTTTTGGGGGGGGGGGTTTCTCAATGCCAACAATTTTGTGTATTTGTTTAATGTCTAAAAATTAAATCAATCTGAAGATTGATGAGGTGAAAGTTTGCATTCGGTCTGCCTTGTAGTTGTTAACATACTTCTGGGCTGAAAAACACACGCCATTAAGCTCCATCACAGGTCAGGCCAGCGTTTACAGCTCAGTGAATTTTACATTTCATTATGTCGCTCCCTCCCAGGTGCTGGGGCATTCATCACAATGAATGTCACGAACTGTCTCGCAGGCGCACACAAAACTTTCAGCACAGCGAGGGGTCACGGCACAGGAATGCAAAACCGAATGAACTGGGAAAACTCTGGGAAAAACAAGGAAAGTCGGCACACAAAGCAGTAAACTGTAAATCAAGACTGTACTCTGACCACTGGATGACGGATGCAGGCTGTCATGTTTGTATTTACTGAGGTATCGGATGCTGTTTTCGAGCGCGATGAGATCAGAGCGAGTGGGTTGCCATGGAAGCAGACAGACCATTCAGGGGTTGTATGACAACGTCCCAGGGCAACCTGTCATCACCAAGCGAGGCTCTCTGCTTTGATTTCCTTTATTAGCTCCCTTACGTTTTTTTGGGGGGTCTTTGTGCGTTTGTGTGCGTACGCTGTCAGGGTCGATTCCCTTCAGGGGGGCGCTTGCTGCTCTCGATGATGAATTTAACGGTGGAACTTTAGCCGCAAAGTTGAAGGACACGCGAGAACGTTGTTAAGGTTGTTGCGCGCTGCTGGTTTCCCTCTGCAAACTTTCTGCTTTTAGTAAAAAAGCTCAATTGAAGTTTAAAACGCCTCGATTGTTTTAAGAATATTAGAGAACAGAATTGAGTTTATTTCATTTACGTCTTCATTAATGACCTGTTTTGGCTTGTTCGAGTCCGCCTTCGCTTCATGCAGTCCTACTTGCTAGTCCTTAGCTGTGAGTGGGCTTGTAATTTAACCTTGACACCATTTTGGGATCAAAGTGGCTGATGTTGGATTCCGTTGTAGGGTGACCATATCTGCCTTTTAGTTTGGTGTTCACATCTGCAATGAGTCAGACTAAGGATTTAACCAGAATTTAGGTTAAAGTTTATAGTACATCGCTTATAGGTTGTAGGTAAGCATTTGGTACACTGCCGACTATTCTAGTTTTCCCACTTACAGAGGCTGGAGAGGTCTGGAATTGTCATCATCAAGCACATCTCAATTGTGAGAGACAAAACATCACAGCTGAACGGATGGGGAATACGGCTTCCCATCGCGTCACGTTCCAACCTCCTCCAGATGTCCGTGCACCTTTCCAGAAGGAACCGAAAGTGGCTGATGATAAGTTTTGTCTTGAGCCAGA
The DNA here is from genome assembly GCF_904066995.2 of Poecilia reticulata. Classification (NCBI taxonomy): domain Eukaryota; kingdom Metazoa; phylum Chordata; class Actinopteri; order Cyprinodontiformes; family Poeciliidae; genus Poecilia; species Poecilia reticulata. The sequence continues at coordinate 9,823,495 of NC_088840.1, read as the reverse complement.
GAATTCACTTCATTAGCAGTTTCTCGGGATTCGTCAGTGAGCGTATAACTGGTAGCTTGCGTACGCCCGTCTTAGATTTCTGTGCGTCTGCGCACGTTTTCATGGTCAATCCATGCATCTGAACTATTATGTTCAAAATAGTTTAAGACAGTTTTGTGCATGTGAACGATTTCCACTCGAGGCCCCTGCACTTGTGGAGTAATGTTTTTTTATTGGAGAGGTGATTAAAAATAATCAGAATGGAGGTTGTATTTGACACAAATTAAACACATTTCATGAGAATAATCTCATTTCAGCTGTGAAGAGTGGAGCAACTCTTATCTAGGCAGCAGATTTTGTTGGCTGCTGTGGATGATGGGCTGCATGCAAAAGCAGTATCTTAATTGTTTTACCTTCTTGCTTTTTTATGTTTTCTTAATTTTGCAAACCATATTTGTTTCTGAAGTTGCACTATTTAATGTCTTTAAAAAAAATAAAACATAAGTTCTTTGCATAAATGTGGTAAAATGTCCTGCAAATTAAATTAATTCCTATGATTTATTTTCATTACTAGGTTTTTTTTCCTTAATTCTTGTTTTGCAATCACACCTTATCTCAACCCTTACTAACAACTACATTTAGCTCACTGTTTCTCACCCGAGGGCCTTTTTTCCTTCTTAGATGTTGGCATAATTAAAAGGCCAATTTGTTGTTTGCGCCTGTTCCCCGGCAGGATATTATGATAACCGCATTTTCAAAAACAGGAAGCACTCTAGCCCAAGCGACTGTACAGTTTATTTTGACAGGAGTTTGTTTAGACCTCAGCCCAAAAGTATTGTATGTAAATGCAGGAATTATCTTGACACTCTTGCTTTCTTCTCCGAGTGATGAAACGCGGACTCTGGAAACAATTTCATGTGTTGAAACCAATTTCTCAAACACCTTTATCAAACATTATCTGTGTGTTTGTTGCCGATTTCGAACGTTAAGACTTCATTGTTCTGCTAAATGGGACCAACCTCTGTGGAGCTTTTTTTTTTTTTATCTTGTGACATAGTTTGGAATTTCATAGTAAATTGCATTTTTGAAGATAAGCTGTCAACAGCAGTAAAGTTTTTTTTTTTTTGCAAAGCTCATTGTTTTTGCACAGTCTTACTTGTTGGTATCACAGCTGCTACAATTTATATGCGATGCCTTGATTAAGGATTCATATCCTCTGAAATTCTAAACAGTTTTTGATGTTACAAGCAAAACCTTCACTCTGTTGTGATTTTATGTGGTAAATCAAATCAAAGTAGTGCATCATTGTAAATTGAGCATCGCCTTTTTACATTGTCTTACAAATACAAATCTGAAGTCTAGTGTGCACTGATATATTGAGCCCCATTTTTCAGGGGCCTTATGTGTTTTCCAAATTATGGACTAAAATTATTGCCAGTTTTCTTGGTGAAGTAGCTCAATCAGGCTGATTGGAATGAATGTGAAGGTCCAATTTAGAGATTCTCATTTCTACGTAGGTATGGACTTTGACTGTGCTGTTCTATACTTTATTATGTGCTGACCTACCGTAGAGTCAGTTTTTCATGCTGGCAGTTTCTCAGGGTGTTACTACAACAAGAAGTGAAATGATGTACTGTTATCTGCTGTCAATCACACTGAGTTCACAGGAAGTGAGGTAAAAGTTGCGCTCAGTTCTACCATTAGCTTTAGCTTCTTTTTGGCACTCTTCCATGAAGAGGCCGGATTTGTGGATTTCAAAACTTATAGGTCTTCTATAAGACCTATAAGTTTTATAGAAGACCTATAAAACTTATAGGTCTATAGAAGACCTATAAGTTCTTCTATAGAAGAACGGTTCCAAAAATTATTTTTTGGAACCATTATTCCAAAAAAATTATGTTTTTTGTGGAAGCATTATTCCACAAAGAAACCATTATTCCTGTAATCCTGGCAGGGTTACAGGATTTTATTGAGGGGCATCAGAGTTGAAGGGAAATGAACACACAGCATAGCATTCTGTTCTGCTTTTTCCTTGAAAAAAAATTTTAATCCTTGTGTTGGACAATCAGATAAAAAAGGTCAATAAAATATACCGTAGTTCAGAAATGCATCATGACGAAATACAATAAGAAAACTTCCAAAATGAATTATTTGGCGCAAGGCTCCACATGGCTCAGTACTTCATGCAACTGCAGCGTTTTCACGTGTGTCTATTTTTCACCAAACTTCTTTTCCAGATATTGTCTCATTCCACTGCGATACAAGAGGCAGGAAGCGCTCATTCCTGTGATGCAGTGCGAATGTTATGTTCTGAAAAATACTGCCTGGTGACACTTGACAGGGAAGAGAACTCTGGACCGCCCAGCAAATTTTTAGACACGTGTGTCAGAGCGAGTGCAAGTTCTTTTTTTTTTTTTTGTGCCTTTCTAATGCTCTGCTTCCTTTCTCTATTTGTCTTCCCACAGACGGGTGGCTGACGCTGCAGACTTGCGTGCGTATGTGTGTGCTTTAGAGTCGGGGACGACCCAACTCAGAAGTCGTGGAAAGCTCATAAAGCATCTCCTCTAATTGACCCACTTGCTTCGGTCTGACGTTTTCTAAACTCCCCTCTAAAACCTTCTAGGATCATCCAGCGTCTTTGCCGCTGTTAATAAATAAAAAAAGCTGATAACTGTCGGGCAAACGGTAGGAAATAGTAAAATTTATCACATCGCTGGCTTGGAGGAGCATGATGGCTCATGCCAAGTCAGTAGTCAGGATTTGCGCCTCGCCTCTACTGCCAAGCGGGATTTGTGTTCTGCTGCGTTACACATCCAGCTGGAGCTAGACTGAGGAGGCTACTGGTGGGAGTTACAGTTGTCTAAGGATAGATGAAGTGTGCCCCCCCAGCAGCCCCCCGTAACCCTCATCTCCGCCTTTCTCCTGTCAGAGTCACCCCTGGTGGAGGCCCCGTTTGTCCTAATCCCATTTCTCTTTGACCAAATTGCAATAGTAAAGACGAGGAGCCCGATGAAAGCTACGCTACTTCTGCACGTCTTTGCAGAGACGTGAGCACACAAAAACTCGCAGACTGTCAAGAAGTACCTTTAATCACACCAAGGCTGGCTAATGCAGAGCGACAATCACCTCACTCCCTCTGAGGTTAAAAGCAAGCCGACGCTCGTCAAGAAGGCAGCGTTCAAACCGAATAATCCCAAATTAGCTTGAAGAAAAACGGATGAGGAGGATTAGCTCCGAGCGCGCCGCTTCCTCAGAAAGTGGATTGTGCAGTAAGTGAGCGTCTCTGAAAGGATTTGGAATGTAAAACAAATGCTTCGGTCAAAGTGTTTACACATTCCAGACATACAGTGATGAGGGTCATTTGTCTTATGTGGTCATTTGTGTGAGTGCGCGTCTTTGCGTTGAAACGTGTGCGAGTCTAAGCAAATGAGCGAGGGAGGAGCGCGTGAGATGGGAAACGGAGCGAACTTGGCACAGGGGACCGGGTATAGATGGGTGTACCACGAGAGGCAGGAAAAACAAAGTGCAGATAGATAAAGCAAGAGGGTGGAGAAAATTAAAGGAAAATAAATGGGAGGGCAGAAGGGGAGAGCAGAAGTAGCAAAAATGAAATAGGGTTGGGAAGGAGTGGAAAAAAAACATTCTGAGGGTTGAGGGCCTTGGGGAGTGGCAGCGAGGGCCGTTTGAGTTGGAGCGAGCGGAGAAGGGGATTTGGGAAGGGAAGTGGGGAGAGGGACACTGTGAAATGTTGAAAAACCTCACAATTGATGGTGTTTGATTTCCACAGTAATTACCATTCCTCTGGCTCCAAGCATTCCCAATCTGGCCCTATCTTATATCCACGCCACATTCCGCAAATGATTAGCTGGCCCACTGTTTCTCCCCGCTACCTACGGGCCGAGTCGGTGAGGAAAGGCGGGGAGAATTTGAGCACAGCTGGGTCAAGAAACTCCCCGAAATATTCACTCTTGACTCAACACGAGCAACCTCCAGTTAATGAATACCGATAAAGTATTAACATTTAAAATCAAAAGGAAGTGAACATATTTACTGCTGCTGGATTACCTGCTTCCTTTGTGCGCCACTGTTCGGTTTATCTTTGCAACACAGGCGCGCGCGCGCGCATACACACACACTTGTGCTGTTGTGTTCTTCTACTTCACATGTTTGTAAGGCTGCAGGTTTTGGGAGAGATTTAAGACCGCCACATGCAGAGGAACAGACTGTGGACTTGTAGGGCCCCAGACCTGAGAGCCCCTGGAGGTCTCTGGGTCCTGCCACCACTCCATCAGCCTTGTCATCAATCACTGTCCAGTTACACAGCGTGAGGCGGCCCTGTATATCCTTCACTGCAGGCCAGCGGGGCTATAAAGTCACCCTCATACTTTCCAATAATACCCAAGGCAGTACGAGAACAGGCATACGGCGTGTTAAAAAGTTTATGTACACAACGGAGGCCGAGAGGAGACGTGCATATGCAGACATGTGCGTCAAGGATTTAGAGAGCGGCCAGGTGGAAACACGATGACCTTCTCGAGCAGCAGGGTTGTAGGCCCATGGGTGAATCTCTACTGGCACAGCCTTCACAACTTGTTCTCAGTCTTGGCTTACTGACTGTTGGACGCTCATATAATAAAGTCTTGAATGTGTTTTTGTGTGTGTGTGTGTGCGTGTGTGTGTGTGTGTATGCGTGTGTGTGCGTGTGCGTGGGGGTGTGCGTGTGTGTGTTCTTTTACTGTCCAAGTGTTTTGACTCTTGACTCTTGTTTTGGTTCTTGAAAAGTGTTACACACACACACGCACACAAGCTTTGTGTGTGTTCCCCGTTTCCTTTTCCATCTTTTCAGATACAAATTCTTGGCCTGGAAACTCCCATAAAACTCAAATTTGGTGTTTTATCGTTGCACTGATGACACGAGACAAGAAAAAATTTGTCTTTTTGAAGCAGAACTGTTAAATGTTTCTTTGACCTGAATGTCCTAAATGTCCAGGACCATTTTTTTCAACTTTTACAAACAACTAACTCATTTTGTCTCAGTATTGCAGCTCATTCTTGCTTTTAAAATGAGCAATTTCTCTCCACTCTCATTGTGAGTACTCGTTGAAGACAGATGATTTCAGGAAACAGGATGACTCTCATACTGATTATTTCTTACATCAGTATCCTACCAGTTTTGCATGTGCTCCAATCATTTAAATCAGTTTTTACGAACTCTTAACTATAGTTCTACTCAATCTCACTGTATTTTGTGGTAACCAGATAAACTAGATTCCTGAGTAAACGGATTTGATTCTGTATTTGACTGTATTGTGTACAAAGACTGCAGCCTCTAACCATCATGAATTCCTGGAATACACTAAATTAGCTTTAGCTAGATGAAGCTACATCTGCTTCACCTAGCCATAGTTAAAAGCTCAACTTGTCATGAAAGGCATCAACAGTAAAAACTAAGTTACTGCAGGCCAGCGGCTGTGCAGTCAAATCTATCTATGCTAGCATGATACATGCTAACGCTGCATGTGTGATGAAGGTGGTTCGGCGCCATTCAAGATCATTTTCATGAAAACTTTTGTTTTCTGACACATAGAAGTGTATCATCTCCTGACTCGAATGGAAATAAATGCAACTTCCAACATGTGGGCTTTTAGAGTCTCATGTAAAAACCGTGTGGTTTGTGGATAAAGTAACGAAATGACACAGAACATGTTTATTAACTCAGTTCCCAGCACTATATGTATTTGGCAGCACATTGTAATTCATTCATCAAAATAGATGCAGTATTTATTTGTTCCTGGTGCTGATTCTGAAGTAATTTGCGTTCTGCCAACCGGTACATTGCGCACGGGTGGAAAGTCTGACAGTAAATGCAGGCGTGCAACGGGTGTATAATATTAACTTGATCATTTTATGAGAATATTTTCATTTCTTTTGTTCGGATATTGGATTTTAATAGCTCTTTTTGTGAAGACATACACAAAGGATCACAAAAACCCCAACAGAGTATCTTATGATAGAAATATTATTCCTTTGGAAAGCTGAGTAAATAATATTGAGATACTACAATGTTTGTCTTTGAAAGAAAAAAAGGCTTATTATTTTCTCCATTAAACCACAATGCAAACACATTTCCTGAATAAATAACAATTCCCCATCTTTAGCAAAGTGTTTCCTGATGTAGCCATATTCCATTTTCCTTTCCTTACTTCCCTGCCAACCAAAGCACACCTAACTTACATTACATTGTTATTTTACATGTTTGCTGTAATTGCCTGCACGGCTACATGGAAACTTGATTCCGGATTATTTCTAGCTCGATTCTGGAAACGTCTCTTTACTTTCTTGTCCAAAAAAAAAACAAACAAAAAAAAAAACGAAGTGCTGTGAAAAAATAACCCCACTAAATATTTCTTCTGTTATTTTTTGTCACACTTCAGGGTTTAAGTGCTTCAAACAAGTTTCAGTATTAGAAAACGATATAGTGCCTATGAAAGCCTTCACTTCCTTGGATGTTTTACCCTTTTTTAATGCTTCTAATGAAATGAGTCATGATCAACATGATTTGGCTTTTCTGACACCCTCCCCGCCCCGTATACATCAAAGTGAAAACTGATTTCTACAAAATAATCATAATTAAATAAAAGTATGTAACATAAATAAGTGACTGTATAAATATTCAACCCTTTCAAGTCTGTATTTCATAGATGCACCTTTGGCTTCTCTGTGTTTCTGTGGATGGATCTCAATCAGATTTGCATATCTGGACGCTGGAGCATGTGGATCAGCTGTGGATCAGCGCTTTTCAAGTCCAGTCATAAATTCTCTATAGGACTGAGGTCTGGGTTTGGACCGGGTCACTCCAGAACATCCACCTTGTTGTCATTATTTCTGTGTAGCTTTATCCGGATGCTTCAGGTCTTTGTCTTGCTGGAAATCAATCCGTATTTCTCCTGCAGATGAAAACAAATTGGATTTCACCATTTTCTTCTGCATTTATTTTACTTTCCACCTTTCCAGACAAACTTTTTTTTTTCCAAAATGCAGTATGTTTTTTGTTTTTGTAAATTACAAAAAGAAATTTACAAAGGACATGTTTGGTTAGCCTAAACATGTCCTTGAACATGTTTAGGCTAACCAAGTTAAATCATAGCTACGCTGTCTTATGAAATTAGAAAACAGTGCTGATGTCGATCAACTTTTGAGCTGCGTTTCAACATCAGCTTATTGAGACTTCTTCAACGTGTTTTGGAAATACATCTTCAGATTCTGATAAATGATCAACAACATCAAACACAAAGCAGTCATCTGATTTTGGTCCACGATTTATCCCAAACCTGTCCAGTGTCTGTTCCTTTTAAAAAGCAAACACCACAACCAGCCTCTTTTTTTAATGTTTTTTTTCACTAATCGTCATATTTTCTTGCCTTTCTGATCTCGGTATCCATCACAGACTTTCAGCTCTCCTTGCCCTTTCCTAAAATATGTCAGAAATGTGTCTGTAACTTCTTATTCCCTTTTTAGGAGTGGGACCGAAGGCTCACGCCACTCTGTTTCCATCACCTTTTTCTTTACAGAAAGAATCTGCCGTTGTGAGGGGCATGTCTAGGCTTCTGTTCTGAGAGAGTTGTCAAGATATAGAACAGGATGAACTGGGAACAAACACTGCTGATTGTCCGCGATACGGCCAGTTATGAAAGGGAAAAAAAAATCTCTCATGCTGTAATTAGTGAAGAGTCATTCACTCGCCTGACTGTTCGTGTCACTAAAAACATAAGGAGAGCGAAAATGACACACAGACATTGAGAAAGGTCAAGGTGAAAGAAAAAGGGAGGCTCTCAGAGAATTTGTTTTAAGTATTTAAGTACTTTTGAGATGTAAAAGAAAAATTGTCAGAGTGACAAAAATATTTGACAATTGCTCTTCAGCGAAACACATACAGGTAAGCCTTGCAATGCAATAATTCCATATTACTCTGTTCCCATTTTGTCTCTTTAAGTTCACAAACATCACTTTGTTTCTGTAAAATTGCTTAGTCCAACCAGGTTACATTTAGAGCACCTGTGACAATGACTTCTCAGCTGACTTTACGTCTGAACTTTGACTGGGCCGTTCTAACACACGGATATTCTTTGTAAATAATTCCAATTCCACTCTGATTGTTGCTGTTCTGCAATCTCTGAAAGGCATTTCAAATTTCCAAAAACTCTCACCAATCTCCCTGCCATAACTCAAGAATGGAATCCCCACAGCATGATGCCACCACCACTGTGATTGACAGCAGCAGTACCGTAGTCAGGCTGATGCTCAGTGCTGGTTTTCCTTCAGCGTTTGGAGGTTTGGCAAAATGTTAACTTTATTGGCAACAACTGTGCTGAGTTCCTGGTGTCCTCCAGAAAACCTCTGTGGCTTCCACAGAACATTTGGTTTTATGCTGAGATTAGATTGCACACACATGTCCTTTATTTACCAATTAGCAATGCCTGACGACATTTTATTGTGCTCAATGTCATTTAGGTTCAAGAGGACTTAGTACATAGATTTACTACAGATTTTCATGCTATGTCCTATTTCCTACACATTTTGTATTTTTTCACATAGAAAGTCAACAAAATACGCTGAAGTTTAACTTATAGTGAAATGAAGTGGGAAAAGAGGTATTTTGCAAGGCGCCGCAATCAGAATCAGATTGCCAAAATAGAGAAGAGCATGCTTCCAAACCAATACAATGCATCTTTATCTTAGGCGAAGTGTTTCATTTTGCCGACGCATTTGCTGCAGCTGCCCTTAGAGTCCAAATTACACTTTGCCCGTTCCTCCACCGTGCCACACCTCTTACAAGCACTCATGCGATCTTTACAACTCCTTCACATTTTCGGCATTCTTTGCCCATGCTGGCGTTCCCTAAGTTGCCTCCGTGACTCAGACTGCTGAGGGGAAAAGCCGCAGAGTGGATATCCAAAGTCCTGGAATCCGGAGACTGCTCTTTAACACTAGTGGGGATTTTGGATTGCGCAGCGTAATGGCATATAAGCGTACTGGTTATACGGGACCCCCTCATGCACATACTCAGACTTATTATTCACAGATCTCAAATAAAATAAAATAAAAAAGACATTGTTTCAGCAATGATTTAATGCTTAGCATGTTATTTTCTGCCTCCGAGCAGGGAGATATGTTCCACATGAAGGTTCAACACTTACATTTGCTTTCAGGGCCAGTAAAATGTGGTCTATGGTCTATTTATCTCTTGAGTGGGTACACCTGGCTTGGCAATCGAATGTGCCCACACCAATGGGTGTGCCTGTGTGCACGCACAGCACAGTTGGTGTATTTTTGTTCGCTTTGGTTTGTTCATGCCTGGCTTACTGCTATTCTGCCTAATTTATGAAGTGTGTCAGTCAATTCTCTGTTTTTGAACTTTTTTACACCTCACTGAAAAGGCCTTACGGCAAAAGCTTGCCGAATAATTTTTTTAAGAGCTCATCGCACACGGCTCGTTGTTTTTGTACGGGTGTTGCGTCTCGTCCAAGAGATTGTTTTCCAAATTGATCTCTCTTTTTGCCGTTTCTAAAAGTTCTCCAAAACAAATCAATGTTTCCAGAAATGCCTTCGATGGAATAAGTGAAAATGATCCAGAATACTAAAGTAACCATGATCCAAGAAGGGATTGTCTTACTATGCAGTATAACTAATACTTAACAAAACCGCCAGTTCTGTAATATGACAGCGCAAATGTAAAATAACCATAATTACAATGACCATTCAGAGAAAACATGGATGTATAGAAACATATGTATTTATTTTACAAAGTGCAGCTGTCACATTTGGAACAACTTTCTTGATTGTTAAATTTAGATAAATTTCTGTAGTTTCTTGCAGTTTTTGTGAAAAAAAAAAAAAAAAAACAAAACTGCAAGTGTTTGGGTTTAGATAACACATTCAGTTTTCCCAATAAAACAGGATTGTGACTCCACAAAAACGGGGTTCGAAAATAAGCATAGTATTTACTGCTACGGCATTATCGGGCAAAGCGAAAGGTCTCTTCTGTTTCCCATCACAAAGAAGTTCAATTTAGCTCCAGCAAAGAGTCCTCTCAATGAACCTTTCCCTTTTTTTTCTTTTTCTCAGTGTCCTTCAGATCCAACCAGCTCTTTTCCTGTCTCCTTCAACTTTCCATCTCCCTACCTGTTACTGAATGCAAGGCGGAGGATTTGTGTGTCGGTGAAATCGGACATGCTTGGAAAAGTTTTCTCCTGCTTTCCCAAGAGCTGCTGTTTGATGAGCGTCCAGCTCCCTCTCATGATGTGAAGAAAGGATCTGCTCAAATGGCCAACATTTTTCCTTCAGCTATTGGTCTTTTACCGTGTCCTGACGAGCATGAAAATAAGGGGAGGGGGTTTTAGTTTGGGCCTCAACCTTTAAATGTGCTTTTGTAATATCAAACCTGCAGGAAGGGTAAGGACTTCGTACCATGACAGTTCTGGTTCACTCTGTTGGGACTTGGCTTCGAGAGAATCAACACAATCCGAGTCCTTTTGAGTCTGCGGAGTTCAAATTAGTTGCTGGCTGATAAGTACAAGCTCAGCTGTCAGCCTTTAGAGTCTCTCACATGGTTATTATTTTCCTTTGTAAAGGAGAAGTCGCTCAGGACTCAGGAAAATTAATGTGTGTTTGGCACCTAAACTGTTTCTATTTCATTTCAAATCAGCGATAAGAAACTTTTTTTTTTTTTTCCCACTTCACCGACCCAGGCAGTCGAAGGTGATTTGAAGTTTGACAAAATAAATCATTGAAGCAAAATGCAGATATTTAAGCTCATACCACTAACAAAAAAAAAAAAAAATGGAGCCTATAATATAACCGTTGGCTTGTCTTGAATTATGATGTCAAACTCTCTTTTAATAGCTTTTGATCTGGGATGCTAGATTATACTTTTGCCTCTTCTCCCTACAAATTCCATGTGGGTGACTGGGCCTCGGTCGTCTCCTTTAATATGTCTGCTCACAGACGCAGACACCCTAAATGAGGTTGTTATGGAAACATCAGCCTATATATATATATGGACACCTTTGGTTTTGTCATCATCTTAGCAGATCTGCAGACGCCTCAGAAACAAGACCGAGTCTGCCCAGGGTACACGTTTCATATTTTTGAATCCATTCTACGTTGATGAAGCTTTATGAACTTTATGAAACTTGGCCAAGAAAATTTGCAAGCAGTAGAGGTGCGCTTTAAAGTTGATGAGAAATGTGAGTTTTGGTGGACTCCAGTTAGTCTGCTCGACTGTTGACGTTAACAAGACACTTCTGTGAGTTGCTGACATGTAATCGGTTCATTCATTCTTAGCAATAGCAAGCAATTCTAAGTGTACTTTAGAGGCTTTTTTTTTTTTTTGAGTTGATTCGTACTAATAACAGTTGAACCGAATCTCATGTAAAATGTGAGAGAAGAAATCGAAACCTCAATCAAGTTTTGGTACTCTCTTCACGTCTTGTTGTCAGTGTAAGAGCCAAAGTCAATGTCTCACGCTTTGGCACAGGTGTTCAACTTTTCCTACACCTCCAGGTGACCGCGTGAAGGCACAGCCGCACGTTATTTACCTGATGAGCTTATCCAATAGGTAGTTGGGTGAGATGGGTTTTTTTGCCAAGTTTTCTGTTGATCGTCCCTCTTGACCATATTCGTCCTTCTAGATCTTCATTTCCGAACGTCGTTTGGCGTCATTTTTCAGTCCTGATTCATGAGTGTGTTTGTTTTGATTGAGCCAAAGTCCATTGTCGTAAGTCTAAAAAATAAATACAAAAAAATAAAAAATAAATAAAAATAAGTCGGGCTCATCATGACTCTGGTAAACTACTCAGGTCATATTCTTGGCTTAAAGTTGCAACAGTAGCAGGAATAATTTGAAATCATGAGCTCAAAGCTCATTCATGTTTTCTGATTGCGTGACTCAGACCAACGGATGGAATACCACACAGGCAGAACAAGCAAACTCAGCACCCAAAGTTGAAAATTTGACTGCATTTTAAACTTTACCGGTGAGACTCTTGGACTCCATGGTAACTAATTGTGCTCAGATGAAATAGATGAACTTCGAGCTCTTTCTCCAGATGCATACAGTTTGATTTTGCACATTTTTCTACACACCTTGCATTTGACAGCGCTCCGGAAACAACTGCATGGAGCAAAGATCTCAATGAAACACTGACTTTGTTTTAAACTTTACTGCCTTTCTCTTCCATTCACAGCGCATTGTGACTGTATGTCTTTGTAAGAAACATTTATCCCTTTTTTTTCAACTTTGCAGCTGCTTGTATTGTGTTTTTTTTTTTTTCTATTTCTGCACGTGGCAAAACATATGTAAGTGTTTTATGTGTGGTCTACCGACAGTGCAACATGTGGCCGTGGTTAGAAGTCAATTATTTCGCTTCTTTAGAATTATAAAATATCTTCATTTCCTGTATCCTCCCAACCCCCACACTTTTGTTCATCTCAGAAGAAAAAAAAAAACTAAAGGGCTCCAGTGCCGTTCCTTGAATTCTTGATGCATGGCGCCGCTGTTTTCCTATTCCACGGATCTGAATGGTGTGGCTCAGGCAGTCTGAAATTCCTGGCTACGAGATCAGAGCCCTTGATTTATCAGGATGTTCCATGCGTAGGGCCCGTGTGTGAACAGCAGAACTAGGATACACACATCTGATGTGAACCAGTGTGAACCAGAGGCTGGCCTACTGATTCAGGAAGCGTCACGCTCATTGAGGTCGTCATCCGGTGAGCATGTGACTGATATCTGTTGAGTTGTCGGAAAGAACAGAACCCTTCAGAATGTTGAAGGACTAGTTTCCAGGAATAACATTTATATCATTTTATTTTGATCAAGCACTGATGGGACAAAAAAGATTTACTGTTTTGGATTAAAAATAAAAAAAATAAAAATAGGCATTTTCCCATTACCAACTTATGAGTCCATCCATCCCATCCATTTTCTTTACACCCTTGTCCCATAGTGGGGTCGGGAGGGTCAACTTATGAGTCAAATGTCATAATTGTTGTGGCAGCTGTAATACCTTCATTCTAACTCAAGCTACTTTGAATTTAGACTCCTTTTGTGGTTCTCCTGTGAGCTTTTGCTGTTTTTTTTTTATTATCTGCAGCTTCTACCAATGTATTCTAATGCATTTCAGGGTGTAATATTGGATATGCTTAAAAATAGATTAAATCAAGGCAATATTTTATTTTACATGATGGCAGTTCATAATGTGCCTTATAATTATCTGAGAAAGGTGTTTTATACCACAAGCATGCAACGTGGAACAGGTAAAGGACAACAGATCAAGATATTCATTTTCAAATAAAAATGAACCCTTACTTATTCTCTTTTACATATAACCCACTAAAAAAACTCTTGCGTGTGAAAAAGATGTCAGAAAGCTACTTTTCCAGAGGGACGACTAATTGCCACTCAAGTACACCGCCGTGACCCGCCTTAATGGCAACTACAATTAACACATTTGTGCTTCTAAGGGCAAAATTAATCACCAGTTTTTCAACACAAAACGTCTTTTATTCATGCAGCCCATGATGTAAACGCTACAGGAAAGGTTACGGCAGGATTTTCTTGAGAATGAACAAGCTTCCAACCTTTCAGGACTGACAGGCACGAAAAAAGCCGTAGCAACGGAGAGATTTACGGAAACGGTATTTTCACAAACATTGAGGTGTTAGTGGAGTGGCTGAGCCATATAGTAAGTGTTTTATTTATTTATTTTCTTAATGATGTCAAGCTTGATAGCTAGATTTTTGACAGCTTGTTTTTCCACCTCCACAATTGAAAGCTGTATTAGGGATAGTGGTATTGAGATGGCTCAGACTTTATACCACTCTGTTGCTCACCTGTGGGATCCAAACTAGCCACAAAATGCACTTAAAATTAGGAGTGACCCTTCTTCAGGAGAACCAAATATATAGTGGTCAACTTTTGGACTCGAATGCTCCAGAAACGTCACATAAGGTTCCTCTGAGGCTTTTTTTTTTTTGCGTTACAATAGATCTTGGAATGTTTTGGAGCCTTTAGGATATATTTTGATGTTATTTTCATTTTTTAACTACCTTTTGATTGTGTGAATTTTCTTCTGCATTTTTCATAGTTGGGCAATTTTAAGTTTCAAGAGTCTGGATATAGAGTGTCAGCAGTAATGGTGTGTGTTTTCTGATTATTGGCTTACAGGAAGTAACTCTTACTGTAAGACTCTTCTGCTATAAAGACACTATAGTGATGGGAGCTCCCAAGATTTTGATGCTCCCAAATGGTTCATCATTTAGTATGGAACCTTCTATTTTAGCCATTTTAAAGGGTTTACATTTTGATTGTCAATTCAAAGAGCTCGGGAGGGTTGCTGGTGCTTATCTCCAGCTAATGTTCCGGGCGAAAGGCGGGGTACACCCTGGACAGGTCGCCAGTCTGTTGCAGGGCAACACAGAGACAGACAGGACAAACAACCATGCACACACACATTCACACCTCGACAGACCAATTAACCTGACAGTCATGTTTTTGGACTGTGGGAGGAAACCAGAGTACCCAGAGAAAACCCACGCATGCACAGGGAGAACATGCAAACTCCAGGCAGAAAGACCAGGAAGACCGATCGAACCCAGAACCTTCTTGCTGCAAGGCAACAGCTCTACCAACTGCACCCTTGTGCAGCCCCTTAAAAACTTTTATGTCATTTTTTATTATCTTTACTTAAACCTGAAAATGCAATATTTTTAAACACCTTTACATTCATAACACAAACCTTTAATGCTCAATTTAGATATTTTTTTGTAAAATCTGTTTTTTTTTTGTGATTGTTCAACATTTCCAAATTCTGCGACTTGTATGCAATCTCCTGTGTGAACTGCAAACAACCTAAAAGTAGGAGATGCAGATTTTTTGACAAAATATTATCACCGCCTGCAGACACATTAATTTATCAAGTCTTAAACTAAACATCTATATTAGGAACAATTGCTAAATGTTATTTCCCCTCTTCTCCATCTCCAAGTTTTTTCTATCCATCTCCCAATTTTGTAGCACAGTGATTTATGAAAATGATGATTTCAACTAGAGATCTTTAGATTTGGCCAAATAATGGACGCATTCATGGATCACCAGTGAACTAGTGTGCTGATTATCGTTAACATCGTTAACTAGGTTCTCAATGCAACCTGGTTGACAAGACTGAAATAACTGATCAGCGCTGCAAGCAGACTGGTAGTTTTTAGCTTTGCGCTACTAGCGTCCCGCTTTGGTTGAGTAGTTGGACGTCTGTGTTCTTTTGGTTGGAAAAAAATATTACTAGGTGTTTAATAGGAAGGTATCAAACTAGTGCTAGTGAAAATATAATCAAAAATATGTAGGCAAATACATACAGTGGCTGCAGGAGTTACCGTACCACCCAGAACATCACTGGTGAG
The DNA here is from genome assembly GCF_904066995.2 of Poecilia reticulata. Taxonomy (NCBI): domain Eukaryota; kingdom Metazoa; phylum Chordata; class Actinopteri; order Cyprinodontiformes; family Poeciliidae; genus Poecilia; species Poecilia reticulata. Next base: position 9,808,060 of record NC_088840.1, on the reverse strand, counting down.
TGAGATGTAATACCGATGAAACGTAGACTGTTACCTTTATTGAAGTTGGAATTATCCATGTCTGATACCTATTCTTAAATGATTGTTATTGGGAACAAAAAAAAAAATCCAAAATGTTCTGTTCTCTTCTATGCAAGAAGAAAAGGGATCGGGGGACTGAAAATATCACTCTGCAGTCCGCTGCAAAGTGATATTTTCTAAAGGTTTTTGTTGGTTTTGGCTGCTTTAATCACCATGTGGGGAAAATGAACGTTCACACATCTCGACGTCTGTCCGGTGAAACATTCTGATGATTTCGTTCTGAACTCAATCACAAAGACATGTAGCATCTCTGCTGCGAATAAACCCTCAAGTCCCTGTCATGGCCATGCAGTAATGATACAAAAGTATTTCTGGAGATATTTTTTTGACCATAACCACTGACGGTCCTCACACATACATGCTTGACCACAGCTACAGTGAACACTGAGGCACGGCATCTCAAAAGACATTGGACGTCTTCATTGTCGTTCAGCAAGTTTAATTCACTCGCTAAGTCTTGCATTTTCTCGTTACTCTTGACTAAACGGGCGTTACTCCAGAAAAGTGCTTCAGACGATTCTTTAAAGTTGGGTACAGAGGGGATGTTTGGCCTGCAGTTGGAGCTGTTTGACAGGGGAGTTCTAGGAAAAACCCCGTCTGCGAGCAAATCCAAATGACTTTTTGATTGTTACAATTACATGTGCATGGCTCTTGTTAAGGCTCCTGATGGTTTATAGTTTACGGCTGAGTACACAGGTTCAAATATATATATTTTTTCCCTCCAATATCTAGGTCCGCCTCTGAGGCCTTGCCACAGACGTTTCGTTGAGCCGTACGCCGATGGGGGGGAAGACCCCACACTGTTGCTCTGGACCCCCGATCCCTTTTCTTCTTGCTTTCCTCCGGTGCTGCTGTCTCTGTATTCTGTCATGCTCCTGCCAAGCGGCTCAGCTCGGCTCCGCCGGAGTTACAAAAGCCGATGTTTGAACAAAAAACACTGGCATGCCTTTTTGCACTTCTTCAAAGGCTAAACGTTTCTTGTACTGGAGGCAGCAGCAGCAGCAGCAGCTCACAGGCCTGACGTCTCGCTGGATATTCCCCAACGCATTCTCGAAAACGGGACGACGACGAGGCGTGGGATGTTTGGACGGCAGCTGCCGCAAACGCCAGCGATGGAAACTGAAGATGAGAGAAAGAGAGCTATGAAAACGAGCCATTAATTTATACCTGAGATGAAATGCTCCGAGTGTTCCCAGCGCTCGCATGAGCTCTGCAGTTCCCAGGAGGTTGCACACTCCATCTTCACTAATGAGAGAACCTTCCAGGCTAGACATTGTGGGCTCTGGCTTCAGCCTCCAGCCCATGCTGTTCTCACCGCAAAGAAACAAGCCAAGTTATTCACTGATTCCTTTCTGACATCCCTGGCCAAAACGTCTCCAATCCCACCCTCCTTCTGCCACCACTTTCAGCTTTCTCTCCACTGCTCAGCCTCATCTTTTTTTTTTTTTGTTTGTTTGTTTTTGCTTTGTTTCAAGCTCAGTTTCTTTAAAAAAAAAAAGTATAATAACGATAATCTCATTTTCTCCCCTTAAACTTGAGCAAATCGTCAACAAAAAAAAAAAAACACTCAATGTGGAAAAAGTCCTTTTACAGGCAACGCAGTCACACACATTCAGACTCATTCAGAAGCGCCGCTGGGTTTGGCATGTTCGGCGAGCGTCGGTTGTTTACACAGCATGAGATATCTCAGGCGGACAGCGGAGAGGAAATAGCATCTGCAAAACGAGCAGTCAGTCCCGGGGAAGAAAGTACATCTGTGCAAACATCTATTTAGAGGAGTTATTAATTACCCCGGGCCATCTATGTGTGAGGTGGAAAGAAAAAAAACAAAAAAAGAAGAAGAAAAGAAGAAGACACCTCTTTTAGTTTCTGAAGTTTTCATTCAAATATGTCACTTAGAAAATGTTTAAACATAGTGGTTTAGCATAATTGTCAACTTTTTATCTCTTGATTTTGAAAGGAAGGAGTTGGAGGCTCCTCTTTTCATCGCCTGCTTTTTTTTTTTTTTTGCTTTCAAGAATCTCAGCAATGCCTCCCAAGAATCCTGCCCTTGTTGACTTTGGTTTGGGATGAAAGGTGCAGCCCACTCTGTGAATGCTGATCCGAAAGGTGATTAGTCTGGCCTCCGCATAGCTCGGCGCGTTGACCCAGACAGATTACCCGATGTTTCTGCGGACCGCTGTCACTCAAGAGACCCAGGTGAGGAGAAAAGCGAGAGGCTGGAAATTAAGAGAAGAATGTTGGTTGCAAAAGGTGAAGGCAGAAGAAGCGACTGAAGTGGTAGAGGAAGAAGATGGAGATGTTTTTTGTTAGTATTTTTCTGGTTGCTTTTAAAGTTTATCTGGTCACTGTACAAATGGCACATATCAAAACTGCCACTGATGTAGTTGATTCAGTAGATTGATTCAGTAAATTCAGTAAGAATTGTAACTTTAGGTTGTAAGGCAAGGGTGTTCAAAGTGCAGAGTGGGGGCCATTGGTGGCCTTATGATAACTGTTTGTGGTCCCCGACCACAAGTCAGGAATTATGCAAATTTGATCAACAAAAACGAAAACAAATGACAAATGATCTGCAATGATTTGCAAGCCTTTTGTCTATGAAAATTTGCCTCCTTTGTTCTTTTCATTAAAATGTTGCATATTATTGAACAAATAGAAAAGATCCGGATGTTTAAAAATGTTTCCTTTTTTAAATTAACTTATATTTTCCAGCCAGATGGAGACATTTTACGGCACAATAAAGTAACTATGTTACCTTTGTTTATAAAAAAAAGCTGTAAAAATAACTTAAAAAAGAAAATTGACTTTGTAATTTAACACCTGTCTCTTTAAGAAACTTCAGCTCCATCTGGCACTCTGCTTTCACAACGGCAGCACTCTATCATTCACTCTGTAACAATATTTTTAATCAGCATTTCACGTAGAAGATGCACAGTTCCACCAGTTGTTTGCTAATTGCTGCTGGTTAGTCTGTAGGAACTGAGTGAGGGGAGTCGCGAGGGAGGCTGTGCTCTCTGAGGTAGTCAGAAACTCAGCAGCTTTAGCCATGAAGGCGGCGCTTGGTCTCACCAAGCGCTTGGCACAGCTGCATGGTTGCCACGGGAGATTCAAGCAATTCAAGCATGAAAGCATGAAAGCATCAAAGCGGCACGCCAGCTATGGTTTTGATGAAGGATTAACATTATAACATCATTTAAAGCTCCAACAAGTTGAATTTGCAAAATCCTTCCACTTTAAGATTGTTTTTTTTTTCTTTGACTCTTTATAGTACTTTAATATTCCCAATTTTGACCTGTGTGGCACAAAGCTTGAACACCACTTGTTAAAGGGGTCCAGATTTTCCAATTTTCTGAATAAATTTTGGCTTAAGTGATCAGCCCTCTCAGTGTCAGACTGATTGGAATAAAGTTGATGCATCTCCATGTACTGGAAACCCCCAAAGTCCGGGTTTGAGAAACTGATCCTCGGTCACCAGAGGGGAGCAGTTAAATTTCAATTTACAATGAACCATTGAAATCAAGAAACCTCGCAACATCAGTCTTTCCTAACAGGATTCTTAATGAAAGCGCTGTAATTTCTTCCGTTTTTGTGAATGAACGTGAACTCATAAACTTTATGCAATAGCATCACTGTTTATTACTGCATTGGCTGAGGCCAGTGAATCTGTAAATCTTACAGAAAGCTAATTTTCTTTCCAGTTAGATCTTTCAATGCCAAGCTTAGGGAGGAGGAACTTGGAGAGAACAAATTAGACATAACCCCCCCCTCACAAATCTCTTTCATAAACATCAATTCAACAACCTACTACAGTCATAGTGTGTGTTAGTGAGTCGGAGTGGGTTTTGTACGTCTCTAGATACTCTTTTATGCAAATAAATTACAACTGTCTATTGCTGTTCTAGCTGAAACTACACTTACTTCTATGTAAGTAATATGAATAACAGTCCTTAACCCATATAATTATTACATTCCATCCTTGCATTTTCTGTACCTCCTCCATCAGGGTTGTGAGAGGGCTGACGCCTATTCCAGCAGCCAACACAAGAGAGATGGAGTAAATCCTGCACCAGTTGCCAAAACATCACAGGGCCAATACAGATATTTATTTATATATGAGGAACCATTCATATTTTTGCATTTACACCTACGTGGCAAATCTAAACGTTCCATGTCCTGCAGACAGAACATGGAAACTGCAAAGAGAAAGGCTGCAACTGGTGATGATCACCGAGCAACAGTACACATCGCTGTGCTTTTCTGCAACTGATTACGACAGTTGATCGCTTTTTCATCCAAAAGTATTCATACACATTTTGTGAAGTTAAAAGTTCAACATTTTATTGGGATTTTGGGTGAAACAGCAAAACCCTAAAAGTGTGACGTTGATTTTTATTAGACCACATGATTTAGTTGCGGGTCTTTCAGGAGTACGTCTCGACCGGCTCGGGATATCTAGAGACTGAAACTGTAATCCATTCTTCAGAAAGAAAAGCTCAAACTTAGTCAGATTGAGTAGACTGCGTCTGTAAACATACATTTTCCAACCCTACCACCGATTCTCATTTTTTGGATTTTGGCACATTGACATGTTTCAAAATAAACTATTCTGTTACAGTTCTGGCTGTATGCTTATGGTTGTTGTTGTTGTAAACCTCAAACCCAGTAATTTCCAGGATCTACCAAGGTTCTTCCAGGACTGCCTTGCATTTAGCCAAAGTCATGTCAAACTGGTAAGTTGGAAGTTGGGCTAAAGGACGACCACTGATAGCTACCCAACTCTTAGGACAAGGTTTTAGAAGTTAACACTGTAGCCTTCCTTGGTCTTCAGGTTGTTGTTTGTTTCCTAACAAAACCTCTGAGGCCTTCACACAGAACAGCTGGAGTTTAAATTAAACACTACTAGCTAATTAGGAGGTTGGTGGATTCTATTCAGGGGAATCAAAGTTAATGGAGCTGAATATAAATGGAAGCCACACTTTTTAGAAAGTTGTTTGCCAAAACCTTCTTCATACCACATCGTGATTATGCACCACTTAGTATATCACATGAAGTCCTTGTAAAATATGCTGCAATTGCTCCGTACATACATAACTAACTTAAGAAGGAAACTGGCGTGACGTACAACCACTAGCGGTTGGCATCCATGTAAAGGTGAAAGAGCGTCTGCAGGAACCACACTTCGACAAAGTGTTAGGCTGTCAATCATTTATGCCGATCAACTACTTCCGAGGGTGCATACGTGCTTTCTAGTTTTAAAATCAAGACATTTTTTGACACAGAGCAGAATTTCGTCAATTTATTAGAAGATTTCTGTCATTTTCTGTCTGTAGCGTGTGCATTTTTTTTAATGATTCTCATTGTTCATGCCAAAGCTTAAAAGCTGTACGTTGAGCTTGACTCCACCTTAGTTGAAGGCTGTTTCCCTTCCCCTGTGCAGCCGTCAGTCATTGCCTACTTGTTCCCTCGCCGTTCAGTAATCTTTCTCTCTCTGCGCCGTAATTACCCTCTTCCCAAAAATGCCATCAGGAGGGACTATTTCTACACAACACCACTCTGCGATGCGCAAGAGCGGGCCAACAATAATATTGGGTTTAATCTAGATATTATTACATGCAAAACGAGCAGCAGAAATTCAAGGGCGCCATTGTTCCTCGCTCTAAGTTTTGCGAGCGTCCAATAATGGGGTGTTTCCTTTGAGAAACCCAAACCAACAGAAACGTGGAGGTGAGCTCTAACGTAGAAAAAGACACGAAATCAGACAGACATGGAAAAGTTGCACTGCAAATAATGTAATATTCGAGGTTAATCATTGCTATTTTCTTTAGACAGCAGATCGAGTTTAATCAAATCTATCTTTTCCTAGCCCTGATTGCAAAGAAGGGATGCGTGTTTATCTAAAATGTCTACAATTTCTCTCTTCATTCATGCCTCCTTTAAAAAAACCTTCATAAAATGAATGTTTTTGAAAAACACATTCAGAACTCCACAACCTATTCCTCCGCTGCTCCTGAAAATCCCTGCTGCTGTTAGCGCAGGAGAAAGCAATCAGAAGAGGTTGAGAGACTTGTTTTTTTATAAAAAAAAAAAAAAAAGAAACACTGCGTTAATTACACAAACGACATTAGCTTGTTATACCTGTGTAAAAAAGCGCAAGCATTTTTTTTTCTGCATCCGCAGCTAATTTATGATTTGTGAAGCATCGGAACATTTGCCAGTTCTCAATGACAATCCTGGAAGATATCGACGTACAGTGACAAAACAAACAACAACAACAAAAAAAAACATCCAAAACTTTCATAATGTCTGAGCAAAACTGCATCCGTTTCTGGCCGCGCGCCGCAGCTTAGTTTCACCTAGTAAGTCTGAAGCAGTTTTGGTGTGTCATGTCTTCCTTCACTGACGATCTCCACTGACATGCTGGTCATAAAGATGCCAATCTATTTGGTTGACAGAAAACTCCTGAAGGGTTTCAACAGAATATTCACACCAACTAAAGATTCAACTGCGTGCGCTTTTCCCAACCCATCGTTAATATCTCGTCACACATGAAGGAGAGGAAGACAAAAGAGGAAGAGGAAACTCAGAGAGGGTGAGAGTGCCATGAGATGCGATTAGCCTGGACCTCATGTTTATGATTTCTGTAATACAGGCGCTTGGTTCCAGACATTCCCTCCATGGAAGGAATGTCTTCCTAACCAGTTCCATGTGAATGGTTTAGGAGGGAACCACAGCCTATGGTCGGGTTGAAGGCTCAGTCTTCCAAACACACATCGAGGGGGGAATGTGTAGAGAATGGAGAACTGGACGCTCAAGAAGTGGGTAAAGAAAACATAGCAGAGGAGCGAACCTTACAGCAGAAAGGAAAGTGCTGGAACTCAGAGTGTCTCTGATTCAGTGCCTTGCAAAGATACATTTTTTTTAAATAAGGCCCCTGGAAATTTCTCTACATTTTGTCACATTACAGCCTTACATTTTAGTGTTATTAGGATCTCGTGTGAAAGACCAACACAAAGCAGCACAGAGCTGTGAGTGAGGAAATAAATTTCACATAACTTTCTGATATTTCCAGGAAATCTCAGGAGAGAGGTATGTATGCATGTAGATAGACTGTATTTACTCTGATGCCCCTAAATAAAATGCACCAACATCGCCTACATTGCAAATATCTCTGTTCAATTTCATTTCCGTTGAAATCCAGCTGTTCTCTGAAGGCCTCTGAGCTTTGTTTGAGAACGTCAGTGAATAAACCCAAAAACAGGACAGGGATGACGACGTGGAGCAGTAGTGTGTGGCAGAACTGTGCATGAAAAGTAATATTCACTCTCCCCACCCAGTGTGGCCAATTTTAAAATGCATTTTGGGGAAAAAAAGGGAAAACAAACAGACTCTATACATGTTTTGGTGGAGGAATAGCACCAAGTAGGGGGCGTACTTGTTATCAGTACCAATTAAAATGTACTTGGTTCGGTTACTGCACTGTAAGGTGGTTCAACAAAACAACAAGGCGGTGTTTGTTTATGTGGGTGGATCTGTTCCACACATAGTAATCATGTATTGAAATCCCTTTTTGCTGTAAGTTCAAAATTATGTCATTTAAAAAAAAAAAAAACAAATTGGAATACTAGATACAGAAATGTAAAGAAATTGCTCTAGCTACGCTAAAATGAACTTACTTTTACCATCTGCTTGACCACAAAAACACAAATAGCAGAAATATTTTTATAGAATTAGAATCTCGGAAGAAACTCAAGTAGTTAAAAGCACGTCGGATTTTCCTTCCACCGCACAGGAATGTCCTCCGTTATGTTGGTCTACCACATGTAATCCCAATAAAATACGCTGAATTTTATGACTGTGACATATAGGATGAGAAAAAAAAAAGTTCAGATACCTTTGCAAGGCTCTGAGCATGTGAAGGGTTTGATTCAAGTTATATTTGGCGATTTAGCTATTTATTACTTTGCTTACATCCCAAATTGCACTTCAATTCATATATACATTTTAATATTCTTTATAACTAAACTGACATTAACATTGATATTCACAGATTTCAAGAGAAGACGTAAAATTAAGTTAAATTTCCATCAAAACACGGGCTGATATCTTTTCCAGGACATTGTGACTTAATCTTTATGAGGCTATAAGACAAAAAAGAAAGACATATTAGTCGCCACCCAGGACATAAATCAAATTTATGTAAAGATTGCCTGTGGCTTTTAGATGACATCATCAGATGTATTTTTATTATATAGATCTATTAAAACGAAATGGGCTGTGCATGATTTGCTATATAAATCAAGCCTAAAGGTTGTTAAGAACATATTGGGGTTTGTCTTCATTTGATTTTTTATTTTCCTTCCACGACTCTCTATCGTTCAGAAATCTGTTGCACTCAGACATTATTTAACATCATAAAGACCCAGAATGCCGTTTGTATTTAAATCTGAAGCTAAAATAAATAGCTCCGATCGTAATTGTGACAATCTGCGGCAATTTCAGAAGAATTGCACCATCAAGGAAATCATTACTGCACTTTGAAAATGCTCGTTTTCCTCAATTCCCATTCAGCCATGAGAAGTTGGCCCGAACCAATATCTCGTCCTCTGCTGCAAGTTGTTTGCATTCCACAGTTCAGTACTCGAATGGTGTTGGATGCAAAGTTTGTTTGGGAATTTTTGTGGGTTTTCTGTCGATTTTAACCTGTGAACTTAAAATGTGCCATTGTCAGAAACCTGTGTAGTCGTCAGCGTTTTGCAGTTAGCAAGAGCCCTTCAGGTTCAGCTGCAGAGATGCTGATATCGGAGGCTTTTCCCTTTGCTGCCGTTTCCTTCATTTTGATATTTGCTCTTTGCTGAGCACACCCGCGACCGACCAGAGTGACAACCTTGTCCTGTTCTAGCAATCAACCCAAACAATTATGTTTATTCGTCTCTCTCAGGAAAGAAGAGAAACGGTTGCTAGTTGCAGCTAGTCAAAGCAGGAAATGTATGTGAGAAAATGTAGACGTCCCAAACATATCCAGTTTTGTAAACAGGCCAGCACCGAACAGACAGTCTGCAGCCCATACGGCAGCTGAAACTGTTTCAGTGACCTGCTTGGACCTGTTGAGCAAATCAAGGTACATTGTTGGATAATTCTAATATTACTTTGTCAGTCTTTTTGTTACGACTAATACAAGGCCCTATTTTTGGTTACCAAAGCAAACAATATTGCAAATGAGTGTATTGGTGGTGTAATGATGTATCTGACTCACAAAACAAAACCGTACACGCTAACAGTTTTGCAAAACGAGATGAGATTAGTTACACTAATCTACACTATTCTGTCTTTAACTGATGAAGACTTACTCACCTCAGCATGCAGGATGCTTGAAACTGACAGCATTACCTTTTTTATTGCTTATTCCGGTAACCATTACCTGTCCACTTGGCGGCAAACCCTTACAGCATCGAAACGTCCTTTGTAGACCATCAATTGATCCCAAAATGTAATAAATGAAAAATGAAGACCTCACATAGCAGCACACTCCATCCTGACAAAGCAAAAAGGAACAACGTTTGAGGAAAGAACATGTTTCTGTCTCTCGGTTGAACTGGTATGTCTAAAAATATCACTGTGACTTTGTGTCCCCAATGACTTGAGTTATATTACATACAGGGTATTGTTCTGTACACGAAATCTGATTATTGACAGCAAAATACATAGTGAGATCAGTCATCATATTCTGTTTTAAAATAAAACCAAAACAAGTGTGTCGTGCTTAACTAAGATACTCATTTGTACCTCGGTTGTGCACTTGTAACCTTTGTGGGTGTTCCCAACTTCAGAGTCTTTACTTTGGTATTTGTACAGCACAAATGTCCTTGTTTTTCTGGCATGTCTATCCACGCCAACCAAAGTTGGGGGGGCCAACTGTCTGTTTCTTTTTTACATCTGCACATCTGGTGACTCTTGAAGAGAAACTGGATAAAAAGCAGGCGAACGCAGAGAGGGTGGAGAAGTGAAAAAGGCCAGAAAAACACACAAACTCTACCGCTTCAAAGCCAAGTTGCCACTTTCCCCCGTAGGTGCTTGGAGGGTGTTGGTGTTAGCCATGTTCCCTTGATACAAACTGTGGTCTGTTGGCGCGAGCTTGAGACATGCGTTGACAGCCCAAGTATTTATACTCCTCTTTGACAGCTTGTTTTGTTTAATATACATTCACATTCTTCCATCCCTGCTCCTCCCTAGCTTGTCGGTTTCTCAGGAATAAGTTAGCGTAATGAATTTTGCATGAAAAAATAGCTTCTCCTCACAGGACGCATTTTGGGTCAAACAACGCCTCAAGTCAGCAGCACTTACAGAAAAAGGCCATCTTTTCTGTTTTGAGGAAGGTCAGCTTGTTCATTATTTGTTCTCTTAGCTTGACCAAATTTGAATGCAAATCCACTTTATAGGGTAAATATTTCTACATGCTATTTCTTTACATTTCTTGACTTTGGATCTCAGTCCTTTAGGTGATTTTTTTTAACATAGAAAAAAAAAACTTCCCAGCGTTCCAGACTATACTTACTGTAAGGACTTTCTGCATGCCTTTCCAAGAACAACGTTAGAGATATTCAAACTATTCCTAAGAAATATTGGCCCAAACTCCCTTTCAGAATTTCAAATGTATGAAGCAACGTTCACAGATTGTGTTAGACCTGACCTGGTCACTTACTAACTTGGGTTCAGTTCCTCTGTTTCCTTGTGTATTGAAGACGATGAATGATGGCATCGGTGGAAACAGCTGTTTAGGGAGGAGGTTCCTGTGGTGCTCTAAGGTCAGGACACATTCACACAGCTACACAGGACATCAGGTGAGAGGGGCCACTGCAAAAAAAAAAAAAAAAAAAAACCTTTAGCCAGAAAGAGATAAAACTAAAATGTATGTGTTGTTTTAATTTACTGTTGCCTCATTAGGGAATTTAAGAACACCTCTTGCAAGTCCAAATGTTGCAGAGCAACCACTCAGTGTAAAAAAAAAAAAAAAAAAAGAAACTGTTTGTTGGGAGGTCATGACCTTGATTCTTTTATAGTAAAAACACAGCTGCGTCTTGCGTGTACGTGTGTGTGACTAACAAGAGTAGTGCGATGGTGTGTAATCCAGAATATGATTAGCTAAATAATTTTCTGAATTTGTCCTTTTATTTTATTTAATAGGACAAGTTATACAATTACAAAGGATTTCTTTAATAGTGTTGTTAGTGAGTTTGTCAACTCTTTTACCATATAGATAATTGTCTGATGGGGACATCTGGACATTTAGGACGGGGAGGGTGTAACCCCCTGGGCTCCCAGGAATATAAGTTGCTGTTGTTGTTTTAAAAAACACAATTTAATGTATGCAACTTCATATCTTAAAATAAGATATAATAATTTCCAAATCATTTGGTAGAAGATTGAAATGAGCAAGAGTTCATTAGAAAGAAAATAAACAGTTGAAGTAAAATTTCTGTTAAAATATTGTGTTCTGTCACTTTAAGAACAAACAATATTGAGTAGGTTATATGTAATGTACAGCTCAACACAAGGCATAGACATAATATAAGGATAGACGCCTCATGGACCGCTCTCACCTATTGTTGCTGACAAAATTTAGGGCGGCCATCTTGGAGCGGTACTCCACTCCACTCAGCTTATGTGTTTATCAGGCACAATGACGTATCAGCACATTTAATCGATCATAACGCGCTTTTTTGTTACTGGAAACCATATTCAAACATCTATCAAAGCTGTATTTATAAACAATTGTATTATTTAAGTATGTTTTTAATACATAGTTATATGTATAATAACAATAGTAGGAATGGAATTTTCTGATATTGATGTATGATGAGCATATTACAAAGCACACAGCCGTTCATAATTTATTTAATAAATTATTTAGTAATGTCAATACATATTTATATAACTATACAAACACAAATAAATAATGATTAATAATGGTACAAATAAATAGATTAATACTGAATAATATATATTGGATACATGTTTATATGTATGTATGTATGTATGTATGTATGTATGTATGTATGTATGTATGTATGTGTGTGTGTGTGTGTGTGTGTGTGTGTGTGTGTGTGTGTGTGTGTGTGTGTGTGTGTGTGTGTGTGCGTGCGTGCGTGCGTGCGTGTACATACACATACATATGTATGTATGTGTGTATGTATGTATGTATGTATGTAAATACATACATATAAATCGATATACAGTGCTGCTTGAAAGTTTGTGAACCATCCAAACATGGCCATTGTTTTCTAAAGAAAAATTATAATAATCATGTAAAATGAACATCCAAAGCTCATTGTAATGCGGACCTTCCAAATAAGGAACACAAAGAAAAAAAGACACATAGTTTTATTATTTATTCAACAAGAGTATTTTATCTGTCAAAAACAGAAAATCTGCCAAGTGCAAAAGTATGTGAACTCTTTCAGTTAGTACCTTGTGGCACCTCCTTTTGCAGCCATTACTTCAACTAAACGTCTTCTGTAACCACAAACAAGTGTCTCACATCTGCTGTTTGGCTGCCTGTGATTGTGGCCAAATAATTCAATTTTGGACTCATCCGTCCAGAGAATGGACTTCCAGAAAGCCTCTGGTTTGTCCAAGTGCTCTCTGGCAAACTTTAAATGTGCAGCTTTGTTCTTTCTTGAGAGCAGAGGCTTCCTTGTAGCAACTCTCCCATGAATGCCATGTCTATTGATATTTCGCCTGATTGTAGACGCATGTACATTTATCCCAGACGCTGACAGAGAGGTCTGCAACTCTCTGGAGGTGATGCGTGGGTTGGCCTTTACCTGCATTATTATTTTTTTGGTGCTTCTTTGTGAAAGTTTTGACGGCCGTCCACTTCTGGGCAGAGTTGCGGTGATGGCTAGTGCCCTCCATTTGTAAATGATTTGCCTTACAGTGGATGGATGAAGCTGGAATCTTTTGGAGATGGTCTTATAGCTTTCCCCAGACTGATGGGCTGTCACCACCTTCTTCCTGACGTCCTCAGATGCCTCCCTTCCTCTCGGCATTGTTGATCTGATCTTTATGCCTTGACACAACAGTGGTTTGTTTGGTTTCCTCTCCCTTTTAACCAGTGCACCTCCAAACTTTTCCCAAGGATGTCTCATTTGATTGGTATGCTTAATTGATTACTCAAGCACTCACATCTGATTCACCTGAGTCTTTTACCTGATTGTCTTTATCAGTGCAGCTGTGGTTCATTTACTTTTGCAAATGCTCTGATTCAGTTTTTCATTTATTTTGCTTTCAACTCACACATTTTCCTCAAAACAAGTGAATGGAATTGATGAACATAAACCTGACATTTCATATACAAAAACTGGTAATGAGAAAATAAGAAAATCGTGGTAAAAATAAAGAAAAATCTAAAATACTCAACTAGTTCACAAACTTTCAAGAAGCACTGTATATAGATATATATATATATATATATGTTTTTCAGCCGACGAGTTCTAGCTTCAGAGATTCAGCAGTCCAAAATCCGATGTGAGATTCATCCGTGCTGCAGTGAATCCGTCTCTCTTTATAGATATGTCCCTCTTCTTCCTCACATCGTGTCTTTAGGAAACGTTCAAAACAAAAACGGAAGATTTGGGATGTATCTTACTTTTCACAGAGTGAAAGAATTACATATAAATAATAGTCTTTACCACCTGTGTAAACTTTGCTGGTGAATGTTATAACAACACATAATATAAGTTTTACATGTGTTACATAGTTTCATTTCTAACATAGGCTTTTGTGTCAGATAATCTAAGTCAATGTTAAGAGAATTATTCATTTTTTTAGATTTACGGAATCTCAGTTAGCCTTCATAGCGGGGCTGAACCCCGTATTACACCAAGCACTGTAGCTAATATTAGCTGGTATCTCGCCAGTGGACATAAATACAGTAAAGTAATATTCCAGTCACAGAATATACACAATAATATGTCCATCTTACTTGTAAAATGTTGTCTGTGGAGCCCTCACATCAATAGTCCACCGATCCGAACAACAATATCCCTCAGTGCTGAGGCATCTTCTGCTGTTTTGATTGAGCAAAGTAGGAGGGAGTACCGCTCCAAGATGGCCGCCATATTTCCTGCACCGGAGCAGCCAATGCGGGGTCTACTCTTGTATTATGTCTATGAACACGAGGTGTGACAGACTATAGTGCTGTGTATATTTTATTAGGTTGTTTTGCCTAAGGTCAGTTGATTACACTTTATCTGAATTCTGATTGACTGGGGGGGGACTAATCTGAAGTACAGAGAAAAAACGACGAGGAGACTCGATGCAGAGTGCCAGAACTTTGGTGAGCTGCTTTGGGGACAAAAACGTCTAAAAAGTGCAACAACTTAAATGTGCACTAGCGCAAGGCACAGCGGAAGGACCAAGAGAGAAGCGTTTGGTGAGCTGGATGCTGGAAGTCTGCACAGGAGCCTCTGGAGAAGGAGAGGCTAGCTACGCCTGCGCTGGGCCCGCTCTTTGGACTTGGATGCGCTTTTTTCCGCCAAAAAAACAAAAAAAAAACTGTGACTCTGGCTGCCTGTAGATGAAGAAAAATAACAATGATGCTCATTTCTAAGAAACTAAGTTTGTGGAGATCATTTATTACCTGTGAGGCAACACAAAATCTTGATGAGAAATCTCATTCATCTTCCTTTTGGCTAATTTTTTAAAATCCATTCTCAGAAGATAGTGAGCAAGATGGCACATTATTATTATTCTGTATATTTCTGCATTAAAGTGTTCATCTGATCAAAGAATGGTATGAAAAAGAATATTTGCTTGTGGGGAAAGTAAGTAACAAAAAAGAGTTTGATATCTGTATGTTCATCACTCCGAAAACACTTCATAAAACTTTTTTAATGTTCTTGTTACAAAATAAGAACCTTAATTTCAACAGTATTTATTTTACACATTAAAGAAATGATTAGAAGAAAAAATAAACCATCCAAATATCTAAAAATAAAAACATGCAGCTTGAGGCACAAACTGCCTCAAAATCAATTCATAACAGAAGAGCAGGTTTTGACCCACGAGTCTCACAAACACGACTTGAAGAAAGGGAAAGGCCAACGCTAATTACTGAATGAGCACAGGCAGTGTAACTCTGGTGAAAGTGTGTTTGATTCTGTCAAGATAAAGCCTGTTACAGTTACAATGCATTAATCAAGCCATAATAAAGCACGCTTTCGACCTGTTTTGGATGTCATCGTGATTAACAGTCGCGTCTGGGAACAGAAAGAAAAAAAAAAAAGGCCGTTGGAAAATGTCTGTTTCTTTTCTGATTGTTGCAGCTGAATTACTGATATTACACAGCCTGCACCTGCATCGAGATGGCTCCTTCAATAAATCCGCGCCGTGATTAATGGTGACAGACCCCGGCTTCATTAGCACACGTTCTGGAACTGTCCAGGCACTATCAATTACAGGAGAAAAATATTTCAAGCTGTTTTCTCTTTACCACAGCAAGTCAAACCAGGCTCCCTGTCTACAGGAGCCCTCGTTAGCATGAAGATGCTGTTAGCGCCGGGACAACAGAGAACAGTGAGATTATATGACAGTGTTTATCTTTCCTTTGACTGTAGATGTTAATCTTTCCACCGTGCGCAGTTTGGTACGTTTTGTTCCACAAGTACTTTGAGTAAGCTATTCATACAGTAAGTATATATATATATATATATATATATATATATATATATATATATATATATATATATATATATATATATATATATATATATATATGTACACACAGTTGAAACCAGAACACCGAATAAAAGTGGAAATAATTTTTTTCCTCACAATCTGAAGTTAAATCATAAAAATCTTCTCTTGTTTTGGGTATTTATAATTTCCAAACTAATTTATATAAATGCCAGAAAAAGCAGGGAGAATTTTTTTTAGAGATTTTTTTGGAACTTTTTCTTTTTTTAATTCCTAAGTTCACATACTTTTGCTCATTATCAGGGATAATTGACTTTTGAACCATATACGGTGAGAAAAAAAAAGTGTATGCGTCTTTTATTCAGAGTATGCAAACTTCTGGTTTCAGCTGTTTATACATATCAGATTACTCCCAGTATTTGTCGTGCATAATGTACTGAACTGCCTACAGCTGAAGGATTTACATTTATAGTCAAAGGAAAAGATAAATATGTTTCATATATGACTGGGCCTCAACAGGTTTTCTTCAGACAGACTCGTTGGCGCCCCGCGCAGAGGCATCATTTATTTATTCTCATTCTTGTTGCATAGAAAGAAGCTCATTCTGTTTATCTTTACTTATTTCATTGTAGTTAAAGTCTAGTTGAAGACAACATATTAAAAACATATGGTGGTTCAATTTGTGTAATTTATATGAAATAATTGTGTACAAATTTAATCGAAGTTAACTGAAGGCATACATTTTTCTATCCAGTAGAAAAAAAACAGACTTATGTATATTCATCTGCTCAGTCAAACGTTAAACATATTCATTTCGAGCTAATAAATCTGCTTATGAATGTAAGAAACAAAACAATTTCAACTAGAAAGCAAAGAACTGACAATGAGTTCAACGTTTCTGACATGAAAGCAGATGCCTAACGCATTAATATTTAACTGATTAGATTCTAGTAGTTACTCAGGACCAAATAAAACTCAGAACCCTAAAGAACATGGTCTCCGGCTTTCAACAAATTTCGATGAGAAATGATCTCTTTAAATTGAGATACAGGGATGTAATTATTATTATTTTTAATTCAAACAGAATTGCTTTTTATTCCTGCCACTTAGTTGCAGAATAAACCCTTACGTGCTGAGTGAGGGCAAGTATAAAGCTCTCACTTATGTTTCTGTTGAGCTGTTTTGATAGACGGCGGTGGCCGACTCCGCTCCATACGACCCTTAAAAAGTGGATTTCCAGGCCGGCTTGATGTCTTGGAGAACTCCCTAAAAGATCCACAATCATCTTCTTTGTGTTGTTTACTTTAAGATGAGGTGATTGCTTCCACACTGAGTCATCAAACTGAGTCACATGAGTTCTTCTGTAGATGACAGACTGACCTCTCTGCCTGTAACACGACCGCAGCAGTTCCATGAGCTGTGGTCTATCTGTGAGGTGGTCAGGAATAATTCAGGTGTCTGTGAAGAAATCCACCTGCCCACGTTGAATCGTGTTAAATGTACAAGAAAAAAAGGCTGTTAACTTTGTCCAGATACAGTGTTATTTCACGCAAGCGTTTCCAAAGCCAAAACAAGACGACTCGTGGTTTCCATGCCTGCAGCTAGAGAACCCCACATCATTATGTCATTTGAAAACTGAATGCTTCATCCATCCTTCTTCATTGTTCTTGATTTCTGAAGATAACGTTGTTAATTTGCCTTGTTTTTTTTTCATTATTTAAACCATTTTTTTATATGGTTGGGAGTCTTGAGGTTTTGAGCTACTGTTTCAGAGCTTTTAAACTCTTTCTTTATTTGATCCCATAAAAGTATTTGCCATCAGTTCTCAAATAAAAATGTTATTTTTCATAAGGAAACTTTTTCTAAACCATAATGACACTAATCTATGTGCACAAAATTGACTATCCACCTTGTTCAATTTCTCTAGCCATGTTGCAGACATCATCAGATGATTCGCCTTCGTGACGACGTGAAACGGGTCAAACAATCTTACATGGCAAAATGACCCGAATGGCGAACAGTAGCCGGATGCCGGATTTCTCCCTGAACTCGACATAAAACTCTGCAGGCCTCGTCGGCTCGGTTACGGTCAGCAGTCTTGATTCAAGGAAGAAGATTACTGGGAAAACATGGCATCTAGGTGAACATTTCATGGCAAAATGGCATAATGGCATTATAAAAGAAGCCTATCGAGTTTTGTGCGATTTGTATACAGAACTAGAGTTTGCAAGAATTTCCTTTATAGCCTTTGCCAAATGTACTCAATGGGATGAGTACACTCGGCGTCCAACTCAGTGTTATTTTGGCTTACCATAAAGTTCCAGTGGGCAGGTGCTACAGCTTATAGTTATTATTGTCATGGGATATTTGTGAAACATTGCTTTGGTAAAATAGATGATTTATCATTTGTAGGTAACCAGGGAAACAACACTAGTAAAATTCTCTCAGTTTAAGGTGACACTTTGAAGAGGAGTTCTCTGTTTTGCATGCAAATGGTC
Organism: Poecilia reticulata; assembly: GCF_904066995.2. Lineage (NCBI taxonomy): Eukaryota > Metazoa > Chordata > Actinopteri > Cyprinodontiformes > Poeciliidae > Poecilia > Poecilia reticulata. Next base: position 9,789,788 of record NC_088840.1, on the reverse strand, counting down.
TTATATGGGCTTAATTGTGTATTTGTATCACCACTATATTTAATAAAATACTGAAAATACATCTCTAGCAGTGTCTCTTTGACATCCTCTTTCATTTTACGATGGGAATTGTGACATTGCGACCCTCTCTCCAAAGATCTCCACACGGTAACTCTCTTCATTGACATACCAGAGCACATATATCGTCTGGTATGTCATGTGCCTTTGAGTATCATAAAAATAATCACGGTGAGCCACTGTGTTCAAAAATGTGTCGAGAGACTCAATCAGAAGGAAAGCTGTGATTGTCAAAATGTAAAATCTTCAGATTTCTGAAAAGCTTTGGGGGAAAAGTGAACTTTGCACAGCTTTGTACCGCATTGCCAGTCCTTCATATCTGACTGGGGTGGAGTTTTTGGATGTTCCAAAGAGATATCTAAACTCCAGCAGTTAACTTTATTTATTCTAATCTGATTGTTTGAGTTGAGGGATTGTGTTGCCGCTGGACTGAGGGAAATTACTCCCATGGCTCCAATTTTTTGAAACGGAAAAAGTTTTTTTCTTTTTCTTTTTTTTTCCCAAAAAACTAACAACACAGATTTCAGCGCTTCTCTGTCTTTCTCTTTGTTTGATAAAGATTGATGTTCTCGTTGTCCTGTCAGGAACGGGTAACTGAGAAGAGTTTTTCATGAAAAAGGGAGCGAGGAAATCATCGAATAGCTTACAGAGTGACGTGCTTATCAGTCAGGCAAAGATTTCTGGGTGTGTTGCTTTTACGTGAAAGCATGTGAGTCTAGATGGAAGGCTGCCAAGTTGAAAGTTAATTTAGTGGACAGGGAAATTACATTTGCAAAATGTCTGTCTTGGAGAATAACCTCCAGATAAACAAAAATATGAAAATGTGGAATAATAACAGTCGGTTTCACGGATTTAGAAGAACCTCAGCAATAATCTCATTAGATTCTTGTTTCCTATGACTGACCTTTCTGCTTCTGCACAAATCCCACGTTCTTGGCTTTGCTACGGTGAAGTGGCATATAAATAGTGCCTAGGAAAGTAGACATAACCCAGGAGCGGCTTCTCACTTATCTCACACTAACAGTGAAACCAACAATTGAAAATGCCAAGAGGAAGCAGGAGCCGACCCTCCAGGATGGTGCCAGCTGGGCATTCTTTTACCGCCGCCAGCAGGAACAGTTTCCTTATCTACGTTCTGGTTCTCATGTTGGTCCCTCCGTCTCACAGTGGGTGCACCAGCCGCAGTGCCCAGACATCCTGGTTTGTTTGCAGAGGGGCGCTCCAAAGAACTCAAGCGGTTTCTAGACCTAAAGCACCTTGAAGCTTTGCCAGGGATTTGGCGATCTGACCTCAAATGGTGCAGGTCTGGTAATGGTCTTTCTTTAGATGGAGACAGAGTCCTGCACAATCCACATCACATGTCCACTCACCAGATACTTGTGAGGTGAAGCCTGGTTTGTTCGTATATTACATTTCAGTAGCGAGGCAGTTCAAAGTGCTTTACGAAACGAGCAATAACCATTACATTTTGTCAAATGCCAACATGAAAATCATCAAGTAACATCAAATATGTTGGTCAATGTTCCATTTACTACCAATCAAAAGCAACTCTAAATATGTGAGTTTTAAGCTATGAGTTAAAGGAACTCAGTGTTTCAGTTGTTTTGCAGTTTTCTGGAAGTTTGGTCCTGATCTGTGGTGCATAGAAGCAGAACGTTGCTTCTCCATGTTTGGCGGAGAAGCAGTGGGGTGAAATCATCAATCAAGTCTGGCAAAGGACCCCAACATGTTCTGCTTTAGCCCCATTTGGTTCTAAGAAGATGAAAAACAATGAGGAGTTAAAGGAAGGAACCTCCACCACTTTAAAAAACAACAACTTGTTGATCTCTGCCATGACCGAAGCTCTGAAGTGAAAGCCTTCCCACATCATGTTACTGCCACCACCATTTTAAACCCCTGAGCCAGTGGGTGCAGCGTGTCGTGCAGTAACGGTTTTCAGTTCCCCATGGGAGTTTTCAAATGGTGGCCAAAAGATTCAGTTTTGATCGTCCAACCAGAACAACTTCCTCCACGTTTGCCGAGTCCCTAACGAAGCACAATGCGTGTGGGATTTTTTTTGTTGTTGTTGTTTTTTGTGACTTATTTTCAACTCTTATTCTTCATAACAATTAGGCGTGTGACGTTATCGCAACTAATTCTCCTTAATAGAAATTTTGAAATGCGTGCATCTTTGTCAACCTTTTTCTTTTCTTCACATCACCTTTTGTTAGTCTCTCATAAAACCCCAATAAAATACCACCCAAAGTTTTTAGGACCCAAACTTTGGGTCCTAAAACCTAAAGTTTGGGTTTTAGGACTTGTAATACTTTTGGAAGGCAGCGTGCACGTATACGTGCACGTATACATCTTTCTATTTGAGAGATGTCAGCACTGTTGCACTCTGGAAACAATTACCAGTAAATATTCCTCACATTCTTTCATCTCCCCACCAGCTCAGCTGATTAGTATATCCACTGGTACGCAAGGCTAACCTCAAACATGCACACACATTCGCATTTTCCCCTGTCTGTCATTTATTACAATACAGTAAGTCCTTCCCTTTTCTTTGCTTGTACTTCCCTCTCATACACAAACACCTGACATTTGACTCCTGCTTGCTTATTATTAACACTTCAGCTCTTTAAGCAAAAAGACCTCCCAGGACGACAATAACCTGCCGGAAAGGAAGAGGCAGCCATTTTTTTGTTGTTGTTAATATAGGACTCCTTTCTTAATGTGCAGCATGTAAATAAATTTGAATGCGCACGTTCGAGACAGTGCGACTTCCCCTTTTTCTTCTTCTCTGTTTTCCTCTGTCTGGTCTTTCTCAGCTCCGCAGACAGAAGAATTACCCCAGCTGTCCTCTAATCTCATCTGAGAGCATTTTCCCAGGGTGGAAACACTGTCATCCTTTTTTCTCCGCACCGTTCCCGTCTCCTTTCTCTTTTATCAGTGTCAAATGATTACCCGAGAGGAAACCAAAGAGTATGCGTCAAGTGCGCCAGGAGGAGCCTTGCCAAAAAAAACGTCTCTTTCTTCCTCTACCTGCTCTGTCCGTTTTCCCAACGTCCTCTGTGCTCATCGTGTCATGCGTCCTCGCGTCAGCCCCGGCCGCAGTCCACGTCCCTTTTGTCAGTGAGTGGCAGGGCACCAAATCCACCACAGGAGAATGTCCAACATTTCGTGAAATCATGTTTGAAGTACTTCATTATATTTTATTGTCTTCATTTCTCTTCCTATCCTCTTTTGGGAATCCTGCCAGCCCTTGCCAGGCTACAGCAGGTAGATGGCGGTGCGATCTTTGTCTGCGGTGGTTCCTGTATAAGGGTTAGAATGCAGGAAGGTGGATCAGAGATCGACCTGCAAGAAAGCTGCTCTACTGAAATGTCGAGGAATGAGAGCTGCCGTTCTCCGCCTCATTGCTTGAACCTTTAACGCCGACCTTTCTTACCAGAAATTTTGCAGCTCGTGTGATCGAAAATGGCTCAAATGAAAAAAAGCGCATTAAATGTCACGCCTCGCTGATGGATCAGGACGTCTTGCACCTTTTTCCCCGCATCAAAATCACAAACCGAATTCTATGCACAAAACCAACAATGTTTTTTTTTTTTTATTGAAGTGTAGCATGCATTTGTTTTAGACCAAACTTACTATATTACTAACTAATAAAAACAGCAGCTTGTCATACCTTCACATTTTTGTACATAAAGCATCATTAAAATCAAAACGGCAGAATCTTTTTCTGTTATGTTCTTCTGAAACAAATCTCCACCCGAGTCTGTAGACGAACTCATGAAAGAAAAACAATCACGATCGAAATTTATTGCGTTTGTTTAGCAAATGATTTTCAGACACTTTTTTAAAACTATTTTTTTGGTGGAGAAGTTTAAAACAATGTCGCAAGCTTTTTGAGCATTTCACAGATCACCGTCCAGTCTACTGTCTAAAATGAAAAGAGTTTGGGATAACACCCCTCCGCCCAAACTGGAAGAATCAGACAAATAGCAAATAGGACCATATGAACTCTGGAGAAGCTACAGCGATACGGCTTTGCTTGTCAACGTACACGAGAAAGGCCGTGGTGGATAAAGGTTTCATTTGAATATTCATAAGCAGGGACAACAAAACCAGTCAATGTTGATAAGAAGATGCTAAATGGAAAGGAATTTTGGAATGACAAATCTCAGAGGTTGAAACTGAAGTCGGGGAGAGCCATAGTTCAGATTTAAACCTATGGAAAAGAAATGGAAAATCTACGTACACAATCTACGTGAAGGTTTGCATCTCTAGATGTGCAAAGCCGCTAAAGAATTTAAAAGACTTGGAACTGTTTATCTGCAGGTATTGACTTAGGAGGACTAACTAAGTCACCATTTACCTGGTGCTGGTCTATCATGGAAAATTTCAAGAAAATGGATTTGAGTTGTTGCATGTAATGTGACAGAATAGAAAGAAGTATACATAAATTAGCAAGGTGTTCTTAAGATCTCTGTTGGTGAGGAAAATGAAAGTAGAAGACCATAAATTATTACCAGCAGTATTCATTTAATGTAACACCATTAACATCGTAATTGCCTTCATGTCGTGCCTCACTGGGTGTACTGGGACGACGTGGTCAAGTTAAAGCCAAAAACCCAATTCTGATCAAACTCACAACCAACCCCACCCACCCTGCACACTCCAACCATTCAAGTAACCCTCTTAAGGAACACACACACTCCAACGCAACCGCCCCAAACAAACCCGCTCCACCCTGAACACACCACCTCGGAGCAGAACAGACCCCCATACGTTGGAACACAGTGGACCTATGTTCGTCGACAGCGGGTGCGGTGAAGGGTGGAGTGTATCTGTGACGCCAACCTGCCTTTCACAACTTATTTTTGGCCCGCGTTTGTCGAACATCAATGCCAAAGCGGCTCTCCGGGAAGGGCTTTTCCAGTCGGTAAACTTGCCTCTGTTTGTGTTTTTTTTTTTTTTTTCCCTCTCTTACTAATGGAATGGAGAGAAAGAGAAAAGCGCAGTGAAGAAGAGAGAGGAGGAAAAGAAAAAAAACAAAAATCCAAAAACTTATGACAACCAGGTGTTTTTTGCCTTTTCTCAGGAATGTTTCACCTTGTAAAAGCATGCGAGTGAAAGGCAGGGTTTTTTTTTTTTTTTTAACCATCTCTTAGAGAATGGTTTGGGGATTTTTCAAAGGGGTGTGTTCTGACCAAAGGGTATGAGTGAGCATTAATCTGTGTGTTTGTGTGAGAGCAATAGAGCCGAGGGTTTTTTTTGGGTTGGCGGGGGGTGAGAGGGAGCCAGAGGGTGAATTCTTCATCGCAACCGTAGCGTAGCCATGACTTGGAGAGGCCGAGGCGTTCCTTCGTGTTTTCCATGTTGACTCCACCAACCAATTTTTTGCCTCAGTGAGCCTGCTTATTTGATAGGGTGTGATCACGCAGAAGCACACACCTGGCAGCCGAATGAATGGCAGGCCAGACTGCCACACAGGGGTCCTATTGATGACATCATCGCCGGGCTTCTGGTCACTCCACCCTTTGTGTGTTCACAGAGCCATTCACTCGCGCCCACGGCCCTTTCGCAGACGTGACGCCTTTGCTGCTTGTTTTTTAAAGGTGATTCAATTTCGTTGGCTCCGTCGCCGAACAAAATAGGTTTTCATAAGAGATTCTGTAGATTTTTTTTTGCCGGCACAATGAACAATGGAATGCCTGTGACCTTCGGTCGGCTCAGCGCGGACGTCTGTGAGCGAATGAAAGCCCACTTGGACGCTGCGAGAATAGGCCACATGAAATGCTGGAAGTGCAAATAAATGCTGCTGTAATGACGCCGTTCAAACGGCCGATCCCATTAAATGTAATAGACGTGATCCAAACATGCTCCCCCCCCCCAGCCCTGTAAGAGAAATCACTTGAAAGTTCTCATGTGAGGAAAAGTTGAGTTCAGCTCAACTTTGGCTCTAACGATCGGCAGATTATACAGTCTGGGGACGTTTATTGCTCTTCCTGAGCAAAACATGAGTGAGAGGAGAGCAGCGAGACTGCCAGCTTTTGATAACTGCCTGGGACGTGTGTGTGCGGATCGAGGGATATGAATCGGTGGGTGTTGCTCAGATGACAGAGCCATTTTTAAATCAGTACCGACTGGGACATCTGGATGATTATTAAAAACATAAAAATTTTGGACAAAAATGGGGTATTCTGGGTTCCTCCAATGGTTTTGATGGCACTTTATGATCTCCTTTTGAAGTCTTTGCATCTGATCTATAACTCAGACTTATGGATTAGCGGTTCCTCCGTTGCACGTGATCAGAACGTACATAAGATGAAGAAGGCAGATGGAACATTGTTTATGGCCCACGTGCAAAATAATACACGTGGTGGAAAAACTAAGATTGTTGCAGAACCCTGAACACACCATCCCCACAGTAAAACATGGTGGTGGCAGTATCATGCTAAGGATTCTGTTTTTTTTATTGCAGGCACAGGAAGTCCCTCAGAGTTATTTTAAAAATAAAAATAAATACAAGACAACCTTTTAGAGGCTACAAAGATTTTGAGTCTCGGGTGAAAGGTCAACTTACAGAAAAATAGCAAATTCCAAATAAAAAATGTTGCACTTATAATCATCATATTTCATACAATTATCATATTGGAACAAATAAAGGAGACAGCTTGGCAGTGGATATAGTGGATATAGCTGCCCCGACTATACACATATAGTTTTCGGTAAACTTATGTAAATAAGTTTACGTAATGTAGCTGTATCCCTAGAGGCAAATAATAAAGCTTTTCCCATTTAGTGACAAAATAGAAATTGAAATCGCTTTTTGTCATGAGTTAACCTCATGTCGTGTTTGAATTATTCAAATAAAAATGACCACGAGATTAAAATCCTGACCAAGTAACACTTTTCACAGGCTACAGGGTAAAGTTGATACAATTAAAACTGCCCTCCCTAAGTTAAAATACATACATGGCTTTGGTTACAACAGTGTAATGTAATATCAGATCAATACACAAACCTTAACATGTTTTCTATTACAAAACAATAAGGCAGTTTAATGCCTGACCTGATTCAAAAGTTATGGCATCAGAAATGGAGTGATTTCTTAGATATGAGTTGAACAGAATATGGCCAAAAGACTCCAAAATTTTCTTTTTCATGTCTTTTTTTTTTTTTTTATTCCCTTCACATCATCCTATCCCACCCCTCTTTTTGCGGCTCCTGACCCACCCCGTCCTGCACACTCCCCTCCTTCCTTTCTGCTTTTACCCACAGACACTTGCTTTTTTGTATGAAAAGGGGGTTAACCCAACGAACAATCCAGTCTGTCTTTTCCCGAAATAAGCCAGTGGGAGAGGGATCGGTGGAGAGTAAGCCAGAGAGATTGGAGCAGAGAGGTGCGCAGCCTCTGGTTATAAGTCTCTGGAGTGGGACCCTGACAGCCTTCAGCCTCCAAACACACAGCCTTGCTGCTCGCCTGCCTGACCTGACTGACTGACACACTGAGTTTCCCTCCACTCCCTCTCCCTCTTCTGTCCTGCTCCTTCCCTCCTACTTTCCACCCTGGAGAGTGAGAGTGCACAGATTGGGAAGGTGCTCCTCAGACCTGCGCCTGGATCGCTTGAAGACAGCACAGAGAGGATTTTTCCCTCGTCCTTCACTTTCATCCTCTCCCTGGCTTTTGCCGTCTCTTCCAAGCACGTGGTTGGACTTTGTTTTTAGATTTTTCTCTCCAGACTCAGAAAAAAAAAAAAAAAAGTTTGAAAATAGAGTTTGCTTCATCTGCATCAGAGAATATCCAATTTTTGAGTTTTATTTATTTTTTTGGTTGTTTTCATCCTTTTTGTCTATTCGACTCTGCACTTGCAGCAGCACTGGACCAGTTTAGAGTGCCAGCTCTTTGCCCCGAAGGACGCCTCTCCTTATTTTTGGCTGCATGTTCACCGACTATCTGATACTGCCACATCTCATGGGAGACACGCGTGGCTGAACCAAGGAGGGCGGCAGAAGAGAGAGACCCACCTGAGGAGCACACCTACAGCTGCCCCGACCCACCTGCCCTACAACCCCCCCCCTCCAACCTTCTCCCCCGCCCACCCCCCCCACAGAGGGTGAGGTAAGCGCTACCTGTGCTCACATTTCCTCTGGCTCCGCTTGCATCCTCACGTCCTGTCATCATTCCATTTTATCACATGTGGCTGAGGCGAGCCGGGCCAAGAGAAACAGAAGGAGAGAGCAGGAAAGGGGGGAAAAAATGTATAAAAAACAGATTCAGCATCTCAGTCATAAGACCCGAGTAAATCTGCTCACCCCTAAGCTAGTGCACTAAGTGCAAAACTGGAAGTTTAAAAAGAACGTGGCTACAGTTTGATCACCAAACCTCTCCTCGACAACCTTTGTTTGAATGTCCTTATGGTACATATATGTACATATATGTGTAGCTCAGTCATCTGGAAAGTAATGGCATTCTACATTCTTCTTTGTGGCTGCAGATTCCAGCCCTGGACTTAGATGGTCTTCCTTCATCCCACACGTTTTGGGGGTGTCAATAATAATGATGTTAAGCAGGCGTGGCATGTCTAAGAACAGTGAGGCAGCAGGTTATGTTTAAGAACAGACGCGACGCAAATGCTCTTCAGTAGAACGAATCTCACACAAATATGTAAGTGATGGTAAAAAAAAAAAAATATATATATATATATATATATACTCCCATAATGCCAGAATTAACAACTGCTCTTATTTGCTTCTCTCCTTTCTCTCCTCCTCTCATTTCTCCTCCACTGTTGCTTAATTCCATCCATTGTGACGCCTCTGGCAAGCGACGCTGCATTCCTTCGGTAACAACATCCCTTCACCAAAAACTCAGAGAGGACAGATAGTTGTGACTCCAAGTCTTTGGGTGTCCCATATGGAACACAAAACGTCTCTGAGAGGAAGAAAGGGGGGGGGGGGGGGGGGAACAAAACACAGCTTTGCCAAGAACTCCTGTTACGATGACGGTTAGTGCGTCCACTTGTAGGTCACTGCATCAGGAAGCGTTCTAAGAAAAAGCCTATTGATCCCGACTTTTAACATCCAAAAAAAACAGTTGGCGCCATCCCTCTATTTTTCTGTCATGTGTGGAGAGAAATTGACTACAGGTGTAGAAGTGTGAGTCAACTAGTGCAAGAGTTTCTGCAGGTGTTTATATCTACTGTGACACACCAACCTCAAAGAATCTCATGCTTCTCGGGGTGAGACATGTCTGGCGTCCCAAAATCTCATTGCCTCGACTGAACTAATTCTAGGTTAACGAGTACTACTTTGTGCAATTTGTTGTAATAGTTCCTGTAGTTGTTTTTTCTTTCAAAAGACAAGCACATGGGTGATGCCACCCTGATCTGCTGTTGATAAAGCAGACCTTTGCTCCTGGCGTTCAGTGATTCACAGTCTCCACCGGGTGGAAGATGGCCAGCCGTGGTTCTGACTGGAGGCTGCGAGCAGCTCAAGTGTGCGCTCGTGCAAGCGATCTCTCTCTAAAACCACATATGCCAGGCTCCTACCAACTGCACATTCAGGCCTCTTGCGCAAAGTACCAAAGCGCGACCGAGCGTACACAAACAACAGTCACGCTTTATATTGTCGAGGCCACACGCGGTGTACTTTAGCTATTGTGCAGTGCAAACAACTACATGAGTTTAACACTCACTTTGAAAACGTTTATTTTTTTTTTTACATAGTAACACACCCCGCTTTGTTTTTCTCCCTCTATATCTGTTTGTCTGAATGTCTGTAGAGGGGATATCTTTGGTCTCAGCTGTCTCTGCACTGATGACCTTTCAAGCTCATCCTTTCTGGCTTGTAAAACACCCTGGAGTTTGTGACCACAAGGGGGCAGTGTAGCTTCCAGCTTCCCATCAAATACTCACTCAAAACACATGGCGTTGTGTACAAAAGGAGGATTCATGTTGAACTGATGAATATATTTAAGGTTGCGTCCTTCCGTGCTCACGTTCTGAGCGTACCAGCCACCCTGCTGCCCTGAGTCTGTTTGAAGGATGCAAATTTGCTTTTCAGCGTTTATTTCCTTTCTGCTCCCGTGAAATTTTTCTTTTTTCTTTTTGTGCTTTGCTGAGGTCCGTAATGCTTTTCCTTGTGCATTTCTGTTCAAGACTCGGCCAGCACATGTGCCTCCACTACTTTCAGCGTTAACAGGAAATGAAGGAGAATGCCAGTCATTCTGTAGCAGAAGCAAACGCCCTCCCAGCCCTTTTACTGTACTGGAATCCAAAACACCTCCTGAACGCAAGAACACACACAAAGAAGCATACGCACACACTTCTCTTATCAGAGTCTTTTGTTCCATTATGCCTCTCGGCGCAGAGAAAGTGAAAATGGGCGACTGTTATCGTTTAAAATCAGGCTTTGAGAGTGTTTTTTATTAAGTACATTGCTTTTTTTTTTTTTCCCTCCTCCTCTCCTTAGCTAGAATCTGTAATTTCAGCCCCAAATGTTCAATGAGTCTTCAGCGCACATTAGAAGGAATGCTAACCAGTTCTGGTGAAACACTGAGTGAGGAGCTGCAGTGAAGGGTGGTGGGAACCGAATGCAGGTTCTGGTCTTAATCAAGGCTTGGACCAAATCGTTCAAGACTAATAGGCTGGATTTGTTTTTCAAACTTAAAAAAGGAAGCGAGAAAGAAAAGACAGACTCAGTAAAATCTATAAACACTTTTTTTTTTCTTTCCTGTGCAGATGCTTAAAGGTTTACACTTTTGCTCCATTTGCTCTGTTTATTCAGTTTAAGCTTGTTTTTGCTCAACCGGTAGCCCTCTTGGCCTGGACAGCGAGATGACATATGTAGAAACTGGTCTGCATTGAGCCGATACGGTGAACCGACGCAAATATCTTCCCCTTCGAAATGGATGGGGCAGCTTCTTACTAGAGAGAAGCCGTTTTGACTCTGTGTGAGCCAAGGGACAAGCACACGGACAAAAGGGAAATTGAAAAGCAGAGTCTAATTATCTTTCAAGTGGAAGCTTCACTTATTGTTTTGTGATTTATTTGCCTGCTATTCCATATCTTCGTTTATCAATATCCCTCTCGTGGTTTCGGCCTCTCATAACTGTCTGGAGCAGAGGAAGTTTTTCCACTGGGTTGGCAGCAACAGGAGAATAGAGAGAGAGAGAGAGAGAGAGAGAGACAGAGAGAGCGAACAGTAGGGAGGCTTGGCAGACGCCCCTTGTTATTTTTCCTCCGCCTCCCATTGATTCTGTCAGCGCTTGGTTCGGTCTTAGACGGGGCCGCGAGAGCAGAATGGGTTGAGAACAGCATCTATCAGTCAGGACTTATCACTGGAACTCTGGTTGAACAAAAACTGTGGTCAAGGTAGAGGCTGTCAACACCACATCGCCACGATTTCCCCACCCCTAATCTTTTTGTTGGCCTTGTTACGATTGTCGAAGCAAATTTGTTTTCTAAGGCCAGATGCTGATTGTCATCACTGAAATGCAGACAAGGAACAGGATGCATTAAAAGCAAGGCAGTTTGGAGGCACATTTAAATTTCTTCAGTGGTCTTTTGTTTTTTTTCTTTCTTTTTTTGGAACAGCATCTTGCGTTTCCAAAGGGATCCCAGCACAAACAAAAAGCGATGAGAACTGCTCTGTTGGTCAGACAGAACCGCTGTTCTCAGTTAATGGACTGTGATATCTTCATTTTTACTGCTCAGTCCTCGTTTTCTTTGGTTTTCACTCATGCTGATTGGATGCTGTTTCCCTTGATATTTCCGCCGTGCAGGAGTTGAGTCCATAAAATGAGGGGAATCGACGACACAAGCTAAAAATGACTGAGTAGAAATTGGGTACTGGAGTGGATTTGACTGATTTTTCTTTTTTTTTTACCTCTTTGGTTAATTATTTATCAATCACACCAAATGAGTCCATCCTACATTTAAAGAAGCAAAGATAATCTCAACATTTATCAAAACTGGGATTTGTCAGGTGACCTCACCAGTCAGTCAAAGTAGGATTATTTTTATTTTTACTTGTCAAGTCTATTTCCTGCCAATATATTGTGTGTCAGGCTGTCATGGAAAAGTAAAGCACCCTGACACGATGGAGCAGAACATCATGAATTTTACCTCACTGATCTCAATATACATGACTCTTTTTAGAACCGGCTCACATAAAAAGTGAAAAGAAACATTTCTAAGCCGTGCCAGAACACCGGTGTTGTGCATCTGTGTTACTGTGTTAATTTTTTAATATGTGAAGTATTGAGTTAATATATATATATATATATATATATATATATATATATATATATATATATATATATATATATATATATATATATATGACAATTATTTTGTCAAGAAATGTCTCATTAGACATTATGATGTAGTTGTCCTTATTTTCACATCTGAAGAACAGAAAAAAATAATTTTACCCAAACTATTTCCCTTTACATGTTATAAGTCATACTTTTAAACCCACCCCGAGGAGCCTTAATGTTAGACATTAGTCACTTTAATCCATTTGTTTGGGTTCACAACCCTACCTTATATGATTTGTGAAACTCAAAACCCTTAACCCGTTCCATATTTAATCAGCCTAGTACTGGATTAGTCCATATTTGATCGAAGGCTAGATTAGCAAAGCACTCAGCTTGGTTGTGTGTTATTACCCAGGCCATTTTAGAGCGCATTGAAAGTGTGCTGTGCTGGCCGGTAATGGCAGTAAAAGCACGGGGTGTCTTATAAGCATTCAGTGCATGTGGGGAGGCTTAGTTTACCCCTCCTGTTTTTTTCACTATGCTACCTCATTGCCCCTCTGTTCACTGTCTGGCCAGGGTTTTGTTTGGGGCTTTCAAAAGCAGGACATAGGGCCAACTCTTTACGGGATCAACTACTCAGTATAAAACTCCCATTATCCCTCTTTTCATCATGTTACAGACAACCCTCCAAAGTCAAGTATTTATTTTTCTTATTTCACTTTTGATCCGTCATGGATATATATCTCCCTGATGGGTCGATAGCAAATAAGAGGTTGGGAACAAGTCCTCTGAGGCTGTTAGAAAAGCTCAAGACTCTGTTATTGTTCGGTCTGAACTTGAATAAGACGTGTGCGTAGGTGTTCATAAAAAAAAAGAAAATAAAAGAAAACGAGAAAAAGAGACCGGGGTTATTGTGGTGTTAAGATCCCCTTGGATCGGGGTCGTAAAAAGTTTTTTATTTCACAGAGACAGACTCTCTGGAGTAGGAAATGGATGCTTTGCAAGTGACACATGCATCATATGATCGCACGCGGAGGAATTCTCCCCGCTCTCCTGTCGAAGGAAACAGCTTCAGAAAAATATGTGATCAATCAACAAGGCTTGTTCCACCACTCATGTCCAAAAATGTACTTGTGCCTTTTATTTTCTTCAACAATTTCCTGTGTCAGACCCACTTAAATATGGCAGTTTCTTAATCTGCAAATAGTCCTGGAGATGACTGCCTGTGTTGTTCTCTACTAGAGCAGAAAATTCCAGACACCTTATTTCACTGGGGTTTTCTTTTTTAGGACGGGAACATTTTTATTTCCTCTCCATCGTACACAACTGACTGGCATCTTGAAGCACACAGAAGAAGAGGGGAATCTTACTTTATATACCATAATAGTGATAAAGAACAGTAAATATAAAAGAAATACAAAAAAACCAGCAGAATCAAGATAACTAAGAACCTATTAACTAAAATCTGGCTTACATTTATAAATACCAGAAGTGAACATAGTTTAATATCTGAAAGACAAGTACAGATGTGATCAACTTCCTCCTGACTAGCTCCACTCTGCCAGACTGACTGGTCAGCCCTGATTACAGGTTGATTTCTTAACCTGTAACGATAAATTATAAGTTCATTGTGAATTCTGCGGCACTTCTGAGAAGCTTAATAATAAACCATCTGGAAGACAAACCATCCGGCTTCCCAGATCTCAGTATTTTTTCGACTGCGGTTGTGTTCAAAACGTGTACGAAGCAGTTTCCCTGTAAAAACCGAAGGTCGTGGGTGGTTGCTTCAAGGAAAACATTTATATGTGAAGGCAGATCTAAACACAGAATTAATGATCCTGTGGTGTTTTGTGTGGGAAAGCAAAACAAAGAGTAAACAAACTGGTGGAAAAGTGGGCCTTCAGAGACAAACTCCGCAGAAATTTGGCATTGTTTGACACACATTTTTGTGATGTCTGAAATTCCATAAGTGATTGTCATTGCGCACAGTGTTTTCAAACTTCTACACGTGGGTCTAAACGTCTTTTCTTATTTAGATATATGTCTTTTGTTGGTGAGACCTTCAACCCCCAGGTTTGAGATAGTTTTTTACAGACACACTGTTGGAGTTTGGGTACATTGAATTCAAACACACCATATTTGTGACCTCCGTTAGCTTTCAAGACCTAGAAGTTGTGGGTATCTGAAGTGGTGGATAGTTTGGTGAACAGTAGGAGGCGCTGGGGTCACTTTTACAGCCAATTCAATGCTTGGTTGTTCCAGATGCTGGTTGGACTCCACCAAGGCTACCCCTTCTTCACCAATCCTCTTTGTTGTGTTTATAATCAGGAGCACATAGCGTCATGTTAGAAAACAAGGGAGTGCGGTTCAGAACCGCAGCACCCAAAATTGGCTTTGTGCAGATGACGTGGTTCTGTTGGCATCTTTAAGTCATGAATCTGAACAGCCCTGGCAGAGTTCCTAGTGGTTTTCCAGACCCCTCCTACTAATGGAAACCCAGGGACCGCTCATACAAACTAGTTGTTCATGCCTAGGAATGCCTTGGAATCCCACAGGTGGAGTTAAAGAGTGCTGCTGGACAGGGAGGCATCAGGAGTCCCTTCCCAGACGTGTCACTTCCATCCTACCTGATCTCTGAAGTAGAAGAAAATAGACAAACTGCAGAGAAAGACCCCTAGATGCTGCGGTTTTGTTAATTTTCCCATCGTTACCCCATACTAAGCACCTCATTAAGAAGTAACAAACTCCCCAGAAGTGTATTTAATTTGATCAATTGAGTGTGACAAAGACTTGAGTACAGTGGATTGATCAATTGAAAAGCAACCAAAACATTGGTTTTCAGAATTCGTTTCATCTCATTACAGCTGAATGCCTTTTCTCCCAGACTTTATGTTTGAATGTTGTGGCTCAGAAACTAAATCTTTTCTATGCAGACCATGAGCCGATTGACCAACTTGAATTTCATAGCGCAGTGCTCAAAGGCATAAATGAAAGTACAGCACAGCCATTCCTCCGAGGCTTTTGTCCTAATCATTTCCTGTAATCACCGGCGTAGTGAGGCGATAAAATGGAAAAGCAACTTTGGATTTATTTCAGCTCATTTGAGGTAATTCTTTTTGAGCGTTGCTTTAGGGACTGTGCTGTTGACTAAACCCCGGTCTAAGTCTGTGTGCCTGTGTGTATCTGCATAGTTACAACTGAAGTCCCCTTGTTTCGGTTTATCCCTGCTATAGATGTAATATGTGGCAGGATTAGATAGCGTACATGATGCAGTTTGGCTGCTTAAAAATGCAGCTGAAAATAAATTAGTTTCTCAAATAGTCCCATGAGGGGGTTACCGTTCTGCTTCAAGAAAATAATAATAATAATCAATTTAATTTGTACCACACTTTTCATTAGAAAAAAATCTGAAAGTGCTACACAGTGCAACTAAAATCGTAGATATAATCAACAACATAACAATCATGTGGAGGCAGAGTAGGCTTGCTTAAATAAAAAAGTCTTTAAGCCTCTTTTGAAGTCAACCAGTGGTTGCGGAGCTCTCAAATAATCCAGGAGACAGTTCCAGAGACGGGGGGCAGCCACAGCGAATGCCCGATCTCCCATGGTCCTTAATCTGGATCGAGGAAGGTGGAGGAAGTTGCAGTCTTGGTGGATGAATGTGGAATGAGAAGGTCCTTCAGATAATCCGGTGAAGTTTTGTTTAAACATTGATGGGTGATGAGAGCGATTTTGTACTGAATTCTGTAGGTGACAGGAAGCCAATGAAGGTCATGCAGTATCGGTGTAATATGGTCAGATTTACGGGCCCTCAATAGAATCCTGGCTGCGCTGTTTTGAATGTATTGAAGTTTCTGAAGATGTTTTTTATGGATTCCAATGAACAGAGAGTTGCAGTAGTCGAGCCTGGAGGAGACAAAGGCATGGACGAGAGTCTCGGCATCAGAGAAAGAGAGAGATGGACGAATTTTGGAGATGTTACTAAGACGAAAGAATCAGGTTTTAAATAAATGCTTAATGTGATTTTCAAATGTAAGATGAGAATCCATTCTAAGAAAACAACATGCTAAGCAGAGTTTCAACTGATTTTTTTTTTAAATGTAAAGAGAAAGACCAGAAATAGTTGCATTAAAAAAGACTTCTCTCTATCTCATTGTAAGCCTTTAACTTAAATTTCTCGGTGAATGGAAAGTTATGTTACAGAAGTACGGTATTCAAGTGACAGAGACAAGTTACAAATTGCTGTGAAAAGGCATAAAACTGTTGTGAACCTTCCTTAAAGTGCCAGACATGCTAAAATTACTCCAGGAGTGTATCGACGACTCATCTAGCAGGTCCCAAACAACCGTCCATAAAACATTTAAAGCACTGCAGACCTCACGTGTCTGATTATGTTTCAACATTAGGTTTAAAGGCAAAAACAGCGACTCCCTTAGGGCAACACAAAGGCATCACACTTGCTAAAAACATCTTGATAGCCCCCAAGACTTTGCTTGTACCACAACCAAAAGTTGTAGTATGATGACCTGGAGCTGATTAGTTGCTTTTGGACATCTGCGACTTGCCGTAAGTGGCAGAGTCATTAATTTTGTTCTATGCCACAAAAAATGTAAACTTTTTTTTTAAAGTGAATGAGAATGTCCACCCATCGACTCATGGCCGGAGACTCAGGAATACTTACGTTATTCAGCAGGACAAAATTTTGCCTCTGAATGGCTAGGAAGAAAAGAAGGTTTTGGTCTGAAGTTAAAATTTGATTCCGATACTGTGGCATGACCTTATACAGGCCATCCATGATGTTTTGAGAACAACCCAAGCTAAATTCTGGAGTGGGCCAAGATTGTTCCACAGAAATGAAAAATGCAGAATTGCCAGTAACTGCAAATGCTTGATGGCAGAAAAAGTATTAGGCTTAGGGGGGGAAATTACTTTTTCACATACGGCCAGGTCGGTCTGGCTGGGTTTCTCCACAAATAGATGAAGTCATCAGATGAAAACTGGAATTTCTGTTTACTCAGGTCATGCTTTGTTTAGTAACCTGAAACAAATGACGAGCAAAAACAGAAAAAAAAAATCTGTAAGAGAGGAAATACTTTTTCCACATCACTGCAAATGTTACACGGCAACACCGGTGTGACTGTGGAAACAGCGGTAAGAGTTCGACCTGTAACTGGTGGGTTGCTAGTTTGAACCCCAACTCTGTCCGTCTCAGTCATTGGTTTTAATAAAACCAAAGCTCATCTAAAAATGCATTAGCGTTTCCATTAGGCAAAGACCCCATGAAATTAGTCCAAAATACATACATGAGCCGAATGAAGTACGTGATTTCCGGTAGGCGATGCATTTCAGAGTTGGCAAAGTGAGTGAACACAAAAACTTCACCTCAAGCTGATAATAACCATGCAGGTCTGCAATTGTTTGAAAACTGAGAGAGCTACAGAAATACAGCCACCTCTGGAGGATGTTCTCAGGCCAACCAACATAATCCTTAATTACAGAGGACTTTGAATCAATTACCACTCACTTTCATGTGGTTTGCAGATGGCAATGCTCCTTCTTGCTCACCACACACTTTTCTTGCTCCTTTGTCTGCAAGATGCCTGAAAAGAAAAAGAAAAAAAAAAAAAGTGCAGCGTTGCCTCGTTGATAATTTGAACCAGAAAAATGGTCATTTCCTAACAATAGGGCTGGACTGTTTCACCAAGACAAACCCGTAACCAGCCCCAGCTTTGCAAATTTTGAGCTGGACCGCTCCCAACGCTGGGCAGAAACCGCACAGACCCTGGTCTTCCTGACATGTGGTGAAAGTGTGATAGAGGTATGGAAAACATGAGCAAGGGGGATAGAAAGGAGGGCTGACGATGGATCGAGAGTAGAACCTGGTGAAAATCGTATTTGGAACGGGACGAAATGATAGCAGAAAGCGGACGAGGATGAGTGAAAGAGCAGGAATGACACGAATCAGATGGAAGCGTAAAAGAGAGAAAGAAAAAAAAATCACTGCCACTTGATTTGAAACTATGTGGCGTCTTTGTAGTTTAAGCCAATGTCAACAGAAATTTTCAGGGGGTCATGTGTATGTTATAGACGCTGAGTATTTGCCACAGACTCATTGTTCATCACCCAGGTGACATACTATTCAAGCCAAGTGGCAGGGTCAGTGATGCCCCTGAAATCCTGCAATAGGATAAACGTTCAATGCCGACTTAAAAGTTGAAACCTTTTTTTTTGTAAGTGTCAAGCAATAACTCATTTTGTCGCGCAATGTAGGATCCATCCATTCTGCTGTTGTCAACGTTATTTACAGAAGATTAGGCTTCGTCTACGTTATTTTCTGGCTATAAGGTAAGCGGAACGGATGATAGGGAGCGAGACTAGGATGCACTGATGTCTGCCAGATTGTTGCATTGAGAGGATGTGTTTTGAATACTATGTCCCTGTCTTGTGACCGCCTCCTGATTTAAACCTCATGCTTGAAGCAGAGACGTCAAAGAGAAAGCAGGAGTAGAAAAGTTCTGAGGGCCGCCGCAGTATTGAGAAATCTTTACATTTTCTCTTTCTTCAGCACTTCCACCCCCACCTGGCACTTTGAAGGTATTTAGTTTTTCAAGCCTTCTGTTTTTTACAACCTGTGCCTGCTGGAGGTTCACTCTCACCCCTTTTATCAACGTCAAATCCAGCTGCTGTTTTTGAAAAAGAAGCAGAAAAGAAAAGAAAGATAAGGCAATAAATGATAGGCTGATAAATGTAGCGAATAAACTGGCAACATGTATGCGCTTGTGTTGTTTACAAAGGCTTTAAAAGTGTTGGTTTTACAATCTGATAACTTGAATTTGATGTAATTTTTATGGCGGCCCAGAATTTACAAATCATGCATTGGCTGTGGGGTTGGCCTTCTGCATTCTTGCAAAGGATGTACTTTCTTTTTACTTCGGGAATGGTAGAGTCTGGAAGTCCATGTCACTTAGGTTGTAATCCGTAACCTTGCCACAAGATGTCACTAATGTGCACAACTCAATAGCCTATTTAACAAAAACACTTCAGGAAAAGAGTTGAGGAGAGACACCTTCTGGATGTGCCTCTATGATTTCTGAATGAAATCACAGTGCCAACATTCATTTTGGAGCCCATATTGGTAAGACATGAGATTAGAAGTGGACTCCAGATCGGATTATAGCCCGTAGTTAGTTATTTTTACTAGTTCACCCTTTAAGCCTGGGTAAAATTTGTGGGGCTCGCATACAAATGTTAGTTGGGCAGACAGCAAAAGCATCCCCTGCTATGATTTTTGCCTCTGTGTTGCAATTATTTAAGGTTTTCATTTGGTACATATTAAAGTACATATTAAAGTTACCAAACGCAATCCATCAAATCCTTGAAACCCTTTTGCAACTGGCTTGCAGATAAGAAGAACATAAAAGTTGCAAACCTTTCTTTAGTGCCCAGATGTTTTCTGTTTGCAGCATATAAAAACCGGCATCTGTAAATTAAAGAAATTTGTAAAGTATTAGAAGCACTTGGAAAACCCCAGATCTGCATGCTTATTACTTTTCTGACAGAGGATCAGTCATGACATTTCTTCTAAAGGGATGCAGAGTGGAAAAAGCCAGGTGTAACAAAGTAAAAATCTACCGACTTGTTTTGCTGAGGCGGTACCAAGTCCAAACTCTTTTGCCAATTGTAGGAAGAGTTCATATTCCCCCTCCAAGTGAATACAGTATTCTTTAATAATTTCCTAATTATATTTTCCAAAGGGGGGTATGTATATATACACATTTGCCACAGACAAATACACACATATATACATATATGTGTGTGTGTCCTGTAAAAAATAAAAAACAGGCTCTCTGGCATCTTTCTCTGTTTCCCCTCTTGTTCTCACACTTAACACTCTTGATCACAAATGTCTATGTTTCTATTTCTTACTTCTTCCATACTCATATGGGTGGTTTTAGATGACAACTCAGGTATTGCTTTTATTCTAATACCACATCCATACTTAAAGGAAATCTCTTCGTTGATGTTTATGCATAAATTCCGAAGAGCCAGTATAGAAAAATGGGAAGGCTTTGCCAAACAGAAGCAGTGATTTAAAGATTGAGGGTTGTTGAAAGGGGAGTACTATCTAAATTGAGATTGTAACCAAACCACGTGCTACTAGGACGTCAACAAACCGTAAAATATATGATGCCGTATATATACCGTAATATATATGGTGCCTTTTTGTTACTAACAGCGTCTGTTTGTGTCCCTTTTGGGCAACTTCACTTCCTAGCAGTTTGAGTCGCGTCTCTTCTCATTGCCTGTTTCTGATTCACAACTAAATATCCTTGTCAAAGAGACAGGGTGCCTTCTATCCTTTAATGCTGGAACAACCCTCTGCAAATCTGCTTCATTTGGAAATGTATACATATTTTAATGCATTAACTCTACAGACTTTTAACAAGGTGTAGAACACATGACCCTAGAACAGAAACCCCTGTCCTCGACGCGGTCATTACGGGTTCGAGTCCCAGTCAGTACTTGGTGTATTTTATTCTTTGTTTTATGGTGAACACAGAATAAAAGTTCACTGTATGCACTAAATAAGTCCGTCATCATAAAAAGATAAGTAGAATTGTCCTGAGTCCTTTGGGTCAAATTTATATGGGGTGAGGAACAAGATGAGCTTGAGGCTTTGGGCTCCTTGCGGGTCTTTGTGGAGCTATCCAGTCACACCATGGAACAGAATACTTATATATTATAACAGCAATAAGACAAGCAAACTGCACTGAAGGGTGGGAGGCGACTTTTCTCTTTGCTGTTTCTGTTAAACAGAAACAGCCAATGAGAGGAGACTTTCTGGCTCAAACTGCCAGGAAGTGAAGTTGCCCAGAAGGGACAAACACAGACTCTATTTGCGCCTAAACAAAAAGGCACAAACAATGCATATTTTCCATTCCTAGATTTCCATTTTTTAAATCTAGCTGAGCACACAGTTACATTTTTCTCTTTTTTTTTTTTTTCTCCTGCAGACCAGCTTTCAGTAGATGGTATTTTTTTTGCAAACCGCTCACACAAACAGTTACGGTCTTTTGGAATTTCGGGAAATTCTCAAAATGTATATTTGTATAATACTTATATAAATATATATACAGTTTTCCCTTTTGCATCAAGATTTGGCACGAAAAGCACCTCAGGTTTGGTCACATTTATCAATCTGTTGGGTCGTATCCAATTATAAGAGGCAGAGCACACCATGGAGAGGTCACCAGTCAGTCACAGGGCAACACAGAAACACCACAATAGAAAACCATGAACTCACACATTCACTCCTAAGAACAATGCAGAGAGACCAACTAACATAAAATACTTTTATTGGATAAAGTGGAAGCACTTAGAGAGAACCCACTCATGGTTGGGGAGAAGATGTAATCTCCACGCAGAATGACTCAACGAAGCACCTTCTTGCTGAAAGGCAACAGTGTCAACAATTGTGCCAAGATGTAGCCCAAATAAATTGTAAACACAGTATATTTTTGTTTTAATGAAGCATTTTATCCAGTATCCAGGGTGGAATTATTAAAAACCATATTTTTTTGTGATTTCTGTGAGAAAGAACTGAATTAATTTATTGTGGATTTTCTCCAACCCAGATAACAAAACTATACATTGCAGAATTAGCCAGGCAGGGATTTTGCTGGAGTCAAGATAAGATTTCGAAACCCCAGAACAATTGTTATGAAGCATGGCTGTGCCAACATTATGCTCAGGGTTATGCTAACAACACAGCCGCATCGCATTAGGCATGTGAAATAACAAAGACGTGAAGATGGACGACTTCAACTTACCAGATATACATACACAGATATTTATATATCTACCTGATGTGAGTCTCACACAACCAGACTCACACACCAGGCTGTGCTGATGTAGATTCTCATTGGTCCAGAACCTGACAACCCTAAGTGTTTAGGAAGAAGGCAACTGGAGTTCTTGTCTTGTTTATTGGAGACATTCTTTCAAGCCTTTTGGCTTGTGTCTGGAACTGTGTGTTCCATAAAGAACAAAGATCCAAAATAAGCTAAGGGGGCTTGTTTGTCCAAGGATGCTAAACGTTTCTGCAAAGTGGGCTGCCTTTTCATAAGCTATAATAAGGATACACCAATTTAGCGTATTTGTTTTAAAGCTGGATGAAATCAACGTTCTAACCAACTTTGAAAGGATGTTTTTTTTTTCTTCATTTGCTTATTGATGTTGCCTTTTGTGGTACAAACACTTCACCAGCTGTCATAGTGATCTTGCAAAGATTGTATTTGACCCACAGTTTCAGTCATGTTACTAACCTTATAGGCAGGTTTACTGTTTAGGTTGTTTGTAAAAGAGCTACTGTGCTACATAACAGAGGACCAGAGCTCCACCAGGCAGGAGTTTGAGGCCAGATCCTTTTTTTTTTCTTCGCTGCAGTTTTTCCATGTTGATCACTGGTGCATGTCGGACCATTGGGAGAACAACGCAAGGGAATGTACTCGGCAGAGTCTACATCGATTAATCTGCTAATCTACTCCATGTGACCCTCCTCCTGCTTGCCTTTCACCCCTACGTATTACACAGCTCAAAATACGATTATTGTAATGCTGCCGAGGTCCTAACATTGGCCAAATATTTCCCAGGCCAGCGAGACACAACAGCACCCTCCAAGTCTCTGCTTGTCTGCTTATTTAGTTCAGCTTGGCACATCCGAATCCCGCGTCTTGCTAAGTTCGTCTAACATTTTTGGTACGTCATGGCTGGGTTGTCTTTTTGGCAGCACGGCGATCCTTGTCCATCATCTGTGAAATACATAAAAGTTCGTTTTCCCAGTGCTGAGGCTCAAACTTTACCCCTTTAAATATTGTGAAGGGAAAGTGCAAAGGCCCGACTCCTGCCTCGTCTGCAGCCTCAGATGCATTTCATCCTTTGTGACTCTTGCATCTTTTCTGCGTTTCTCCAGCGGTGCATCACTTGCTCCACAAAGCGGATCTGGAATATGTCTGTAATTTTTTTTTAATTTTCTCTGCCATAAGAGTGGAGTCCACTCGGTAGAACAAAGTAATTCCGGTAGTACAGAAAGGCAGCGCAGACAGGGAATGTAATTAATTGGGTTGTTTGTTAACTGATGGCATCAAAAGATATCGAAATGGAAACTGCCTGGGCTGTCGTGATAAGTGCCTTAGTGCTAAAACACTTGTTCTCTTGACTTATGATCATTTGGGAAATCAAATTCTGAACCCAGATGGTAAAGTTTTTTGTCTCCACTATCAGTCTAGACTCCATTTATTTACACATCTGTGCTTGCCCGATAAGCAAATTGTTGCCATTACCATACGGGTGCGAGAGGCCAGTTGTGTTTTTTTTTCCCTGAAGAGTAGGTAAATAAGCAGTGAGAGGGAGAAAGAAAGAAGGAAAGAAAGAAAGAAAGAACTAGAATTCACCAGCAAAAATGAGTGCAACCACTGTGGGAGATGTGGTGAACATCAAGAAGTGGGGGCGGATGGTTGGATGGGTGGGTGGGGGTGAGGGTTGCGGAGGGAGAAATTTGGCATCACTGATGGAAACGAGGTCTGGAATCGGCTCTCGCTCACATATAAACACACGCGCGCGCACAAAGAACGGAGCAGACAGAGGCACCCACCACTTAAGCGACATTGCAATAGCCATTTTAAGGAATTCCTATAAAAACCACAGACGTTATTAGACCTTGTTGAGGAGAGAAAGTTATGACAAGGACAGGTTAGGAGTACAGGAGTAAGAGGAAGAAAATGCAAGAAAAATAAGTCAGACAGTGTTTGTTTTTCAGTCTGCTTTTTTTGTCTTTTTTTTTACTTTCCTGCATTTCAATGTGAGCAGAAACTGAGATCTTCTGTCTGGGGAAGTAATTGGTGGGTGAGAAGAAGGTGTGAATGCCAGTCGGTAGTCAATTTAGACCCTGAAGAGATGCGTACAAAATGTTTTAAAGTATGTCTTTGATTAAAAAGTTATTTGCAGTTGTAATTTTGTCTGATTTTCTTGCGATTTTCTTGCCATTTTCTTGTCATTTTTATTCGGTACAGGCCCAAATTAGTTGGTCCTAAAGGCTGAAGCTCAACGAGAGGTTAAGATCAAAGAGGATGTTTTAAAGTCTCACAAACGTCCCAGTAACTATACAAAGACATGTATGTGAAACGTGCGTTGCAGCTCCTCTGTCATTATTTCCTCCTCCTCCTCTAAACTTATGAAGTAGTATTAGTCGTTCCTCTCTGCCTTGATTGCTGTGTTTACTGTACTATTGCAAACCACACATATGATGAAACACCATGGCGCATGCTGCAGTGGGAGGGCCTTCACAGGAGCTCAACTCTGTGTGTCTTAACGTTGAAGACCGTAATCGAAAACAAACATCCCGAAACCACGTGACCGACGGTTCAACTTCAGTCCGACCCTTAAACATTTAGCATAATCTGTAAATCCGTGTAATTGGCCACGTATTTTCTGATGCTGAACCTTTTTGGGTAGCTTGTTGCCAGAAGATGTTGGGAGAGTGTTTGAACCGTTACATTTGCTTTTTGCTTTACTTCATAAAACCATGACTTATCGTACCAACTGACCGTTTTTAGACGAACTATCAACAACCAGCACCGACCACCGACAATCACCTCCCGTCAAAATCTTTCAGGCTAGACCGTCGTGCAACAGGAACAGAAGGGGGGAGTTTATCTGTCTTGTCTTGTGACCTTAAAATGTCCACTCAAAGCCAAAGACCACAAATGCATCAATGCATTCCGTTGACTGTTATTCTGGCATTATGTCTGTTTGCACTGCTCTCAACTGAGGAGCTATGAAAAACCGTCTAAACACAACTATTTCATACCATGCAATCCTGAGCCAACATTAGCAGAGCTGAATAAGTGCAAATATGGCGTAGGCCAAAGCAGATGTTGGAGACTGCAGGTCTCATCTCTTTAGTTGTTTTTTTTGACTGTCTTGATTTGTTTTGTCCTTTACTTTTTAAAATGTGTTATCTTTGTAATATTCATTTGAGGAGGGGGGTGGGGGGAGATCACCAAATAAAAAAAAAACAGTCACTTTCTTAACTTACAGCAAATATTATCAGTCAGAATGTTGATAAATGTTTATCCCTTCTGCTTAAATAAAAGCCTTTTTTAATGTAAAGCAAGCAAAAGTAAAACAGATTTTCTTTTGTATCGAATAATTTTGACTCACAACCATTTTTCAAAATTGAACTTTCGCTGTGCAATTCTGTTTTGTCTAATCCATTTTTGGAATAAGTAATGAACTGAATAGCAATCCTTCAAGTGTTGTTATACATATAATCTAACTTCACTTTTAGCCTCTACTCAAAACGTATAAGAAAAAATATGTAAAACCTCCTATACATCACGTTGTTCCCATTTAATTAGTCAGAAGTTCAGAAACCATCTATTGTTTTTCTTCTACTCTACGGTCATACACTGCTTTGTATTGCCCCAAAAGATAAAATCCCAACAAATACATTGAGGTTTGTGGTTGCAATGAGACAAAACTGAAAATAATGTTCAACAGGCACAAATAGGTATGAAAGGCACCAGGTGTTTTTGTGTGATTTAGGTGAACTGACTCTTTCAGTAACCATGACTACCCAGTTAAATCTAATTGAATTATTGGTTTAGAGCTTATTTCTTTTGTAGCCCTTCACCACATTTCCTTACAGGTACCTCCAACACAAGAACCTTGTTCTTAAACTGATGACTTAAGCACAAGTGAATGCCCCAGTCTGATTTGTTTTCCTCTTTAAAATACACACACACACACGCACACCCACACGCACACCCCCACACGCACACACACGCACACACACGCACACACACGCACACACACCCCCACGCACGCACGCACACACACACACACACACACAAACAAAGGGACTTGAGGTTTTCAGCCATACAACTCAAAACCTAAATAAACACGCAGGCTTCCAAAGCATACACAGTCGCATTAGAGCGTCGCGTCAGACAAGTCCCGGAGTTATGCTTCCTCAGCAGTGGATGAGTGATTTGAAAAGAAAAGCGAGGTTTGTGGGTAAATACTGCACATACGCGGAGGCACTTCAGGTTCAGCGGCGGGCTCGCGAGAGATTGTTCGTCTTGCTCTTGACGGATCAGGAAACCTCAGTTTGATAGCCATCATTCTCACATGCTCTTTAACTACCTCACAATTACAATTCCTCCTTCGAGCAGAGATTTCAGGTCTGTTCGGCGATCCACATGATCACTTCCCTCCCCTCTGTCAAATAACCCCTTTTATTCCTCTGCTGAAAAACAATGGCAGAAGTCCTCCATCTGGTTGTAGTTTGAATCCTGTGCCAGTTTGAGTGGGCGTGATACAGAAACCTCGGAGGGGCTTGGGAAAACATCAGCTCACAGTCGAGAACACTGGTTGCATATTTCGAGCTACTGTAGCAACAAACATGCTCACTGAAACTTACTCGCAGGCACACGGACTCGTATGGAAAAATGCAAGGCCGTAGCTGCTTTTAAGGCATTATTGTGTGAAATATGGGTGACTTAGTGTGTTTTTGGGACGCCTAGAATGAGAAGACATTGTGTGATATGAGAGATAGAGTAAAAGTACCTCATGTTCCGGACCAACGGGAAGAATAGCGATGGAATGCCCCATAGTTTTTTGAATGGATTTCGTCTCACTACACCTGTGGAACTAATAGCAAGCCAGTAAAGTCAGATGAACTATGAAAATATTTGCTGGAATGAAGGTTCTGTTTGGAGGTTCATGCCTTTGGAATGGCGCTCTGTTTGGCCAGGTACTTGGACTACCATTAAACGGAAGATTTTGAGAAAAGTCTCCAAAACTCCATCTATTCTATATTCATTGTTTCTGTTTGGTGAACCGTAGCCAGATTGAATCAAGTATGCAAATGCAGGCTTTGCTCACGATCATTAAAACCTTACAGTGCACCCAACTGATTTAACATGTTTTTTTGTTTTTTTCCACTCCTGAACAAAATACCTCAGCAATCTCGGGGAAAGTGACCATATTTTAAACTAAATGAGGAACATCAAGCTGCGTTGTGGATTTAGAAACATGTGTCTCCAGTGTGCACAAAGCCTTTTTTAGAGCCAGATGAAGTGCTTCAAAAATGCATGGCTTTCTTGCTAAGACACTTTTTTCTTCTTCTTCTTTTTGTTCTCACCCGACAACAGTGCTATGCCAAAGGTTTTACGAGGGCAGCGAGGACAAGGAGCCAGAATGTGGTGTGGAAGTGGTCCTGGTAGCATTAGGGGATTGGTTGAGGCTTTCCACTGATGCAAACACTCCCCTCTGCTTCTCACTCCGTATTTCTTTGAAGTCAGGGATGATTTTTCCTTTTGGCCTTTTGCAAATGTGGAGCAACATGAAGCGGTTAGGCCCGCAACGGATTCCGTTACAGTGTATGTGTACATGTCTCTTATTACATCATTTTCTTATTATCTGCAAAAGAGACAACAGTGTTTAACTGCTGCTTGCAGTTCCAGTTCTACTTGCCACCAATGTGTCTAGCCTTCATCTCTGAGCCGCATCAAAAAGATTTGGTGCAGAAATTGTGAAGCTGAGTTAGTTTGTTGTAGTTTGTACAAGGTTTTATAATCAGTTGGCAGGGTTTTTGTAGGTTTTCCTGCAGATATCCCTGGTTCTTCTCAGATTCATGTGAATCACTTCTGCCCCTGGACAGTTTGCCAGTCTATCAGTGTGTGTGTGTGCATGCGTGTGCGTGTGCGTGTGTGTGTGCGTGCGCGTGTGTGTGTGTGTGTGTGTGCGTGCGCGTGCGTGTGTGTGTGAATGTGTAAAGTGCTTTGAGTGGTCAGTATGACTGAAAAAGTGCTAAATAAGTTTAGCTCGTTTACCATATACTTTTGAGTTTTTTCCTCAATAAAAAAAGTTTATTGCATAAACGAGTTCATACTCCTGAAAAAGTGACTAAATATTAAATTCTATTTGCAAGCAGATCCTAAACAAACTTCACTTTGTGTCTGATAAGGAAGCTGGACAGGGTAGATGAGCGATAAGGGTTAAAACCATCAACAACTAACAGCGGCTGACACCAGACGTGACCTTTTGAACCTCCCAAGCACTTCGTAATTGGGTTACATTTCCGAGGTCACAATTGGTCACGGTGAGCGCACAGCTGGAAGTCAGAAGGCAGTGATGGTCTGGTGGCTTTTGACTGACGGATGCTTAGCTGGTGGCTAAATGCCACCTTTAACAAAAAAAAAGAAAAATGGTTCAAGGAGACATTAAACTGTGCTGGGTCAGATTCCTTCCAACGGGGAAGAATGCAAAATTCTCCCAGAGATCTGTGTGAAACGAGTCATGCACAGGAAAGCAGCAGAGTTTTGGGTCTCACAGATACATCTCCCAGCAGTAATGTCAGTTCGTGCGCGGTCAGCTGACTGGAAACAAAGCCCGGTCTTTATTTCGCTGTACCTTGGTCACCAGAGCAACCAGTGGGCAGACTCCTTTAACTTTGTAGATCAAGCTCCTTCTAAAGCTGTGGCTGCGTGCTGGGCAACCCTATATCACACAAATCATTCCCTCACTTTGACTTTCATCTTTATTCAACTTTGATATCAAAGACAGAATTGCTAATGTGGGAGGAATGAAAGAAGGAAGGGAAAAGAGCTGGAAATGTGGAGGTTGGGGGTCGAAATGGGGAAATAATTGGGGAAGTACGGTTTCCAAAAGCTGCATCTTTTTTTATTGAGCTGGGAGACGGCATTCAGGTTTGGAGATCAAACGTTTGTCGAGTTTTTTTTTTTGTTTTTTTTTCTCAGACCACAGGGAATGAAAGAGCTGAGGTTTCCTGTAGCAGCCTGTGCTCCGTTACCCAAAGATGCCGAGCAGCTCTCCTTTGCCAACTCTTTCCCTCTTTCTGCAATATCTCTCGTCATTAAACAGCTTTGTCAGTAACTGGATGCCAGTTTGGTTTTTTTTGCGAGACTTGGTGAAAGCAATTTACATCGTTTAGCAAGTATGCAGGTAATATTTTCTCCTCTGGAAGAGTCAAGAAGCAGAGTGCTAGACCTGCTGCTCATGTAGTCACTGCTGGGTTTTATAGCAGTTGTACTCTCTTACCATTAAGTGTAAGGAACTATTAAATTTTAAAAGCTCATTAACAAGTTGGATTTGTTTTTGTCTCAATTTGAATTACTTCAACACTTCTTTATCTAGAGGACTCTGGTTTCCTATCTGATATGAAACATTGACCTTTTTTTCTATAGTATGACAGTACCAGACCTTCTTACTTCGAGGCATGTGATTCTGCATGAGCAAACTTCCAAATATATAATTATCTTTAACTCACAGCACTTTTTATTTTATTTTATTTTATTTTATGCTAAACGTTATTAGCGACCACAATTTATGTTGTTTTAGTATCAATACACCTCAGTCTCATGAAGTAAAGTTCGCTCCCATTGTGTGAATCTAATAATAGTGAGCTGAACACAAAGGGTCACTGCTTTAAACTTAACACCATGAATCTATTAATTTGGCTGCATTTTGAAATACAAATGATTAGGAAGCTTTGTCAACATACCGAGGCTGACCAAGTTGCTATGACAGTAAAGTTAGCGTTGACTTCAAGATTTAGCGCTGAGCAAGGAGGCTTTTTCACAGTTCTTAATCTTTCTGGACTTGTACACTAATTGTAAAAATGTAAGCTACTTCACACCCAAACATGATTATGGAACAAGGAACATTGATTCTTTAAAACTCAGTTTGAGATTTGTAAAAACCTTCAGCATTTTTAATATCTGTTGGAATTAGTGTAGAGTTAGACAAGCATAAAACTGAATTACATGACCTGGTCACACCTTGATTATAATGAAGAGTTAAGCCTTTACTCAGTTTATATAGATAAAAAAAAAATTTACCTTTAGATTTTTACAAGTACTATTAAGATTTTGTCTCATTCTCACGAAGCCATTATTGGATCTCATGACGTCGATGTATCGTGTTACGTTTCATAGGGAAGTATTGCAATAGGTCTTCTTTATTTGAACTGTGACATATTACCCTTAAGTGATTTAGCAGTGCAGTGTGAGCGTCATTTTATTTTTCTTCCACAGGAATATGGAATTTATTTAAAAACAATCACAAAAAGAATCCACAAAAAAAAAAAAAAACTTTTGGAGGATCTTTGTTTTTCGGAAAGAACTTGTAAAGTTCGGAAAGAACAGCACGCCACGTAATCCAGATGTCTCAGAGGCAATGCCCTATATTTAGACAACATGTGCACCTTGCACTGCCTGCGAAGACGGCAGCGCCGGTCTTCGTGTCTGTTTTCATTTAGTCGCCCTGGACGGGCTTTGTCTCTGCCGCTCGTCATCCACCCCCAGAGAAGCTTAGGTATCCAAGGATGTGTCTCGTCCCCCTGTCTGTTGTGTAAGTTTTATTCCTCTGTAATTCTCATATTCCTCCCACCAAGCCCTCCCGTCATCCTCCGCATGCCAAGCAGAGAGACAAAGACGCTGCTTCATCCCCCCCTTTTGGTATGGTGATTATCTAAGCGAGGGCCCGTGAATCTAAACTAACTGCAGACTCTGAAGAATGTCCCCTCCGTCTAGCTGGCAGCCCTGAGATAAACACATCTGATCTCGCGAATCACCTTTTAATGAACCATGAGATGCGTGCGGACTGATGGCGTCTCTTATCATAACCTCTCCAATCGGGCTCCATTATGTTAGACAGACAGACTCGAGCTCAATTAAGCCGCAGCGCATTCAGATCCCCACAGCGCAGAAACCTGCGACTCGCTTCTTCTCTTAACGGTCGATGTTATTCATCAAAATGATTTGGTTATTGATGAACCTGTCCTGGATGTGCTGCTTTGTTTATCCTTCTCAGGAGACTGGAAGTTGATCTCATTCAACGCTCCACAATAATCTAAATGATTACAATAAAGAAGTTTTTTTTTTCTTGTTGTAATCATAAACTCTTCTCTCAATCGTGTCATTCTGCAGAGCAAGCCAATGCATCTTCCAGTGTAAATTTATCTTATGGTTTTCGAATATCATTGTTCTTTTCTCATATTAAGTTTTAATAGTTTGTCTCGAACATTCAGACAGCGCGAATGACCTTACGGGTCATTGTTTGAATGATATAACTTTGGGAATTTTCCCCTCTCCGTGAACTTTCCCGTGCTGACAAGCCTTTCATCGTTACATCTCGTCTCGCTGCAACCGAGGCATTCCTCTGTTGTGTGTCTCTGATCACCACCTGATGACTGGATTGTGGAGATAAGAGACGAACAATGGGGAGATCTGGCTCTAATATGTATGTAATGGCTCAATGTAATCATCAGGAAAGAAAAACTGAACAGTAGAGTCATCTGAGATTGGTTGATTAAGAGAGACAGATCTTTCTTTTTCACCGGCAGCGTCAGATGATAGGAAGGAGGGAAAGCTGAGTTAACTCCTGTGTCTCAACAGCATCCTAATCTTGTCCTCCTACAATTTGCTCTTTGATTTCCTCGTCTTCTCCACCTCACTAAACAGAATTTCTTTTTCTTCACCTCCTTAAAGCTCCCGGTGAGACTGGTCATCTAGGACATGTGCGACTGATTGTTAACCAGTAGTAAGAAAAAAAAACTGTGATTTTCATTGAGATCATCCACGCTTGTCTAACTCGAGAGAAACCAGTCTTTATTTATTCAGTGTTGTTTTATTAGGTAGGTCTGTTGCGTTGGCCTGGAAGTCTGATATTCATCAAACTGACAAATTATTGCATTCTTGATGTAAAACCAACTTGCAGATTGAGGCAAAAGTAAATCATTTTGCAAATAGCTTACACAAGATATTCTTTCCAGAGGATTTTTAAAACAGCGAAACTGACTAGACGTTGTGGTGGTCTGTCTTAGCCTTTCTGTGGACTTAGGCTCGGTTTCCACCTGATTTTGTCTCGGTCTTGTAATTAAACATTGTGTATTGGTCAGCATGTCTCACCAAAACGTGGCGGACGTCGAGAAGACAAAACAGGAGTTGCCAAGAGCAAAATCTCTGCGTCACATGAACAAATATTATATTCAGTATCCCAAAAAAATCGGTCAGTGAGCAGACACATGGACCTGACAGATCCAAATGGATCATTTTCAAATTCGAGGCTCCCAGGACAAAGGCTATCAGAGGTTAGGGCCACATAAATGTAATTTTCAATATAAAGATGTGAGCTTAAATATTGTTTTATCAACCAAATCAAAGCAGGGTTTTTTTTGTCTGTATCCTGCCAAATTAAATCGATATAAAAAGATGCTCAGTATTATTAAATTTTAAGAAGTACTCATCAAATGCAGAGAGAGTTATTTATTAATACTTTTGACAATTTATTAATGTGTAGTTTTATCAATACATTCAGCCACAACCGGACCTCCGAGGACATTTGAGATCTTGAAGATGAAAATGATTTTGACGTCCCTGATCAGTTGAATGGTAGCTAAGAGCTTTTTGACTGTCAAGTTGTTGGTATTACGATATTATTTATAATATTAATAAATATTTAAAACTAGTAAATTTAAGGCATTTCATACCCCTTTTCCAGATGTTCCAGTAATTGTGACGGGCGCTCTCTATACAGTCACGCCTTAAAAAAACTCCCCACGTGAAGCGTAAACGTAGCGCTCACAGGCACACATGTACAGTGAGTTAAGGCCACAACTCAGCATAAAATCACAAGTTGATTCGGACAACATGTCTGACATACTCACATGAAGTAGAACTGGGCAATATCCCAGCCCTTCACTTGTCGTGAGCGTCTGACACTTCCCAGAGCTCCCAGCGCTGTGCGCTCTGACCCGTTGTGCTCTTTGGTGGCTTTCGCAGCCTTCATCGGACCAGACTCGCGCTCACTGCAGACAGCGCCCAAGGGACACATCAACTGGTTTTCTCACAGCTCTTACATGGCCCAGTGTGTACATTTCAGCAG
The DNA here is from genome assembly GCF_904066995.2 of Poecilia reticulata. Classification (NCBI taxonomy): domain Eukaryota; kingdom Metazoa; phylum Chordata; class Actinopteri; order Cyprinodontiformes; family Poeciliidae; genus Poecilia; species Poecilia reticulata. The sequence goes on along the minus strand of NC_088840.1, from coordinate 9,756,514 downwards.
CCAAATAGCCTTTTTTTTTTAAAATGTGTTCCATGTTTAAAAAAAAAAGCAGAATGGTTATGACTTGGAAGATGTAAAACTTTCACTTATCGCACACTCGCCCCACCGACTCTGGATTGCTTTTTTTTTTTTTTCCAGGACATTGCAGCCATTAAAATGGATGAGGTCAAACACCAGGAAATTCCTGTTTCTGAAGATAAAACCTTTTTTAAATTCACATCACATTCACAACACAATCCAACACAACACAATCCAGACATAACCTCTGCAAAACTATGCAATCATGCTCACACAGACACTGGGCTATGTTTGTACAGCCCAGCAGTGGATCCTGGGAGGCGTGAGGCCAGAACTGGCGGGGTCTCCTTACACAGCGGTCCGCCTCAGCCAGCAGCTAATAAAGGCTCGCATTGATCCCGATGGGTGGGGTGGGCCTTGGCACAGACCACAGTCGGAGGAAGCAATGTGCTGCACGCTGGTGGTCTGAGCGAAACGCATGTATGCGTGTCAGGGTATGAGGTGCTTTGTGTGTTCTTTTCAGCTGGCAGCGGCTGGAGATTTAAGTGAGTGATCAATCAAAGAAGGGCCAGTGAATTGTTAATGGGTCTTAAGTTGGATCCAAATTATCTAATGAACATCCAGCTGAAATTAAAGGTGATGAGGGAACAAGGGCTTTTCTTGAACGAACAGATCTCCCCCCCCCTGACGCTCCAGAGCACGCAGACACAAATCAAAAATAGGGACTGAAGAACCCCTGTCCTGACTCCAGATGCACTTCTGTGCTTTGACCTTAACGTTTAGATGGATGTGCTGCCAAAGCTCATTTGCACAAAGATTTCAATGCACTTATGCAAAGAAATATTTGTACAGAGCGCTATAGAATCCAAGGGTTAGCCTCAAGCGATCGCCCAGTTCTCTGACTTATCTCCTAGATTTATGGACGCCTTTCATGGCAGCTGGATTCTTGTAATATTTACAAAGTCATAATCCCAAGAGAATCTACCTCGCATGCTTTTGTGTAACAAAGCGTTCTGTGTGTCTGGTTAGTTTTATTGTCAAACAATGCACATTTGGAACAAGAGGAGAAAGGAGAAAAGGCAACACATTCGTCTTGTTTCACCCTTGGCAGGTAATGTGCTTGTTTGCTTTTTATCTTTTGGTACAGAATCACAATTGTGGTTCGTGACCAGCTGCTCAAGGTGGCTGACATTATTAGTGCTTTTGAAATAAACACACCCATTATCTCGATATTTAACTATCTACAGTTGGCAGTCTGTGGAAAGCAGCTGGTGAAGCCTTGGGCCTGTAATTTTGCTTTTGTTTCAGTGTTGGGTTTCACCACTTCTGAATTCATGTTGGCAATCACTGCTCGTGTTTTTGTATATCTGCACACAGTCTCAAGACCACTTGATGTATGGGGGATTGTAGGCATTGACTTGGGGTAAAATCCCCCAAACTATTGACATCCATTTTTTATGGTTATCTTAGGTGAGCTATGCCACCATTGAACCATGTATATAAAGGATATTATATATTTTCATATCCTTTATATACAACATGTTGTTGGAAGTCAGGCTTAATTATGTTTTTTGTTAACATCTTTACCTTTCCCTTTCGATTCAATTTTCACATTTTTTGCCACCTGATAGAATAAAATAGGTATAAAAGATGGATGGATGGATGGATGGATGGATGGATGGATGGATGGATGGATGGATGGATGGATGGATGGATGGATGGATGGATGGATGGATGGATGGATGGATGGATGGATGGATGGATGGATGGATGGATGGATGGATGGATGGATGGATGGATGATTTATTGGCCACTTTTCTCACTGTATGAGCACATTTATCACAACAATTTAAATACTTTTAGCCACATGACTTTAATCTAGAATCAAAAATGTTTACAGACAAACTATCAGTTTGGGCCTCAAGGAAGCAATCTTTATGTTTCTGTGCAAACTGTGATTCTTTCTGTAAACTTATTTAGCTGATGTGGCAGGTTTTGGCCAAAATTCACAATTATAGACAGATCTAGAGATTGGGGTTATAATACATGAGGAACTAGTACCGGCAACACGGTGACATGGTGAAGTTCTAGCTATTCACAACCATGGACAAGTGCAGATCAGAACAATTTTAAAAGTCTGATACATTTGAAGTGAAACAGAAAAGACATTTGGGTTGATTTTTGCTTAATTCTTCTTTGCAGCACAACTCTTTCGTAAAACTATCATTATATGTCCATATGATGTTTATGAGCCTTTGAAAATCAGTGGCAGTTTAATGTACCATTTCTAATTAATTAAGTCAGTTGTTCCTTTCAATGGCATTTTTTAAAGCTTCTTACTTAAATGACAACCCAGAAGTAATACTATGTCATTCTTGCTATATTAAATATTTTTGCTACCACACATCCTAGACTTCTCAAAATTGCCAATTAGAGATGTAATATAACAGAATGACTCAGTGTGGCATCAGTGCCAGAGAAGCCCATGTTGAAGCGTTCAGGCTGCAGCACAGTAGCCTTTAGCACAGAGGCATTTTGATTCTTTGGGGGGGGGATTTAACCGAGATTTCCTGCTCGTTATTAAATTTTAATCTCTCTTCTATGTCTCTTTTTCTCCATTTTGGACAGAAAAATAGGCTTTCCTCTGTGTTGTGCTGCCAGCCAACAGTGTCTGTATGTGTCCAATATGTGCATCTGCGTGGAAAGCCGTTTCAGCAGCGAGTCGAGGGAGCATGGGAAATGATTGGCAGAGGATGCATATTAAGTGGGAGATAAAGATCTAAAGCTTTTTTTCTCCTCTTTCCATCTCTGTTTCTGTTTTTCTGTTCAATGTCTCGCAGTGATTTCACATCTCCTTTATAATTTTTCCCTACTCCATCTAATGCTCAGGTCTTCCTCTAAACATCATTAAATGCTTTGGGCTTAAGCTTCAGGCACCAAGCTCAGTGTTTTCATGGAGAATAAACTTGGACAGATGCAGACTGCTAGTGATTTTAACTTTGTTTTTCCTACTTGGTTATTTGTCCCAGCTCTAGTGCAGCTTAAAATTGTTTCCCAGTTCTACCAAAAAAAAAAAAGAAGAGAGAATGGAACAATGGACAGTGTGTTATTGTTAGTCCTCTTTTTTTAGCCTTCTCTAGAACATGTCTCACCTTCAGCACACACATTCTTAATTGAACAAACACGCTCCACTCCCACAAGGACTTTGACCATTTCAAAGTTATTGAATAACTAAGACGAAATGCAAAACTGTTAATTCAAATTCTCCATTTGGTGAAAACTGTGGACAGTTTGCATGACAGCTTGCTTCAAACTTACGTGTTCATCACAACTAGAGTCCATGATTAAAAAGTCCATGATTCATTACTTTTGGGTAAAGTGCGATTAAAATGATGAGCCCCCGTCACATGTTGCCTTGTTCTATTTTCTGGTCTTGTTCTGTGGAAAACCTATTTCATGGGTCAGGATCAGACAACATGATGTCTGTACTGTCTGCCAGCTGATAACAAGAGCAGTTCTGTGTAAAACATTTGCCTGAGCTATGGTTCCAGGTAAATATTATATTGCTATGACAGAAACATGTGCACACATTGCTTCTTTTTTTACATTAAATGCTGAAAAAAAAGCAATCAGAATTTGTGTTTCTGACTTGTTACATTTCTGTCACAACGATTCTGGGGGCTTGTTCAGGATATGCTAGGAATGATAACACACCAGCATTTTCTACATCATTTTATGGAATAGAGGTCATAACTTTCTACATTTTCCTTCTCTTTCCTGACTCAACACAGAATATTGAATGTTCGTTGAGTACTGCATTGCACACTTTCTTAGTTTTTATTGAGTAAGATCATTCAGTGCTGAATCATTTAACATTTACTTTTGACGGATGGGCATAGTGTGGGTTGTAGGGGCATGTATATTAAGAGTTGCCATGCTTGTCTTATGTATGTTGCTCTTTTGGAATTAAAAGTTTGTGAATGAAGTGGTTCTAGAAAATTCTGGACATAATATGTCAGGGAGTTTCAAATGAACTACGCTGAAGTGATTTAGCAAATATCGCTTCAAATCACTCCAAATTCTGGAGTGATTTGGAAAACACAATCTTGCCTTTTATGTCTAAGTCGTACACGTTGAAGAATTTAAATGAGCTGACATACACATTCTTTCCCTTTCTGCTTTTCGAAGTTCTTCCCACTCCACCTTTTTGCTGGTACATCTAAATTAACTGCAGGAATAGAATCGCCGAGCGTTGCCCTTTTTGGCAGCGCACAATAAGAGCATTCACACCAGCAGCGGGCTGTGTGTGGAGAGCAGGACGCTTAAAGAAGAGAGAGGAGGAAATTGGAGAGGGGACTCGGGGGGTGGAAAGGCCCTGAATTTGCCAGAGGAGACCTGCATGGCACGACGAGAAGGCAATCATTCTGATTTACAGGAGATCGGATTCCTGGATGCCCTTGAAGTTTTCCCGCTGGTGAGGTGAGGTCATCTCCTCGGTGCCCTCTAACACACAGCTCCCTTCATAGCTAAGTCGTCCAGACATAAATCTGCATCGATGCATCGACTTCTTATTTTTCACTTGATGAGAAAAAAAAACAAATCAAAGAAAACTTAATGTCCGTTTTTGTGGAAGTTTGCCTGTGGCGTCCCGTCTCGAGTCAATGAAAGGCAGAATATTTATTGCCTTGGAAAGGTGGAAGCACAGAGGCCTTTATACGATTATTTTTCTACTATTTTTTCTCTCGATTACCTAATCAGGGGCTCGTATAGAGTTGAGGTGCACTGCTGGGGCAGGAGGAAATCTGCAGATGTCTGTGTTTACCTGGACCCACCACCTCCTGGATCACGGAGTAACTTTCCACGCCGTGCAAACTCAATCTGCAGAAAAGATGAGATGACAGAGCATGAACTGGCAACGCGACAGATATCAGTCAGGCGAATACAAAGAACTGGATGCCTCTTTGCTGGCCTGAAACATGTAATTGTGTAACATGTAACATGTGTGAGACCCCAGAGCTCCGGTATTGTTGTGTCAGTAATTTGCTTTACTTTGACTGCTTCACCTTTCATCCTGCGCTCAAACACTTTCATCTGTACAGCGCATCAGCCCCTATTTAATTATTAGCATGTCTGGTTCTGCGCTCAAATTTACTCCCCGCGGTATTAACGGCGTGCTCCGTCTAATGAAGTCATCGAGCAAATAACAACCTCGAATTTGACCTTCTCACATCTTTTCTCTTTCTGCAAACTTTCATCATTTTATACGCTTTACACCTCTCATTTTGTTACAGTTTTACTGCTCTATCAATTGACGTGAGCTCATACTTTTTTGAATGTCTCTTGACCTTTGTCTTTTTCTCACCTGCTAAATGACAGAAAAACACCAGGATGGTCCACATGTGTTATATATTTGAAGTCACATGGTTCTACTCATTTTACACATTTTGCTTCGTGTTAGGTGTTTATAGTCCGAATCAAAGTGAGTTGCAGAAGCAGGTATATGGAATCGAATTAATGTCAAAACTGCTGTCACACTTGAGTTTAGGCAACATGGGTTTAAATGTGAGAAAATTAAGGAAATCTTGTGAATCATACAATCTTAAGTTACATACGTATAACTTGCATAAAATGTAGTATAAAATGTAAAAAAATAAATAAATCTTGGTAATTGTGGGTATAAATTACTAATTTTGTCAAAATTGCTTTTGGCATTTAGGAAAGACAAAGAGTAATGTTTTAGTTCAACATAAGAAAGCCTAACATGTTGCACTTTGACACTACACCTGGAAATAAAGTTGCTTTATTAGCATCTGATTAGCTAAAGTTAAAACCTGCATGCAATTTGTGCTTAATTTGGGACAACCTGACATTCCCAGACAAATCAGAGTTGCTCTGAAATCATCCTAGTTCCCTTTTGATTTTCCTATCAAGACCCCTCTGGATGTTAGAACACCGACCTTCATCCAATCAGACTAAACATGGCATGTGACTTAAAAACGAGTGTGGAAAAGAAAAAAAAAAAAAATCTGATGATGAATTTTGACAGACACATTCTGCCAGAGGAAATAAACATGAGCTCTGAAAGTATTTGATATCCGAGGCTAGTTTTGGCATATTTTGAAGCAGAGACATTGGATATTGTTCTGGTTGGTTGGTTGGTTGTCTTGGTGGCATCCCAGCATACACATGCACGCACACAATAACTGAGAACAGACTTATGTCTTCTTGTTAGATTTAGGTAATAAAGCTACTTGGATGGGATTAAAACCTAATATTTCAAAAATAATTGAAAAAGGTAAGGAAAAAAGAAAAAAAAATGAAGCGGTTTCATATGCTTTGAATGTTATTGCAAGTCATTAAATTCATCTTTGAATGAATGAACCACCCATGGAACTGTTTTTGGAACAGAGGACAGTCTCAGAAAAGCAAAAAGGAGCTTTTTAATGTACCCTATGACATATCCTACTTCAGTTTGCTTTACAATATGCCTTACTTTTACTTCAGTTTACTTAACTAATGATTTAAGGGAAACAAAACCGCTTTAGGCAGGAGATTTTTTTTTTTTTTTTTTTGCTTGCAGAGGGGGAAAAAAACGACAGTTTTTCCTGAACAGCAACCAAACAAAACCTGAAATTTACCACTGCCACCTAAAATAACAGATGTTAATTTCTCATTATGCACGCAGATTTTTGGCCACATTCGCACGCAATCGTGGTCGTATTATGGTCATTCTGTTCCTCTGGTGATTATTTTATAATGTGGAGAAATATGCCTTGGATTCAAAGACACAGGGACTGTGACCACAGCTCAAATAATATACCACGATCCGACACCTCCAAGTGCTCATCAGGCTGAGGGAAGAATTACCTCATTGAAAGGAGGCAGGCTCCAAATAAAACCTCAAAAATACTCAGTTTTCAGGTTATAGACTTTTCTCCTTTCTGTTTATCATATTATTGCGGGGGGGGGGGGTTTAAATACACAAGTCTTTCAGGTAAAAGCAGAGCTGACTGCCACAAGATTAATTCACCTTTAATTTGTACCTACTATGATAACATTTTGTGCTGCAACTAATGACTTCATATAATGGATATTTAATTTACTCATAACTTACTGTAAAGAAATGTGGTTATATTTTAATTTGACTTGTTTCATATTCTGTCAAGTCCCATCCAAGTTGTCCATCAGAAATATAAGTGATTGAAATAGGAGGGAACACAACCTCTGAAAAACAAAAATCATACACAGTTAATTTAACTCATTGCAGACATTTAGTTGTTATGGGTCCATAAATGATCAAAATCCTTCATTACTGAGACAAATGACATGATACACAAAAGGCCTTCTCGGAAGTGTTTGTGTGCATTGCAGTTTATTTACAGGAAGAGCACAGAAGGATGTTGAAAGTGGAAGTGTGTACAGAGACAGGCAAAAGAAAAGAAAACCGGATTTGAAAAAAAATTGTACTGAAGGCTGATTCCCATAAAAAGCTAAACTAAACCTGTCTCCTAATTAGCACCTTTTTAGAAGAAACGAAAATCACATACTGTATGTGACAGATGAGAAAAAAATAAGAAAAATTGGTTCTAAATCACAAATTTCAAATCATTCCAGAGATTGTTTGACGGTAATGAGATCCAGTCCAAAAGCTGTTAACACTGAGAGATGACATTCATTATTCCTACAAAATGCAATTATCCGTCATTCAAAGCTAGGTTTGGTGATGACAAAGTTATTTTTTGTTGTTTAAGGAATGAAAAATGCATCCCACCGCAGACCATAATGTTGCAAAAGCGCAATTCAGACACGTCAGCTTGATGGTATGGCCAGCAAGCAGTCTGGGGGTTTTGATGGTTGGAATTCAAAATGAACACGATCTTAGAACAAGATGTTTTTCTGCAAAATTTACAGTGCTTCGCAAGAATTCAACATTTCCACATTTTGTCATGTCACAACCACAAAAAATGTATGCATTTTTACCAAAACATGATACGATATGCCAACACAAGTCAAACATCTTTGGTGAAAGAGAAGGAAAAAAATCTAACTTTACTTTTCAAATCCTTTTCAAATGAAATCCTAAAAGAAAATTGCATTTGTATTTAGACAGAATCACCTTTCGCTGCTGAACAGCTGAACTTGTTTTGGCCTAAGTCGCGACTTCTTTCCTGCTCTTCCGTAACCCTGGTCAGATTGGACAGTGTCTCCGCATAGAATTTTTATATCTTCACGGAAGAATTTCATTTATCAACTCTATTTACTAATTACGTGACCTCTGGAGTGATTTACCAAATTATTTAACACAATGTGCATCTTTGGTACGATGCAGACCATTTGTTTCATTCTGTTGTGGAAATGCTATGCAGATATTGCATGAAAACACATGTAAAACAGCTAAAACTATGTATTTTTATGACCTTTATGTTTAGCTTTTGGCCTACGGTATCAAGAGCCATTTTTGCAGGGTCCAATTAATTAATTAATCCATAGCTGCAGGTTGCAGAGTACTGCTTTATGCCAATGAAATACTTTGAAGTTGGAATTTACAGATATGAAAATGTTTATGTGGTGTTAATATGTTATTGTATCTTTTGTGTGAGATGTTCATTGTTCATTCACTGCAGATTGAATATGTTTTTTTTTCAACGGTAAAAGTCAGAACTCATAGCATTTAAGCTGCCACAAAAGCCAAAAGATGTGTCAAATTACTAGTTATGTTATTCTTCAAGTTTCTACACTTGAGCCTAAAAAAGCAATTAAGTTAAAGTTCAAAGATCTTTTTAAGACATGTTTTTAAAAGACAGAATGTTCGATGTTGCTACAAGATAAAAAAATAAAAAAAAGTTTGTGTCATGTCTGGGATTTTCTTTTCTACAAGATAAAACAGCTGAGTAAACATCCTCCAGAAGTGGTGATTTCATGTTTTCTTGCCAGCAGTTGTGCAGACGTTTGAGCCCCTTTTTAAGTTTAAAGGCTTTTCTTGGCATCGTGCACGTGTGCTTGCCTTCTTAGTGAAAATATTTAGAACCTGTAAATGCTGTTATGTCTAGACTGAGCCAGTGCTCTCTCTCTTTATGCGTGTGAAAACGGCTCCCTCCACCTCTCTTGGTTTGCATGAGATATGTGCAAAGAGAGGGAAAGTTTGGTGAAAGAAGGTGGCTGTGGTTGAGAAGCCGCCTGCCAGCCGTGTGGGTTCATGGTTGAGTTAGAATTCATTATGGTTACCGCTGTGGCTGAGGTTTATCAGAATTGGATGAATCAGCCGAAAGTTTTGTCAGAATTAACGTTTGGTTCTCTCCGAGGTCTGTGGTTGGAACCAAAACTATTCGAGCACCGCTCGACCCGATTGTCGTATTCCGTGTTTTTTGTAAAAGTTGACCTCACGCAACGTCGAGGTGCCGACCCCTCCCGCCTGCGCAGGCTCGTAACAAGCGCCTCCTCTTCCTGACCGTGACGCCAAATCCTCACGCTCGGGGTTTATCTGTAATCTCTCTGTGGCACGTGGTTTGGGAAACGTCTGGCAGTCTGCACCGGCACATGTACGGCTTAGGGGTTAAACGTAGGCCCTGCTCGTCGGGTCAAACCTCTCCGCCGCTGTTCGTTGCATTAGTGGGTAGACGGCGCAGTGAGTGCTTGGCTTCAGTCGTCGGGGTTGTCTGCGTCTCTCTGGCATGTCAGCTCAGTCCTCTTGAGGTGCTGCTAAATTACAGTTTGGACGCTGCAGCTCATTCTTCGGTAGTCATTGCAGCCCTCCTGAGCTTTTTAAGACATTGCACCAGAGCCGTATAACTCACGTTCATGAAAGGTGATAATTGCAGGCATCACGTCAATGTCAGGTGGTTTCTAGATATAGGTCTGTGAGGTTTACTGAACAAGTAGAAGTTTATCTTCAACCTTTGATGGTCTACTGCAATATTTTGGAGTACACTGTGGCCGTTTTATTTTTTCTCACATATTGAAGTAAATATCTCTTGAACTTATCCATACTTTCTCATGTTACGGTGACAAGCCCCAAAGTATTTCATTTGGATTTTGTGTGACAAACCAACAGAGTTGTTTCATAAAAAAGATAAAATAGACATTTCTTTTTAGTTCCCTTCACTCTGACACAGAACAAAATCCAGTGCCACCAATTAACAGACTGCTGATCTCTATGACCAATATGTGAAACACTTTAAAGAGCAAAAAACAATATTGGACATCACCCTGAACACAACTTCTCAAATAAAAAATGTTTTAATACCATGCTGTAGGGATGTTTATCTTCAGCAGGCTGTTACAGGTCAGGAATGGTGGGAGAAAGGGTTTAAAAAAAGACATTTTGGGCTGGGGTGGAGTTTTGCCTATAAATTGCCAGTCATGCCTTTGGCCATAGGCCATATAGGCAGCTGCCCAGAGCAGCATTAGAAATGACCTCCTGTGATTTTGATTGCTTAGAGATTGGCTGAAGGTGGGTCTCGCCCATTGCACTGTTTATGTAAGAATCACCACCGAGCAGAGATATAAATCAATGGCTCTTATCAAGGCATTTTCATGAGCCAGAGTCATATTTCTAACCCAGGAAAACAGGAAGTTCCTACACCTCAGATGAACAAAATGAATGAAAATAATGAATTATCAAAAAAAAAAAAAAAGAAAGGAAAAAAGTGATGCCAATGTTGTAACACAAGTGATTTGGTACAACAACAAAAAAACTAAGATTTTTTTAACACATTTTTTTTCCAGAACATTTCAATGCATTGAAATTCTTCTTTGTCTATAAGGTTTGAGGACACTGTATTTCTCTAGAGTTCAACTCTTTTGCTTGCAAAACAGCGGGCATTCAGACCTGCCTCTTAAATTACTGCGCATTTGCGCTGAAACCACAGACCCCCACACCAGACAAGCTTCCTTGCCAGCCAGCCAGAAAGTCGGCCAGCCACCAAACACTGTCTCACTAATACTGTCTGCCTTCCCTTATTTATTTTTCTTAACATCTCTTCTTTCTTTGCATTCCTCGTGTTTCCTTTGAGTGAAGATCTGTAGTCTCCCAAATGCATAAACAAACACAAGCTACAGATATTTATGATGAATCTCAAATAAACAGCTGGAGGAATTCCTTGGTAAATGGCCGTAAATCAAGAATTTGGGCTATCTAGCTTTAGTTCCCAAAAGAAATCGCAGACTTCAGGCTAATCTCAGCACATGTGGTGCCAATGAACACACCTCTTTTCCTAAGTGCTTGTGATTTAAAGCGTGCTATGTATTCCCAAATTACTTCCAATCCTGTTGCCAATTAACCATTTTGTGTAATGACATGTAATTGTCAAATTAGAAGATGTCAACTTATGTTCATGTGAATGCTTTGCCTCGGAGCAAAAGTTTCATTGCGCAAACTTTTCATTGCGCAAACTTTTCTCTCCCGTGCTGAGAGGAAAACAAGCAAGTGACAACCACAAACGCTGTGGAAGTAACCGTCTCGCAATTACTTGAGGGGAAAAAGAGCCTTTTCCCCCACTATAAATTACCCAATTTCATAGAAAGAGAAACATGATGCTGCTACTGCACACACGTGTCCTGACATACACGTAAACTGTGAAGGAATGTTGTGACAAGTATAGAGTGGTGTGAAAAACGTACTTGTATGAGTGGAACCTTTTCACATTTTGTCACATTACAGCTGTAAACCTCGGTGTGTTTTGATTGGGACTTTATGTAGAAGAACAACAAAGGCAGAGCATCGTCTTTAAAAATATGTTTTCTTCATTATTTTTGCAAAGAAAACTCTTAAAGGATGCTCTTGTCTAATTTTGCAACACATACCTATTTGGACTTAGTCCTGGGCTTTGACTGGGCCGTTGTACGACGTGAGTACACTTTGATCCAAATCGTTTTGTTGTAGGTCTGACTGAGTGTTGAGTGTTATCATCCCAGTGGAAGATAGACTTCCATCCCAGCGACAGGTTTAGAAATCCTCAGATCATGATGCTACCACCACCATGTTTCAAAGTGGGGACGGTGCGTTGAGTGAGATGTCCAATGTTAGTATTCTTGTACGCATAGCATTTTGCATATTTGCTGGAGTATTTAATTTTGGCCTAATATGATCTGAGCACCTTCCGTCAGATGTTTGGTGAGTCAAATTATAAGTGTCAAACTTAAATTTTTGACTGTCACGACTTCCTGTTAGCATTATTTTTTCTTCTTGTGATTTCCAGCAGCACTCAATGAATCTTTTATTCAAGGCGATTACTAGACTGGTTTATTGTATTTGTTGTGTACCTTCACCAAAACATGTTAGAACGCTTTGTGTTTCTCCTTAATTTTGTCTTTTCCACTTAAATATTCAGCACCTGTCTTTTGCAAACTTGTTATACGGTGCTGTAAAAGTACAGCACAGCTGCGTGCTAATTGCCTCAATAAACCTCTATGTAAAAATGTTTGCTATGCAATAAAAATTAACCACATTTACAGAATTTCCTTGCCTAATAAAGTGGTGATTTGGTTGGCATTTATAAGCAGTTAGTCTGAGCCTCAAAATACATTTTGCATTCCAAATCATTAAAAACCTAACTCCTTAGTCCAAATAGGGCTTAACAGCTTGGGGGTAGAGTTGGATTGGGAATGCATCTTGGATTTGCAGGTTGAATCCAGTTGCACACACTTAACATTGCATGTTTTTTAAGACCAAAAACATGCCAAGTGTCCTCAGGTGGTTTTCCTGTTAACATAGGGCCATGGCTGTAAAAATATTTGGCCAAAGGCAATGTGGCCGTCTTTACCTGAGGTTAATTTGAGTTGACAGAAATGTATACTGTGGGATGCCTAAGATTATAAAGATCTAAAGTTGTCCCCGTTGAAAGGTTCAGTTAGAAAAATAAAAATAAAAGCATGCTGCTGCTAACATAAGCTACATACCGAATGGAAAGGAGTCTGTGTAAAAATATTTGAGCTTGAAACTTAGGGAATTAGAAACATGGCAGTCATGATATAAAGCTCCACAGCCACCACACATTTCACGGCATCTATTTTCCAATGACCCAGATTACATTGCAATCTTTTGAAGTGGTTTTTAATAGTAGTTTACCAAACTTTCTTATTTTCTGAAAACACAATCCAGTTTTTGGATTGTGTTTCCAAGCATGTTATTACTAGTATCCAATGCCACCTTTACACAGAGCTGCTTTTCGGTGAAACCAAAACATTTTTGTTGAGATCCAGCCACTCGTTTACACGTCTCCACTGACTGGACTCTCTGACACCGGCACTTTTTGAAGCCCACTCTGAGTGGGAGTTTTTGGGAAGCCCCCCGTGGAGGTGCGAAGAACTCCGCAGATGTGAAAGCACACAAACGCTGCAAACGCTGCAGAGTTTGTTCTACATATGCAAGAACAAACTCAAGTAAAACAATGGCGGATTGCATTGTGTTTTATGTGCTACTTAACCTATTCAGACTAACATAACATTTGCTACGAAATGTGTATGTGTTGCATGAGCACTTGGTTCATTGTAGATGGGTTACCGTTATATGAGGTACAAGTTAGTGAGGTGGAAGCTAAGGTATCAAAAGCACATGCTTGCTTCCACAACATGCAGCTAGAATCACAGTGCCATTTAGTGCCCTGGCATTAACAACAACAGATTAAATGTCTTAGCGATGCTGTATAAACACGGAACTTTTCACCAATCAACATCCGAAATGATTCCAGAGAGAAGTCTTGTGTAAACATAGCATAAGTGTCCAGTTTTAAAGGGCCAGTCAGAATTTTTGTCTTGATCAGAGACAATATCGCACATAACTTAATTATAGTGATCAGTGGTAGTTGTTTTTGATCATCTGAAAAGTCCTCATAAAAGACTTCATAAAAATGTAACCAACCAGGCCTTTCTAACCATAAAACAATAATTCACTAGACATTTCTTCAGATTCTATATAAAACTACGTTTTTAGAACTTGGCTTGTTGCCAGGTGGCACCCTGTTACCTAACTAAACGGTAATTCACATTAGCTCCTGAGAGCGAGTCATTCTTTCATAAATGTTTGCAGAAGCAATCTGATTTTTCACATTGGGGGGTATGGATGTGATTGGACTCATAAATTCATTGACTTGAATGAGTGATCAAATACTTTTGCCAATATGGTGTACTTTAGAAATTTGTAATACTTCAAAATTGAAAAAAAAAAAAAAACAATTTTATGGATGTTTAATGCAATGCAAGAGAGTTGAAAAAGGTCCATCGAAGCTCATAGATGAAAACCTTTGTATCAGAACATTGTTTCAACTTGCCTTCCTCTCTCACCTACAGATCTTTGTGTGTATGAGAAGCTTGGGATGCTGGTGACCATGCTGTTGGCTCCTGTCTGCGTGCTGCTGATGCTTGGGGGCCGTGCTTTTGCTGGAGGTTACCCACCCATCCCTCACGTGAAGTACATGCAGCCCATGATGAAAGGACCTGTTGGACCTCCATTTCGAGAGGGCAAGGGACATTATGTTGGTAAGTAATCCCTCTTTTCACTGTCATTTGTTTTCACGTTCTGCAAACCACACGAAGGAAAAGACCGCACAGCCATTCTGCAACCTAATAGGTCTATTCTCTTTCTGTAAATAGACCTAATATTTGAAGCCTATGTTCAACGTACACAAATATCCCTCCTCTGGAATCTGGCATTGCTCAGTAGGGGCCTATTAAAGGTCCGATTGTAAAATGTTAGTTGAAGTGAGTGAACGGGGCTAGTTTTTCCTCACACCATCTGGATGCCGTTACGGCAATGTTTTTTATCACATATTTCCCAGGAAAGAAAATAAATTAATAAGGGAAGAAGAATAGAGATGGGGTGGTGAGGTTGGTAGCCATCACTGTACAACAAATGCATACTATCATCCGCCTTGATGATCAAATTGGACTTAAAGTGTACCTGACCAGTTCTGGATCATGTGAGAAGTGGCGAATGTAATCAGAGGCCCAGTTTTCAAAGCAAATTTCAAAGCAAATGTAATTACATAAAAAGGTGTTTAAAAAAGAAAGAAAAGATGAGTGAGATGGGGAGACTATTTGATGGTGACATTTAGCACATTTAACTCCCGCTGAAACTTCAAAGATCTGTCAGGAGCGTTAACAAGACCACAGGGATTCCTTTTCTTCTGTGAATAGTGAGCTCAGACCTGAGTACTAAACACTGCTCTTTGATAAATGGTTCAAATAGGATGTGTGATTTTACTGCCACTCAGTGGTCAAGAGTCCTCACTACATCCCTATATTGTTGCCTGATTCACAAACATGCAGACTTTAGAAATACAAATAAATGTGCAGAAAGAGATAAAGACATTTTTTTTATTAAAGTATCTTTTAAAAAATAATACTTTTAAAAAATAATACTCATTAAATTCTTAAGAAAGCAAACAAACAAAAGAAATGTCTTCTGTAACATAAAGAAAAGTAATACTTAGAAATTAGGTTGGATTTTAAAGTGTCACATTATGTAAATTAATAAAAATGTACTTTTTAAAAATTAACCAAATGAATATTGCAAATTAGACTTTCTTTTTAATTCATCAAGAAAGAAATATAATGACTGAACTAAACTTTGATTGTCACCATAAACACTGAGTGCATGTAGAAAACAATTTCTGGATGGCCCAAACTTTTGTTTAACAGCCTTTGGTAAATTGTTATCAGTGTTTTTCTTTTGTTGTATACTTTCTAGTTTAATGTGTTTGATTTCATGTTTCTTATTTCAAAAGTACAAATGGCTGCAAGACTTATGCAGTACCAGCAGAGGGGAGTATAAGCTCTAGGTTACATGTTGAATGTCAGAGTTAAAGTTCTAGAGATTGTTGTGCTGAAAGGCACTTCAACGATCTGAAGTCAAATTTTCAATCGAAAAAATGCTTTCTGATTTTATAGCTGAAATTCATTCATATAGGCTTCAGCTTCTTTATATGATTTGTGTCTTTCATGTATCCCAAATATTATTCCATAATTGGTTTATAATCATATTATATTAATGAATCTATATCTTGTTGTTGTATATGTATGAAAAAGAAAACAATAAAAAGATTGTTTAAAATACTTAATTTAATGTTAACATGGTGACATGGTGTCAGCAGATGTGTGACATCTAAAACAGTTATTGTAAGAACAATATTACTACCGTGTTTCCCCGATAGTAAGACACCCCCGATTGTAAGACGTATCGGGGGGTTCAGGGGGGTCGTCTAATATAAGCCGTACACCGAAAGTAAGACGGGGAAACATGGGGGTATTGCCGCCTCCCTCTCATCTAGCTGCGCGCCGCCTCCTGCCCACGTCCGCACCGTCCCCCTCTCCATACGTCACCGCGCCGTCCCCTGCACTTCCTTTTATAAACTGTTTTGTGGTGAATACAATACTGTTCAGGTTGTTAATAAATGTTAATTTTATGGTTAAAACAAAAAATTCGACAATTTTTTTCCAATATAAGACATACCACGAAAGTAAGACATAGTGGGGCTTTTGGGGATAAAAAGAAAGTAAGACACTGTCTTACTTTCGGGGAAACACGCTATGATAAAAGTACTGTAAAAGAGAGCTGCAAACAGGATTACACTGTGGAATAACTTAAATGGCTTTAATTCTTTGCTAAATAAAAAAGAGGGAAAGCAATGATTACTCTAACTACTTGATTTTTGTTTTCTAGATATGCCACCTATGATGAAAGGGGAACCAGGTCCTCAAGGGAAACCTGGACCAAGAGGCCCTGCTGGGCCACCAGGATTACCAGGAAAGCCTGGACTGGGAAAACCAGGTCTCAATGGACAACCAGGGCCTCAGGGACCTCCAGGCTTTACAGGAATTGGTAAGCCTGGACTCCCAGGTCTCCCAGGAAAGATTGGGCCAAATGGAATGCCAGGAGTTAATGGTGAGGTTGGACCTCGTGGTGAGCCAGGTCCCCGTGGACTTCCTGGGCCCCCTGGTGTTCCAGGCCCTGCTGGTTTATCACTGAATGGAAAACCTGGGCTCCCAGGTATCAGAGGTCCTCCTGGAACTCGGGGTGAGCCAGGATTAAAAGGTATTTCTGGCCCACCAGGTGAACGTGGACTTAAGGGTGAAAATGGTAATGGGAAACCAGGAATTCCAGGTATCAGGGGGCCACCAGGTCTAAAAGGCAGTACAGGACCCCCTGGTTTTCCAGGTATTGGCAAACCAGGACAGAAAGGTTTACCAGGACCGCCTGGACTTAAAGGTGATGAAGGACTGCCAGGAAATCTAGGAGAACCAGGACAGCCTGGGCCACCAGGTCTACAAGGTCTTCCTGGGCCAGCTGGGTTGGGGAAGCCTGGTCTAGATGGACTTCCAGGAACACCGGGCCCTGTGGGTCCCAAGGGTGAACAGGGGACCAGAGGAAATCCTGGAACTCCTGGCGCACCTGGCTATGGAAAACCTGGTCTTAATGGGCCAAAGGGGGAAAAGGGTCATGGTGGATTTCCAGGTGTCCCTGGGGACAAGGGAGAACAAGGAATAGTGGGTCCAATTGGGGTGCCAGGTCTTGACGGACAACCAGGACCACAAGGCATTCAAGGTCCAATGGGACTTCCAGGAAAACATGGAATGCCAGGGCTGAAGGGAGAGCTAGGACCCAAGGGACCCCCAGGACTGCCTGGACTCAAAGGTGACCAAGGCCCCAGTGGAATTCCTGGGCGACCTGGTTTCCCAGGTGAAAAGGGTATCTCTGGACCTAATGGTTCTATTGGTAAACCAGGCCCTAAAGGTGAGCCAGGGCAAATTGGCCAACCTGGGAATCCAGGGTTGACAGGTTCTCCAGGGCCTAAAGGTGAGGGAGGCTTTATAGGGACTCCAGGCCCCAGAGGCCAGTCAGGAATTCCTGGTCTCCAAGGGCCTATGGGTCCAATGGGCCCACAGGGTGCCCCTGGACCAAGGGGAGAAGCTGGACTTCCAGGGCCTCCAGGGTTAGGCAAACTGGGTGACAAGGGATCAATGGGTCCACAAGGTCCACCAGGAAAACCAGGGTCTTCTGGGCTTAATGGTATTCCTGGTCCACCTGGTCCTCCTGGACCTCCTGGCCCTCCAGGAAATGGCCAAACTGTTGCTGCAGGGGTCACTGATGCAGGACTGGGTGGGGAAGAAGTACCTGGGGACAGGAAGGGTCCTGCATACACTCAAGTTCTCTCTGCCTCACTAGCGCCAGCGTTCACTGCTATTCTCACCACACCATTCCCACCTTCGGCCCTGCCAATCAAATTTGATAGGACCCTGTATAATGGACAAAATGCTTACAGCACTTCTACTGGCATCTTCACCGCTCCTTTATCTGGCGTCTACTACTTTGCGTACCACATGCACGTGAAGGGAACTAGCCTGTGGGTGGCTTTGTACAAGAACAATGTGCCAGCCACTTATACCTACGATGAATACAAAAAAGGCTACATGGACCAAGCATCTGGCAGTGCAGTCCTAGAGCTTAAAGAAGGTGACGAGGTATGGGTTCAAATGCCCTCAGATCAAGCAAACGGCCTTTACTCTACCGAGTACATCCACTCCTCCTTTTCAGGATTCCTGCTCTGTCCCACATAACCTTTTCTTCTTTAAAAAAAAAAAAGTTCCTATATTTGTGACTCAGATCAGCCCTATACCCAAGACACCTGCAGCCATAATAGAAACAAAAAAACCCCATAACATGTTAAAAAAAATCTTACAATCACATTATTTCTCTCACCTCCAACAGTCTCAGTTTGAAAAAAAAATAAAAATTGTGAATTCTATATGACATGTTAAAAGGCAGGGGAAGGATTGTTATACTGTGTTCTTTTAATGTCCTTCAAATGTATGTTTTGGGTTATATTTTGTGATGTTTTTTAGCCTATATAATTTTAATTATTATATTGTCATATTTTGTTCTTATTTGAACCTTGTCATCGGTATCGCTTTTGTCTGTTGGATTTAGACTTGTAAGTGCCTTACACGTAACGAGTGAGTAACAGACCTTCCCGTGTGACTGCACATACTGTCAGACAATATGGTCACCAAAAAGTGGGGCGGGAGGGAGACACGTTTCCCCGGCAGCAGTCGCTTCTGTGTGTATAATTTAAATAATTATTTGAAAAAAAAAAAAAAAAAGGAAAAAAAAAACCTGCACAAAGAGTAACACTTCAACACAGGATCACAGTTTGTTCTGTGAAAAGAAATCAAGGCATTTGGTCCTCCAACACTTTTATTTTGCCCAAACTTCTAAATTTCTAAAGAGAAATTTATACTTTATTATTTGTTGGTATATGAACGTATTGGGTGCTGTTTTGTTTCTGGGTTTTTTTGTAGTTTGAGATAAATTTGGATGTGAATAGAGTCTGTATTTTACAGTAAGAAATGTATAACAAAAGCATCTGCAAATGGACAGTAAAGACTGTCTACTGTTAGATTAGCTTGGATTGATTTTTTTTTTCATTTGCACTGTCTTGTTGCACCAGAGATTTTGTTTTCCCCGATACTCAGTCTTTCATACATCTGATTCAAAAGGATATTCTATAAACGAATAATTCTACATCACTTACCAGTTCAAAACACAATGCCAGAAATGTCCCTTTCTTCTTATTAGAGAAAAAATATGTGAAAATGGTAAAAGCTTGAGTGTACTTCAGAACTGGAGATGCTGATAAATTTCAAACAAAATGCCTATATGTATGCCATCTGTGATTTTTGGCACTTCTAGTAAACTTGTACAGAGGCTTAACACTGTAAACTGGGGTTTTTAGAAAAAAAATTGTTCTTTAGATTGATCATGCTCATTTGCTAGAAGGAAAAAAAGTCACCTTTAAGTAAAGAAATTCCTTAAAAGTTAAAATAAGAAAAACTTTTTTACCTCTTCAACAATAAATGAATCATATAGAGGCACAGTTGACTAAGAAAGGATATCCAATTTGTTGATTCTTTTGAGCTTTGCTGAAAAAAATAGAGAACCCAATTGGCTATTATCGACAATAAGAACAAGATTTGTGCCAATTGTTTCTTGAAAATACTTCCCCTTATTTAGCCAAATGTAATAAACTATTTAATGTCATATTTGGGCGTCATTGGATGGATGAAGTTCTATTTACTATGCAGTTAATAAGGAGGCAAGAATCGTGGCTAATAAAAGACCTAATGTTTTCCATTGTTCCAAGATTGATTCCAAAATTTTAATTTGTCAGAAATAATTTAGCCCAGATTGAAAATAAAAGAAATCTCCATCTGCATCAACCACCTGTCCTGGCTTTCTAAATTTGCATAACTCTTTTCCAAGGGCTGCAAATGGCCCCCGGGTCTCACTTTGGACATCGCTGTTTTGGAGCCTTGCGAACCTTGGGGATTCTGTTTCCATTTCCTACATTATAAGATGCATTAAGCTGCATCTGTCTCGATTTAACGGCTTATTCTGTTGTCTTTAAAATTTTTATGACTGCCCCTTTTGTCCCATCAAATCTGCACCACATGTAAACAGGAAGTTTCGGAGTTCTCGAAAAATAAGCTTCTACAGAGTCCGATCGACTCAAAACGGCAAACTATGACAACACTGTATGATTTGGCATTGGTGAGATTAAAAACAATTATTTATGCACAGGGTTTTTCTTAACCCTCTGAGCAAAATCCAGTCAAATAGAAGGTTGGATTTTTCCCAAATTATTTCATCCGTAAGAGGAGTACTTATTCTTACGTACATTTACCAGCCGTGCCAACAGCTGTGACGGGTACTGTACGTCCAAAAGTCTGAATAAATAAGGATTTTCTAAGCGAATAAGAAAAGGGACCAACAGAAGTTCACCAGTTGTGAAATACAGGTTGTGTAACATTTAACAAACCCCTGGTTTATTTCTAGAAGAGGCAGCAGGTCAGAGGTAAGAGTTCTGTGTTTACTCACTACTGTTGGATGAAACATTGAAGAGCCTCCTGTCAATAAATGTATGGGTGTATGTGTGTGGTTGTTGTCTTTGGCTGTGTCATGTCGTCCCCCTTCAAAAGTCAGTACATGAATATTTCAACGAACGTAATAACAAACTTGAACTAGCTCGCAAAGTCTTTGGAAAAGCTATGATTTCGTTAATGTTCCTCAAGAACGCTTGAGAACCGGAACATCAGAATGCTTTGGCTCCCTCTGGGTTTTGGCAGGAATTCCGCAGGAGGTTTTACATCACGAGTCTCTGCTGATGAGAGGAGAAAGAGAAATGGCTACTGAAACAGATGATTCACGTGACGTGGAAAACAGCCAAGGCTGAAACGAGATTCTGATGATAATATCGAGGAGTATACGTGGTTAACACTGAATTTGCTGTTTTTCTACGTTTCGTCTCATGCAAAAGGGATCGCGGCTTGCTATAGCCCTGAGCTTGAACTAAGTCAAGCAAGAAAAATAAAAAGGGTTTTTGAGATGTGCCCATTTCAGTAGCTGGTAGCAAACTAAAACACACAGTCCGCACAGCATGGGGCAAAAGTTGGCATATTTACAGTGCCTTGCAAAAGAATTCACGCCTTGAACTTTTACACATTTGATACCGTAACCAAAACCTGCAGCGTATTTTACTGTAGGGATTTATGCTCACCGCTCCAGATGGAATACTTTGCAGAACCACCTTTCACAGCGGTTATTTCATTCACTCTAGGGGTCCTCTACCAGCTTTTTGCACATCGAGAAATTAAAGCTCGGTGTATGTGATCATCGACTTTCAAGTGTTGCCGCGGCTCCTACGTCAAAAATGGGTCTAAAAGAAAGCATCTCCAAAGAGTTATACTGCCGTCTCCTCCCTGCTCGGCTTGTTGCAGTCTGTACTAAAACTTCTCATGGCTTTCTTTCTCAAGTACCTTTTTTGTGGACTGCAAGGCCAGTACATGTCCTGTCAAAAAGGATTCTTGCACCTGATCTGTGGCTCTCTGCAGCTCCTCCAGAGTTACCATGGACTTCCTGGCTGTTTCTTTGACTAATCCTCTCTACGTCTGCGACCTGTCACTTTAGGTGGGCCGTTGTCGTCTTCGCAGTTGTCCCGTGCTCCGTGACGATCTTGCACATTGAATTCCGCCTTCACTATATTGGATTTTTGTGGTTCTGGCATGAAACGTGAAAAGGTTGAGGTGATACTTTTGAAGAACACTGAGTTAAAGAGAAAAGCCTAAGTCTGCTCTTTTATTTCTCTCAAATCCAATAGAATCTGCTCGCATTGCCCAAACACGTGTTACACTGAAAGGAAACAGCCTTACACCACAGGTAATGGAGATGATCTTTGTGCCAAACATTGAGATCTGCAATTAAAAGGAATGTATGCTGTTAGATTTTCTCCCCCCATAATTGATCCAGAGTGCTGTCACCAAACAGTAACCCTTTAAGTTGCTCTGTGATGATGGTGCCTAATCAGTATTTTATACCAACATAATGCACTTACCCTTTCCTTCACATAGCATGAGCACACCAACAACTGCTTGTGTATCATTCACCACGGTTCTGTAACACATTCTACGACTTGTTTTGTGCTGTATGTTTTTTCTTTGTGTGTGTGTGTGTGTGTGTGTGTTTTGTTCTTTCGAACTCATCTTTTAGTTTTGAACAAAAGAAGCGCTGATGAGAGTCACACGTGCTTATTGCTCTCTTTCCTTAAGTTTTTTTTTACAGACAATGTCACTTGCTTGCTGAGTTTGCATTGTGTGCAAATCATTTAACAAGTGTCAGTGAGATCCTAAAACGCAAATTATATATTTGAACTGTTTCCTTTTTGTCTATATTAAACAACAAAAAAGAAAAAGAAAAAAAAAAAAAAACGACAATCGAAAAAGAAAAAAAGAATCCCAACGGTTTTGCTTCGGTTCTTTTAAGGGATATTTGTTTGTTTTTATTTTCAGTAAACACAAACGGCCGTTCCCATTTGCACATGAAATTAATGGAGATGTATTTATACATTACTGATAATTTAATAGAGATGCCAAAACTGACCACCGAAGCCTAGAACATACAAATGGTATTTAATAGCATTGACTAGTTAATAGCCTTTGTAACATGTAGTTAGCATTCTAGAGTTGTTTGTGAAGGATTATTTGTGAACGTTTATTTTCTTACGTGTCACGTACAATGTAGTAGCGTATGTTTTTTTTTTTGTTGTTATACATGACTATTGCTTGCACTCTCTGCAATAGAATATGGGTATAAAATGCACTCCTTTTGATTGAAAATGTTTGTCTGCTTATACAAAATCTACAGTACTTGATTGTATTGATAACACATCAATAAAAATAGAGAATAACAAACCTTTTTGTACTCCTGTCTCATGCCTTGAAATACGTATCTTTGTGTGTAATCATTTTATATAATATATAGGAGTATTTTACTTTTTAATTTGAATTACGGAAATAAGTGAACTTTTCAGTGATATTCTAAAACACTGAGATTAACTTGCGTAACTGAACAACACTTGTTACGGAGCAGCTTTAAAGAATAGTATTTATTTTGTATGTAATGATTGCTGCACAGTTGGTTGTGGGAAGCTGTTGCAAGTAAGTAAATTGTCGCTAGAGGGAGCCACAGAACTCTAGCAAAGCTACAGCCAGACTCATCTGAGGGATTACTGAAGGTCCCAGGCGGATGTGCCGATAAACCTTTGAGCCAGTTAAGATCCATAAATGTACAGTAGATCCAAAAATAAGCACGTTACCGAGAGTACCTGGCTGTTAGATTATAAAAGTATCAAATAAATACAAGATCTGACATAGCATTGTAAATACGGAGAGATTAAAGATATTTGAATATGATTTAAGAATTAACTGACGATAGTTTTTCAGTAATCTCAAATTTCAGAGATGTGTAGACGATGGAGAATTAGATAATCTTAAATAAGCACGCTTGTATTTGTTTGGAATTTGATTCTACGGACACGTGACAAGTATATCTATATATAAAACAAATAACCCACGAGCATAGGGATGATTTGTTGTTCCAACTTTCTGGAACTGTCGTCACCATGGTGAGCTGTCATTATTCACCCGGATTCCTCTTACGTCTTACTGACGCCACTCTCCGTGTTGCGTTTGGATGATTCTGGTAAACTAAAGTAACAATCGGTTTTTATCTTTGTTTTATTTCAGTAGGGGGGGGGGGAGGGTTAGCATTTTTTTTTATTTGTATTCGGTTAGTTGCCTATTTTGTTGCAGATTCAAGTTTAAAACCGTCATATCAATTTCAAAGATACATCTAAAATATTAGTTAATTCAAGAAAATAGTTTCATCATAAAGAACAGATTTAGAGAAAAGAAAAGCTGAATTTTCAGTAAATGCCCGTGTTTAACAGACTGTTATATTTTATATTAGAATATAATAATATATTTTTTCTCACATAAATGCAATGGTGAATATTAGTACTGGGTCTTAATTTGGGTGTGTAAAAAATCAGTGTCCTTAATAAGTGATCATTTGACATTTCATGTTTTACAACATTACAAAATTAAGAAGAATGTTTTTTTTATTTGACTACGTTTTTATGGTAAATATCAAATTTTACTACTTTTTAAATAGTTGCATTATTATATGCCTGGTTTTTCTGTTATCATTAATTTAAAAGGTGTTACTTTGTCTAAAGGAAGCTATACATTCTCCATTTTTCTCAATTTTTTGTGTTTACAACAGATGCATTTGAAGTAGCTGTCAAAACAAAGTCCAATAAAAGGCATTGAATGGTTTCCCATACTTCACGCAATTCGTATGTGCCCAGTAGGAATGTGTCTATGGCTCTGAAATTGCTTTGTTGTAATACGAGGTGTCAAACTTTAGTCCGCAAGGTCCACTGTCCTGCAGTTTTTCGATGTGCCACAGGTACGAAACACTGGAATGAAATGGCTGGAATGAAATGGCTTAATTACCTCCTTCTTGTGTAGATACGTTCTCCAGAGCCTTGCTAACGACCTAATTATTCTATTCAGATGTGGTAGAGCAGAGGCACATCTAAAAGTTGCACGGCAGTGGCCCTCCAGGACTGGAGTTTGACATTTAGTTCGTATCATTCGTATTACAATTTCCGACGGTCCGCAAAGGCATCGGGAGGCTCCTCCCCTCCATCATAGCCCGACTTCCAACGAGAATTCAGGGTGCAACATTGAAGAGGAACAAAAAGGCGACCTGACAGCGGTGTTTTCACTCCCTCCACTTTCTCCGGGGTAGTTACGGGATTTCAATGTTCAGCCTGA
Source organism: Poecilia reticulata (assembly GCF_904066995.2). NCBI lineage: Eukaryota > Metazoa > Chordata > Actinopteri > Cyprinodontiformes > Poeciliidae > Poecilia > Poecilia reticulata. Next base: position 9,731,329 of record NC_088840.1, on the reverse strand, counting down.
TCCTTGTAAGTATTCGTTGGACAAATTACGAACATTGGCTTTCCATTTTTTTGTATGACTAATTAGAAGTGGGATATTACATGATAAGAAGGTTTCTACGATACATGGCAGCCGCAGTAAGTTGCATGAGGGCTTGCCTGATAAGGCGAACCACTACGTTAGCCTAGCTTCATAGCTTAGACAGCCATGACTCTCGCCGCTTTTACACAGAAAGATGTATTATGAGACAAGGAAATGTTACCAGTTTGTTTATTACCTCAGTGTTATGGAGTATACATCTGGGAAAAGTCAAAGTTATTGAGACTTTCTCAGATTGAACGTTGCTAGTGGTGACGGCAAAATGCGGAGTTCAGCTAACCTGCTAGCTAATGTAGCGGTATTAGCGTGCTATTGTGACCACTGCCATTTCCTAGAGGAAAACGGAACATTTCGAACGGGTTTTATTGAAATGTCGACAAGAAAGTTCACCGTGAACGTTTCAGAGATGTTTTTTGCCAAAGCTAAATATTGCCCGTTGTGTCACATTGGCGGTTAATGATACCTTTAATTGTACATTGAGCTTGCGAAACAGCTCAAGCTTAGCAGATTGTGTGGTACGATCTAGTTTGCCTTTAACCAGTGGTTAACGTTTTTTGCAGTTGCTTCAAGTGTAACATTGACCGCAGACGTACTGTTATTACATGTTAATTTAAAGCAAGTGGTGGTCACCTTACGTTCTGGGATTTAGTTCTTTTACAGAGTAACGTCAGTAGTTTTGATGTAACAGTCTTGGCTCCCAGATGGCGACTGAGTTTAGCCGGTTCCACCCTGAGTGACAAATGTTGACTCAATTGTATGGTTGACCTATTTGTTCGAAGCCCTGATCCAGGCCACCATTTAATTTTGCTCTGAGTTTAAACTTTTCAAATGATACCTATATGTGTATATTTTAAACAGTTGAAAATCTGAAATTCTGGGCGCTTGTATGTATCAATTCACACTCAAATATTTTTTGGGGGGGAAAAAAATGCTAAAAAAAAAAAAAAGTATCCTGTACAGATTTTGAATTTAAGCTTAGTTTTATTATATGTACTTTTCACTAAAACTTAAAAGAATTCATGACTATTGCTTGCACTCTCTGCAATAGTTTAAGGATTAAGATCACAAAAGTTCTGACCGTACTTTGCTGTATCCCAACATGAACTTAATAGACAGTACACTGAATTCTAAATCTACATGTGCTATTAATGTGGATTTTAGAAACTAATATTCCACAATAGCAAATAAGCTATTTTGACAGAGATGGCAGAGTCCTTCAACAGGAAAATCCATGTAACCAAACAGACTCGCTGATGGAAACATACCTGTTCCCCTCAACCGAACTGACACCTTGTCTAACAATTTACACACACGCACACACACACAGCCATAGCATGTCCACTGGTCTGATTTGACTCTTTAATTTACTTTGATGCAGAAATTGCTGCTACTCCCGAGGTTGGATGGGTCTGTAATTTATCCTTTCTGGTGTTTCTTGAAACAGAAAGCACCCCTGCATTTTAGCTTTTGTGGGCTGAAGTGAAATGAGGAAATGCAGTTGGGGGGGGGGAGGAAGTTGACTTGAGCAGCTGTGACACTAAAGGCCACTGCAAATTCCCATGCCTCACTGGTTTTTGATTTATGGCTGCTCAGTGATTCCGGTTTCGGTGCTGGTAGTAAATTTCAACGAGAAGGTGGTACGATATTGACGCTCTAAACATTCCTGCCAACATGGGTGGATCAGTGAATGAGTAACAGGTAAGCTAATTATACATTCCTGCTTATGAGTGAGCCACAGCAAGGTGACCCACTTAGCTTGTAGTGGCAATAGAGGGTGAGGTATAGAAACCTGGCATATAAAGAGCTTTCTTTTTCTTTTTCTTTTTTTCTTTTGTTGACACAAAGATTATCCTGATGGGTGTCTGACAGAGCAACTGATTCAAAGGTTTTTTTCATGAAAGACATGAATACCTGACAATCTGAATAATAATGTCACCTCAACTCTTTTTATATGACTCATTCTTCAACACATACGCGGGTCATTCCTGCTGGTGAGCTGGCTTTCATCTTGAATCTAATTGGCGCATGATGCACTGGCCAGTCTAGACGGAACATTTTTTGAATTCACTCCCCGAGATCACACCTTTGCAGTCATATGGTCTCACACTGCAAGGTATATGCTTATAAATGGATGTGAATGAGACTTTGAGCTGGAGGGAATCCCATGTCATGCGGCTTGTCATGAGAAACCAAGTTCCCCCCCCCCACACACACACATATACACACACACACAAACTCGATTTGAATTTTCAGCTTTTCTTTTAAATGTGCTTAAAATGTGATGTTCAAAATGTCCTGCTGTACGGGTAGGTTGAGACCTAGTCAAACTTGAATATCTCAGTTTGCAAATCTTCAGATGGGATTTTTTTGAGAGAACCTAGACGTTGGTGCATCTATGTGTGTTTTAACAGCAGAAACTGTTTCTGTTTTAAATCCTCGCTGTTCCCACTGCAGGACCTGGGCCAAATACATTTTGCCCGGTAAGGTGTTGGCGCTTTGTGGATGTACCTCGACACAAATGTCAAGGTTTGGTTTGTTTGAGAATGGATGTCAAACATTTCTTAGCATTTTGTTTCTGTCATCTCCCACTTTAACTTAGTTGAAGACTCATATTTTACTTGAAATTCAGATGGAACTGCTGTTTTTCAACCGTAACATTAAAACTCAAAATGAAAATCAATGTTTTATTTTGCTTGGATTTAAATGAATGAATAAATAGGCTGACTAAGTGAACACGCCTCCCGTCAATGTCAAACCTAACTCCACAGCATTGAGTATTGTTAACTAACTTCAGGCTGAAGGAAGTGAGGCGCATTCCAGCGCTTATTTGGTTAATTTATCTTTGGGACACAGAGTGCAAGATTTAGCTCCTAAAGGTCTGTGCATTTCCTGACTTTTTAGAGTGATTTTTTAAATGTTTGAGAGTGTAACCTCTGTGATGCAAACATGTGTTATGACTTTACAATAAGGGGCTGTGATCCTGACCACACCACAGTCTGCTTTGCTACAGATGGGAACAAATAGGCTGATTTAGCATAATTTGGTTTGATTAAATGCCATTTTTCCTCAATTTGTAGTGACTTTACTAAAGTTCAAAAGTCTAACCACTGAGGCTAAATCATTGGTATGAGTATATTTTTATTTGATCAGTCTTTGATCAAGACTGATCAAAGTTCCAGGTTGCTTAACTTGAACCGCTACAGTTATTTCTGGGGCTTCCCGGTAACTCAGCTGAATGTGCAGCGGTCTCATCTTATTGCCCACCCCCAAGGGGAGACTTGCTTTCAAATAAAAGTGGGAAAAAAAAAATTAACCATGCTTTTAAATTACGAGCAATTTTTATATAATCAATCTTTTAAACTGCTCAAGTTATACGAAGAAAAAGCGGTCTTGCATTTTATGCGTACTACGTTACAGGAATAAAAGGGTAGTGTTTTATCTGTGTAGAAATGCACTGTGGTAGGAGGGGAAGTTCTCAGCCTTGGTTACCGTAACTGTGAAAGGCGAACCCCATGTACTGAAACACGATGCCAACTTATCAAAGCGGGTTACTGGGGGAGAACACCACCTGTGTTGTTGCCTGCTGGCTTTAAGCCCATCTAGCCACGGGGATCCTGTGAGTGTTGAAAGGTAGGGTGGAGAAGGCCTGCTCAATGTTGACTGGCTTTACATGGTTGTCTGAAAACCTTACATAATACAATCTTTGGCTTTAAGGGTTATTCTTGTGCATTGAAGTTGTGATCACTTCTCACTGTGCGAGCAGCAGGGAGTCAACCTTCACTTTTTTTCTTTTCTCCTTTTTTTTTTTTCTTTGACCTGCTGGATGTTCCAACTTTTATATAGCAGCGCATCACTCGGCGTATGCCTTTTCAGTTTTCCTGCGTAACATATCTGTTAATGAGTCATGCTGTGTTTGGCACGGTATTCGTTTACAGTTGTTGCCGTAGCGTTCAGTTAAAGCAAAGACACAGACTCGCTGGGACTGTTTGTCAGACTAACACCTCATGTAGATGCTGCTGCTGTGGTGTTGCCTGCTGAAACTATAGCAACAGGTAGGACTTGGAACCTTGCTTTGGGTTAACTCTTCTGTGTGACTTTTATCTTTTAACGCTTTTTTATAATGCAATTATTTTTGGTGGTGGGTTTTCTTATTTTTTTGACATGAAGCTGATGCATTGATTCAAAATCTGTTTTGGTCTAAAGTGCTGGCGGACATGCAGACATCAATCTCGCTGTGTTTCTCTTATTACCTAGGCATTAATTTTCCTCATGCTGCAGCTGTTTTTTGTTCTCCCTCTTAAGAAGCTTATCAAACACTTAAACTGACTGACGGCTTCTCCCCGAATGACTCTAAACTTGCTTGGTCTTCACGAACATAATCTCAGAACAAAAGGGATTTGTACCCAGTAGCTGTGATTGTATAATTAAGTGTATTTTTTTCCTATTAAGAAAGTTGCCATTCTAGCAGACTGACCTTGCTGTCCATTTTCAGACATTTAGGTTTAACGCTGCATGTCCAGTCTCATGTTAGTCTCAAATATATCAATGTTTAAATATGTTGTCATTGTTCAGATCTCTTCACAAAGAACATCAAAATTCCCTGTAGAAGCACTTGTTGCTACCACAGAGATAATTGTTGATATAGCAACAGGTGAGTCCTGATGCAGCTCTCTGAACGCAGCGTTTGCTTCCAAATGTCAGCAGAATTGATGTTGCAGTGGGACCAAACCTCTTGGTAAATATTTGTGCAGGCGCTCTCTTGTTTCTGTCAGTGTTGGCATTCTTTGTAAAGTAGATCTTTTATTTTAGTGGCTCACCTTTACATCCTACTGTAGTACGTTTCTCTGGTTTCATCACAGGCATATCAATAATATTTAGACTATTCCGCAGTCCAGACAATTAAGCAACAACCATCTTTTTAACTCTTAAACGATAAACTCTCAAGTTAATGGTTTGTACAGACAACTTCATGCAGCAGTTTGGACTTTGAGCATTGATTGTGGATGCTCCAACTAACCTGTTCACTGCAGTTTGGGTGGAAGTCATTATGTAACATCTGCTCATTCCAATTGTTCATATCTGGAGTTAAAATACCCAGTTTAACGCTTTAGCAACCGGAGAGGGTGTGTATGCCAACAAAATACCAAGAACTAATTAACTTTTTCTTTTTACATGAAAATACCAAGAACTAATTATCAACTTTTTCCATGAAACTTTTTAAAATACACTTTGCAGTAAAACTAGTAGGGGTAACACTAGTTGTTCTAAAAGTCACGCATTTTGTTAGTTTTAGCCTAATGCTTTTATTTCATCCTAAAATATCAATGATTTTAAGTTTGTAAACATTCTTCTGGAACTAAAAGAAGCACATAAACCTGTTCCACCACTAGAACCAGAAGCACACAATGGAATTGGAACTATTTTTATTTTCTTTTTAGCTTGATCATAATTCTGGGTCAGTGTAGTTGACAACATAAATATCTGAAGAAAAATAATACTTTATACTTGGTTTCAAAAACTAAAAGCACACTTTTGTGGTCTGAAGGATTCATGAACAAACTGATGCACTTTTTTTTAGTTTAGTAAAAACTGATATAGATTTGAGACGTGCTTTATTGCATAAATTGAGAGACAAAATGGTCCTTTAGTGCTGATGGCAAGCCATGAGTCAGATGCCAGCTTTGGTAATAGTGCACCACATCGCACAGCCTTATCTTATTGTATTTGCAAATTACTTTTTTTTTTTTTTTTTTCTACCTGGTTCCTCAAATGATGTCATACAAAGTTGCAAAAGTAAATGGAGACTTTTTGGTTGTTTTCCGCCAGCTGACGAGCAGCCGGAAAACAATGTCTTTATTAGTCAGCTGGGGCAACTCGAGAACTATTTTCTTTCTTGCGTCAACAGAAGAGTTTCCAACATGGATTCAAAATGGTGGCAGCTATATGCAGCAAAAGCATAGCATATAGCTGCTCTCTTCTGTCATTCTTTTTATAAGTTGAGATAATTTATCATTCATAAAAGTCTCTCTTTTTGTGCCTTGGCTAGATTGCCAAAGCACATTTTTGGCAGGAACAGCGGTGCTACTACCCCTTACACTAGTTACATTTTCCTAGTGTATTTAGGAATAATTTTGAGTTTTATGATTTTTGTCCCATTGGTCATTTAATTCTTTAGGTAGATAGTTTTTTCATTAAATTAAAACATAAGACAAAAGGACTGCTTTGGTTGCTTGGCGCTTGTTCTGGCACTTTACATTTCTGTTCCCTTCTCTAAGCTCTTTAGCCCTTTTCTCTGCCCTTGCCCACCCTCTAAGCACTATCATAAGGCTTTGATCGTTACATTGTTTATCTGTGCTCACTCAGAGGCTGTAAAGCGACGTGATAAGTGGACCTAACCATGCAAAGTACATGTGTGTTGGGTGTTTCTTTTCATAGGAGTAGGGAGGGGGTTTCCATGTCCCCCCCACCTCGTGTTTCTAGCTTGCAGGGACACACAGAGCCAGAACAACAAGCACTCCAACTGAAGATTAGCTTCTGTCCTCTGGGAATACAGCAAGGCAACCAGTTGTGCTGAACACAGGATAGTCGGCATGCCCATTTTATCAAGACATAAACACAGCAAATAGTCTTTGTTTAAATCCCAATCATTTAGATTATCAGCTTTGGAAGATATTGTATAAATCCTTAGATTTTAAGTGCCAATTCTTTAAAAAAAAAAAAAAAAACGCCTAGATTTAAGTGAATATGCGACACAAGTTGATTTCTCTTTATCCAATTTTGAGGTTTGCACTCACTAAATGTATGCTAAGCTACCAGTAAATAGGGGATCTAATAAAGAACAGCTCAAAACAAATTACTGCTAAGTATTGTGCTTTTGAAAATAGACATGCTGATGTCCGTCTGTAGAAACTGCAAGCAAAACAGGAATAGACCGTTTTCAAAAGATGGCGACAAATGCCAAACTGTAGCACTTTAAATTTAATTAAAATATACTGCTTTTGCAAAGCATTGGTTGGATGTGTGATCTTTTCTGTATAGGGCTGCCCACATTTTGATTACATCTACTGAAATGGCACGTATCCTCTCTTCTGTCATTGGAAAGCTCAGTTTGCCCATAAACTGCAGTTTTTACTGTTTGACATTTTGCTTTTAGTTCCCCAAAAAGTTGCCTATACAGACTTTCTCTCTGGACTTTCCACATTCTGCTGTGTTGAATCTGGTGCAACTATATCGCCAACGCAGCGTCAGTTTGTGCATTATCCATATCGCAAAGGAATATGCGACACATATTCCTTTGCTAATATATCGGCTAATGTATTACAAGTCTTATGAACTTGCATTGTAAGTGCTTATGTAATAATTAGACAGGCGGACAGAGTCTCATTCAGCAGCAGATGTTCACATGGGACAAAAATGGTATTGCCTACAATGTTAAGGGTCACAGAGTGACATAATGAGAGAAGAAGCATATCGCCACTAATGCCATGACCGTATTTATTGTTATTGCTATTAGATTTTTCTTAGGTCATGTGGACATGGTTACCTTTAGACCAGATACTAAATGGAACCAGAATGTCACAGGACAAGTGGTAAACTCTTGCAATTGCTGTAAAATGTTTTAGCTCGTCTTTGCCCGGCTGCCTCAATTCATTGGGAAATGCCATTATTTACCGGAGGTGATGGCTCCTTGTAGTAGCGCTGAACTTATTTGTCCTGAGGGTAATTATTGGGCTATAGGTCTTGACATCTTGACCCATGGGAGTCCCAAGCAAACCTTGCTTGAGCTCTGGAAGGATTGCAACACTGGCTCACCCACGTTACACTTAACCCTTAATATGAGCAGTTTTTCTTACAATAGTCCTCTCTGTACAGTAATCAACTAAATTTACAATACCAAGTTAGCTTAAGGTTAATTACTTATCAAAGACTTTCTTTATTACCTGCTCTTGGAGGGAATTTTATTTCTTGTAGCACTGATGGAAAAAATATCCTATAAAATTCTGTTGTCACAGAAAGCAACATTTGTGACTAGTTTTGTATCTTTTTGTAGGAATGTTGCATGCGTTGTGCATCATTCTGCATATTAATCTAAGTTTAGACTTTTATTAAAAACACTACCCACCCACAAAGTGACTGTAAAAGAAGCATATTTTTGGTACAGTCAATTATGAAACTTTATTCCTCACATTTCTTGTTGGCCGCAACGTGAGTCATGTTTTTGAACTATATAGTTTCAGAACCACATTCATGCTCTTAGCTTTGATATTTTCAGTCCAGCTGGCTACATTGAGTATTATTCCATGCCACTGAAGGTACACTTGCACATGTGACTTTTTAACATGCATACTTCCAGAGATATTGTAGACTCTAGATATGAATGATTAGCAAGTCTACCTCCTTGTTTGGTTTCTTTTTTTTGTCTGTGTTCAAGATTTATTTATTTATTTTTCTACGCTTGATCTTCTTTGGATAAATGCTACATGGTAATGGAAAATTGGGACACATTTCTGTTGACTTTGAAAAAGCAGTGTTGAAACAATTCTACTGCACTTTTAGATTGCGACATTCAAATTAAATAAGCTCATTAAGTAGTGAAATTGATCATCAATAAAGCATGACATACTGCAACAAAAGTTGGTATTGATAAAAGTTTGGAAAGGGGGTGAAGAGTGTTTGACTAGATCTTTGGCATGGCACTGTCTGGAAACCATCCTCCAGGAAACGGTTCAAGCGCCCTCATCTAAAGGTTAGGGGTGTGCTAGCATAGTTTTTCAATACAATAACAAAAAGGCCCTTGAAGTGGAACATTGCGTAATTTTTCTCTCTCTCCCTCTTTAATTATCTTTTAAGGCGAACAAAGATTCTGTTCTTGGAAACATTCTGAAGGGACATGTTCTAGTGCTTCCCACATCCGTTCCTGGAAATGTGGCAGAATTCCGTCAACAAAACACGTAGTCACGCAGCATCCACTGCCTTGACGTATCACTTTCTGCCGAGCCTGCTGTTTGCAAATCCCCAGGCGAGGGCAGGTCGTGAGAGGCACAGCAACAGTCTGGGATCGCCGGAGCTGAATTTTGCATATACGCCTCCATCTTTCAATGCTGGCCTGTCTAGGCATGCCTGGGGATTTGAGTGTTGTGCTTGTTACACTAGATAAACTGGTGAAACTAAAAAAAGGAGAGGTTTAACTAGAGTTGCTTATTGTACTTCTGTCTTTTCCTTTTGGTTTTTGCGTTTGAGTTTCGCATTCTTTCAAGCATGATGAACGGCAGGGTGTTTGTCACTTGTTGAATTTCGACACAACTGGTTTACAACCACATGCAGTATTCAACTCTATATTCTTGGGGTATTTCCTTTCTTTCATTTGTTTTTTTTTGTTTTGTTTTGGGGTTTTTTAACAAACCATAACTTTTTCCAAATATGTCACACTTGTAGTCTTTGCAGTTTTTAAACCTGGACATTTTAAACAAGAGTAATGCTAATAGTCCTGAGAATCACTTTAAATTCTGTTATTCAAATGGTTAGTAAGACTTCCCTAAGATTTTTGTCTTAAAAAAACAAAACATTATTGTTTCAGCTTTTCCTGGAGGTGTTGTACCATCACTGCAATCCCCCTCCTGAACACCAGCTGTCACTGCTGAGAAAATGTGGCCGAATAGCAGGAATATTCCTGAACGGAGCTGAAGTATTTAGTTGCAAGGGGTAGTCTCAAAGAACGGTGTGATCCCCACTATCGAAAAGACCTAATATTCACAGAACTTTAGGCAACTTTATTTTTTTATTTTTGTATTTAGTTTTTTCAGTGAGTTTAAGCGAGGGCTGCAACACATTACTTATTCAGCTGTTTAAAACAAGCAGCAGCCGTAGACCAAGTGGAAAGAAATTTTGAGCTGCGTCATTGTTCTGTATTTTACTGAACAGTCAGTTACTGTAATGGACAATGTGTTAATTGCATATGCTCCACCAAAATACAATATTTCATAAGTAGAACATTAAGTAAATGAGATGCCATTCATTTAGACATGAATAACCTTAGACGTGAAGTGTTTGCTCTTTGGAGACTCCTGAATATCCAAAACTATCTTTATCATGAATTCTTACCAAAGATGAAACCATAGTCAGCTTTCACATTACATATTGAAAAGACGGTTATATTCATGCTATGTTATTTGCACAACAGGAGAGGGAAAACTCTCAAAGCTCCAGCAGAGATTTTCGTCCGGGTCTGCAGCTTGACCCCTCTTGAGAAAATTTGTACCACAAGTGTGAACTTATGACAATATGCATTTCAAGAATACTTTATTACTCTCATCAGTAAACTGTCGTGTGTGTGTGTCGCCGCAGAAAGTTCCCAGAAGTCATTCGCTGTCAATATGAAGTCGTAGAATCAAAGGAGGGGGGAAAACTTGAATCTTCTGTATTTTGTGATTAATAAACTTGTCTGTTTCATCATTTACAAGTAAGATACACAAAATTTGTCTCATTATTAGTTACTGCTATCTTCGCTGATTATTGCTAGTTAGTGATTTTGAGACTTTTATCTAGATCAGTGTTGCCTAATGACTACCAGAGAATTAAAATGTATAACTAGAGATGTGCCGATCAGGCTTTTTCCTGCCGATACCGATCAGCCATGAGGGCCGATCACCGATCACATAATTATTATTTTTTTATCATAAACGCTACCGATTACATTATGTGGAAAAAGGAACCATGAATTCACCTTAATTTAGACAAAACTTTTTTAATAACTTTTTCCAAGAAGAAAACTAAACAAAACAGGCATTCTGCAAATTGTACTATCTTTAACAGACTGATAAGTATAAAACTCAACATTCAAAGGCAAATACAGGTTCCATTACAATAAACAATCCAGAGTTACTGAAGGAAAACTTCCTGATAGCATGGTGGCTAGCTGATTACTGCTAGTTCTGAGTGGCTGTTTCTGACTGAGTGGAGTAATTATGCAGAGCAGGGAGGAGATCGATTATTTTTTTAGAGATTATCTGTCTCTAAAAAAAAAACGAAAGTTTTAATACGTATGCAAAATGTATTTTTTTTAGGTTAGATGCTGCAGCTTTAAGCAGAGGTTCGGTGTGAGAGTCACTACCAGGTGGAGCAGAAGTGGCGCTCCGTCTGTGAAATATTACTACCTGTAGCGCGTAGCAACGGTTCAACAGCGAGAGCAGAACCAGCGTCTCACATCGCAGCTGAAATTATTTTGCGGGTTATTTGTTTAGCTTTCTGATTGTCATGCTAATCCAGGTGAGTGTTTGTAGCTGTGTGCTGCTTTACCTGCTATCTGATCCTCCATATGTCTTTTTTACTGCAGTGAACCTCGATGTAGCCAAACTCCGTCAAGTGTAGCATTGTTTTTATGTCGCATTAGCTTCGTTGTGTTGATGCATTTTGACGCGCTTCAATTTTCCGCCGCAGCGCGCAAACTTCCCCATTCACTCAGTGCGTTATAGTTCCACATCACTTAGGATTTGTTGCTGCTTGTTTGCGCAGTGTGAAGGAAAGAGGAGACCAGCTGCACAGGCAGGCTGCGAAATGAGAAGCAGGTGATCGGCATCGGCAACAAGAGCCAATGTTCGCCGATCACCGATCATGCACTTTTTCACGAAAATCGGGCGATTATGATAGGTGACCGATCGATCGGCACACCTCTATGTATAACATAAATGGTTTTATGTAATGGTACGTTTAGGAAGAACAGATGACCATTGACTATTAAAACTAGGCATATCCACACTTTGTTTTGTTTTTTTGTTTTGTTTGTCTTCCAAGGAACATTGTGTATTTACCTTCATTAATAATATATTTTGGATATTCTTGAATATAAGTTTAGGAGCAGCAGTCTGACCTGTTCCTTGCTGTGCATCAACTGTTTAACAGTGATATTTGTATGAATAACTTAAACCATAAATCAGGCATTATATATAGGATTCAAACTGTATAACCTAAAGTTGCGTGGTTTTAAACGTATGCAACATTTATTTTCATGCATTTATTTTTGAACATTCCTGAAAATTCCCATTTTCACCAAGTGGCATTCTGACCAGATTTTCCTATATATTACTACAGTGACGTTTAATGGTCTCTTAATTTGTCTACATGATTGGATTGATATTTTTGGATTGTTTGACTATACATTTCTAATGACTGGATTTGAATCATGTCAATTTGCTTTCTAAAGCTCTGAGAGATCATTTGTTGTGAATGGAGGAAAAAAAAAACATTTTTAAATTCCCAATGCAAACGGAGTTTGTGAATGCTTCTGATTGGGGGGAAAACTTCTGAGGAGAGGATAAATACAGTAGCCATTTTTGTCATTTTGAAATGATAGAAATGGCAAACTTTCCAATCCATTTTTCTAACATTTTCAAAGATGCCCATTAAAACACTTCAGAAAGGACAAACCACCTTCCTGAAAAGCCGTTCTCCTTCGAGGGTTCATGCGAGTTCAAGTGAAATTAAACCTGTGTTGGACCAGCGGTAAACACTCATCTAATGGTTCTGGCTAATGGAAAAGCAAGCTGGTTTTGAGAAGTCTTCAAATTGAGGTCCCTGAACTTTGTTTGTACTTTTTTTTTCCCTCAACATTTGAATTAGTCGTAGCTGCTGTGAAAGTTTGGGTTGAATCAGCCCCAGTTTTAGGCGAGAGCTGCCTAACCATCATGTCCAGTCGACTTTTTTTTTTATTTTTTTAGCTTTTGTTCCCCATTTTGTCTGGTTTAATGTTGCAAGCTTACTGTTGTGTCCCTGCTCCCTTGGATGTCAAAGACTTATCAGCTTTTTTTCTTGTAACTGTACTTTCTTGAACTCCTTGTCATTTCCAGGCATATCAGTTATTTTATTTAGTACTTGGAGAGGTCAAAGGGGTGTTTGTCTGACACTTTGTTCCCCTTTTTGCTCCTACAGATGGTGTCTGCGTAGTTTTAAAACTGTCAGCCACCACCCAGCTCAGTTTTCTCATTTTCATTTTTGTTTTTGTCACGATTGATATTGGTACTTACTTTTTATATATATATATATATACAAAAGTTCAGAATAAAAATTAGTTGGGTACATCCTGCTGCTTTCAAATTTACGGGAGTCACCAAATGTCACGTCTGTGATGTATGTTGCTCAGCTCCCCCTCCTGCCAATGGACAAGGATTGGACACAGAAAATTAGGCCTCCGACTGCTTCAAGGTGGCATAATCTGGCCATGCTCGGTCTGGCTCCAGACAAAACATCAGCGAGGAGACACACGACCTCAAACCACCAGACAGAGATGCATATAACATCTCTCTCAAGAAGTGTGGGGGGAAGAAATGCCCTCAGACATTCCTGTTTACTAAAAGTCTGTTTTGCCATCACAGTCCTACTAGTTTCTGTGTATGTCCGACCAGACACTTAACCTCGTGTGTGTTTGCACAATCTAATTTTAGTAAAACACTCCTTCGTCCATGTAGCAACTGTATTCCCTGAGCCGGCTTCTGTGTGTTTACACTACTTACTTCTGTATGTGTTGTGCTTGTTGCAAGAGTCATGGCGATTGACCACCTGAGTACTATCGGGTTTCAACAGAAGCTCTCGTTGTCCTTGTTAATTACGGAGTCATGTTGCATTGAAGTGCTTAACAAAGTGAAAGGTTTTGAATTAAATCAGCTGCTATCAATTCTACCTCCAAGCCCTTAAATCTGTTGAAACATAGCAATGTCCGTCATAAAGGATAACATGTACTTTTAACCCTGGTAAAATGCTACTTTTTAATTCAGATTTCTCTACAGCCGAGGCTGCCTAAAGCAATGAGTCAGCACCTGTTGGATCCCCATGCCCTGATTCCCATTATTCTCCTTCTTTTATCGCATGTTTAGGTTTGTATGTCCCTCTCTGTTCTCAGATATCGCTGTTCTTATCAGGTAGTACCGCAACTCCCTGCTCAATACCATTTTATTCCGCGGCCTTCTGTTCTTTCTCCTTTGTCACTTAAAAAGACGTGTAAAAGACCGTATTTTCCGCACTATAAGGCGCACCTAAAAACCTTCAATTTCCTCAAAAGCCGACAGTGCACCTTATAATCCGGTGCGCCTTATATATGGACCATTGTCCGCCCCCAGCCCAGTCGCAGAAGGTTCTCCTCGCCGACTGGAGTCGGACTGTTTTGTTGACATTCCCTTTAGTTCAGCTCCATCTAGTGGATGCATAACGTAACTCCAGCCTCTACTGTAGCGTCTATTCTATGCGCCTTATAATTCGGTGCACCTTCTAGTGCGGAAAATACGGTAGTTGGCTTTTTTTAAAAATTTTTATCCATACTATATACTTTTGGCTTTTATCTTTCCCTTCTTTTTCAGTTTTAGCAGTGCTTCATCCACAGCACACGTGATGTGGGAATGGGGCACAAAGTAGCCCACTGTGTGGGCCTCTGCATGAACAAAGTGACCTTTTACCCAATTTAGAATATATATTTGTACACAGCCATGCATGCACAAAATAGCAACCGCTATCTATTTTTTATTTTTTTTTTTGTATATTGCTGTGTGTGTGTGTACATGGCAGAGACTTGCAGTGCAAAGGCTTTTGAACTGAACACTTTTTATTTTGAAAAAGGAGATGAATTCCAACAGAGATGTGGATCTTTCAGTGTTTAGGGATTAAATTCAGAAACTATTTTTTTCTAGTAAATGCTAAGAGATTCTGTTTAAATTATGACTGGGATGAGGAAAATTCAGTGTAAACAGAACATTAATTTAAAACGTCTATAAGGTTCCATAGTGTATCAAATTCAATCAGTTTATTTAAAGAGAAAAATAGGTGTGCGCATAAAATTCTGTAACTTAAATTACCAGCATCAGGTTAGCTTAGCTGTCTGGATTTTCTTAAATAAAAATGTATCAAAGAATTATATAAAATGCAGAAGTTGTGCAAAGATGGCCTTTTACGGTAGTCAAGTGAACACATAATGCGACTTGCAGTATACTCGCAAAAACGTTCAACTGGAACACATCTTTAAATTTGTTCATTTTGAATCAATTCACATTTCCCACGACTAGATCTTTATTTTTTTTCCCTTAATTTATTTCACATTTTTTGCACCCTTTAAATTTCAATACTTTTTTTTTGTTCTCTGGTATTTATCAGGAGTCAATTACATAAAGTAAAAACAAGTTTCAGTTTACTCATGCATTTTGGAGATAGTGGAATTCAACAACCTCTGGCTGTATGCAGGATAATGTAGAAACACATTGATTTTCTGTAATAAAGACAAATATTACAAGGGACATTCGGAAGTATTGATTAAAAAAAATAAAAAAACGGGTTTAAACTGATTAACATAAAATACCTCTCCCACTCATTCACTATAAACTCAACCAAAGATGACTGACTTGTCACTTAGCAGCTCTGACTGCTAATTTATGCATCACGGTTTGTTTCCTGTGTGGTTAAACATGCTCCGTCGTCTACAAACCAAGTGCAAGTGCGTCTCGTTCTTACTGCATTGAAGCGGTTCATGATCGCAGAACCAGTTTGCAAATTTCAGCTGTAATTTGCATGCCTTCCTGACAATGTGACAGCCCTACAGGCAGCTGCTTTGGTCTGATGTTGCCAAGTTTTACCTACTTCCTTTTTGAAATCGCCCCCGCCCCAATTTGTTTATCTGTTTTGAGGGCCCAATAAAATCAACTTCATTTTTTACTTTTTTTTTCTGTCTTATCCTATTCATTTCTAGAACAAGTCAGGTGAAAATCCAAACATTTGGAATGTAAACAAACTGAAAAATTCAGTGGGTGGTATTATTTCAGGATTAAATGCAATCTAAAGAAACTTTGTTGAACGCAAATGAAGGCATGGTGGTTAACTTAAAGTGTATATCTTGATCCTTTGCTCATATTTATCAGGGAAATAAGCATGTAAATTTTGCAGCACCAAATGTCTATAAATAGTGTTGGTTACCCTTTTTTTTCTTTTTAAAAGAAGAAGTTGTTGCATAAACAGTTTTCGGAATCGTTGCAAATTTTCAGTCAGCCCATGAATTTTGTTTGCTTATTAGCATGTTAAGTGGATAGCAAGCTAAAAGGGAAGTGCAGATGCTTAGGCCTGCTCAGACTTCATTAGGCATAATGCAAATCCCGCCCCCAAATAAAGCCCTACTTTCCTTTTATTTATTTATTTATCCTCATGGTGACATTCAAATTGTCACCCTGTCTTTTTGTCTCTCTAAACCTTGCTGTTTGCTGAGTCTTCAAAACAAACAGTATGACTTCTTTGCATCTGGTCAATCATCCCTAGTCTTTTTTTTTTTTTTTTTTTTATCTTTTGACATAACCTGTCATTGTGGAGGTCCTGTCTGGTCCTTGTGTCAATGTTTTGCTCCGTTTCTGTTTATTCATCTCCTCGTATCTTTGTGTCTCATTACTAATGTTAAAAACAACCGGCAGCCATCTTTTTTATTTTTTTGTTTTTGACACTTCTCTCCATTTCTGAAGAGTCAAAAGTTCATTAAATCCTTCAAGTCCCCATTCTTCAGCTGTCTGCATGCAACCCTCCTGTTCTGTTTCTGGCAGCTCGAGGGTGGTAATTAAAGGCGTCACAGAGGATCTCGGCCGTCGCAGAATGAAAGGAGTGGGGGAAAGAAAAAAGTTGAGTCTGTTTTTGAGAGTGCCCTTATAGCTGTTGCCAAGTACAGAAGAGGGAGAGAAGAAGAAAATAGTAGAATTTAGAGTGGGTAGATGCGTCCCTTTGACTCTGGTTGGTAGTTGACTGCGGGTAAGCGGCAGCTTGGTGGGAGTTGAGGAAAGATGAGAAAGTTGTTGTGGTTTGTAAGAATGGCATCATATTCCTGGATCCCTTGAGCTGTTTTTTGTCTTTATAAAACCTACTACAAGGGAAGTGGGTCCAGTTGAGACGCATCGAAATTTGCTTTTGCTCTTGTAAGCGAGAGAAACGGTGATTCACAACCAAGTCTGGTCATTTTTGAAGAGTTAAAAAGGGAGCGTGGGACTGAAATTCTGGCTCTTGTTGAATCTCTGTCTCTCCCCCCCCCGCCCCCCCCTTTAATCCTCACCTTGTGACTATGGCCTATACAGTGATAGAGTCTGAGCCTTCTACCACCCACTCTTGTGTGTACCTAGTCGTGATAGCCAGCTCCCCGCAACATGTCCTTCTGCGCAGGCCCTCACACACACACACACACCTCCATGTGATATCGCTCTGAGACGGTTAAAGCCAGTTTGCGGCAGCTGGCTTTAGACTGTCGAGGACTTGGCAGCGGTTTGACTGGCAACTCCCTAGCTAGTTACAGACCAGACATTACCTGTTCTGGGACGGAGCCTTCTGAAGCCTGTGTGTGCCAGCCCTGCTGTGCATATTATTAGTTTCCATTTGGTGGTGAATTTACAAAGTGTCGCAATCCAAAGGTGTTGTAATTTCACAGCTAAATAAAGCAATGTTACAGACTCGGAAATGTGCTGCAGGTAGCAGGATTTTTTTTTTTTTTTTTTTTTTTTTTAAATCAAAATTAACTAATACAACTTTCTGGTCTTTGTTATTCCAAGACCAGAAAATGTTATTAGTCTTCTGCGTATAACAGGTTGTCCGCACATACTTAAATGTCTTACCCTTTTTTTTTTCTTTTTTTTTTTTAATGCAAGATTAAGATCTTAAAATGTCTTAAGTTCATTAGGATAAAAATGTACGTCGGCCTGAATACATTACTCACAGCTCTTAAATGTTTTTTTTCTGGCAGGACTTTTTTAATCTTACATATTCTATCAGTTGCCTGAACGATGTTTGTTATCCACCACTTGTGCTGCCAACCCCAAATTTTTTATCTTGGCACTCTGGGCCTTTAAGACTTAGATATTCCTGAAGTACCTCTTATATTTGTAGGTTTTTTTTTTTTTTTGGCTCAAGGTGATATTGAAAAAGGGTTTTAAAGTCATACTTTCTGGAACCTGCAGATACCCTGTGTACCTTTTGCTCTTGTTTTTTGTTGATTAAACATCATGTAATTAGATCAGTCTTGGTCACGAGAAGAGGAAGTGATCCGTTGCATGTTTAGACATCTCAGATATGCTGGGTGTGTGGTGTCCTTCAAACGATGAGACGACGCCTGCACCGCATTTAGTTAGGTGTGTCCTTTTTATTGAGGGTTTTAGTCACTCAAGTTTACATTTAAGATGATTAGAAACGGACGGATGTGCTCTTGAAGTGCTATCATTAATGCATTTTAGTGCGGACAATGACAGTGGAGACTTTTGGCCACATCGCCATTGCATTGTCCTTGAATGTTACCATTTATTGTGGAGCTAATGGAATAATACGAGATACTATGTCTTGAATATATTGCTTATGATGAGGGACGCACACGTTATTCATCGTTGACCTCTAAATTTCAATATTTCTCAAACTGTAATATTTAATCGAGCTTTAGAGCTCCAAACACACGCCAATTCAAAAATAATAATTATACACTTTTCAGTTACTTTTAAAATTGAATCCATTATTATGGAATTTGATTACGATGGGATGCTTGTGTGATTTAAAAGCTCTTGTCCAGTCAAGACTTTTGTATTAATTATAATAACACTGCTGAATGGGAAGCCATTTTCTATGGAGAGTTAAACAAGTATTTGGCCCAGTCATGCTCATCCAAAACTTTAGACATTTGTTCATCCAAGTACAGCCTATAAAATATGTTGTTTCAACTCATGGACTTGTTCTAATTTAAGGCACTTTGTGTTACCTTAAGCATTCACCGCTGGCCGAGGGAAAGGATCAATTAGTTTGGTTTTTGGATGAATACTGAGATTAAGGATAACATGGGCACTCTAAGATCTACAGCAAGCTTTATGTATCAGGAAGTGTATTAAAAATATATTAGGTTAAGGACATAGTCTGACGTATGAAAGGTAAGAAACAGTGAGTTGTTTTTGTTCCGAGTCTGTTTGTGTTTAGTAAACTGGAGTAGATTATTTTTAGACTTTTATTGACGGAGATAATGTTCCGACTCTGTTTGGAGGACATAAATGACTGTTTACCTCATATTTTGAACACAGGAAATATTGATTAAAATATTGACACTCTGCACATTTTCTGACAGACAGTGCTGCTGCTACGCAGCACAAACTTGCGGACAGGATTTAAGCCCGATGATCCGCTTTTAGCTTTATTGTGCAAACGTTTTGACACAATCTGTGTCTTCATCAGAGTCGGAAGTGAAATATCAACGGCGGGTCATGCAGTCTAGTATAAGCAAGCAATTATTACATTCTGAAAATGGCATTTCTACATTTGTGGTACTAAGTAGGGGTTTCAACCAGACGATCATGTGGACATCCTCTGCAGAACAACTTTTAATGTTTTGTAGTGCGGTAAATGTGCACTTCCCTTTTAATGTAAATGTTTTAAACTTGTGATATCTAAATATATATATATATATATATATATATATATATATATATATATATTTTTTTTTTATTTTTATTTTTTTTATTTAAGAATATTCTTTCCCCTCTCTTTGCAGGCTTTCTGTGTCGACTTCAGCCGTACCTATATGGCGTGTGTGACCGGAGAATTCTGCCAGGCACAGCACCTCACCTCAGTGGAGAAGTGAATCGGCCGCCCCCCGAGGGACTACGCTACCCAGAAACCTCCCTGACTGCCAGCGCATTAGGAACTGCTGACGTTTTTTTTCCAAAAGGCCTCCCTTCCTCTCTGGGATATCGCGTAGTCCTGGGCCCGACTGCCCTGCCTTATCCCAACCAATACGAAAAATATTTGCTTTCCGCTTTCTCCTTGAACAGCCAATCACAACCAGCTCTCCTGAATGGGGTAAACTCATTGGATGACTTTTGGATAGTCTCATCCTTTTTTTTTTTTTTCTTTTTTTTTTTTTTTTTTTAATTCCCCCTCCCCTTCTATTTTTTTGTTTCAATTTCCTTTCAATTTATATTTTTACTCATCCCAGAAAACTGTGGACTAGTTTTGTTTGTTTTGTTTTTTTTTTCTCTGTGTGCATCATCCCTCAGTGAAGACCTGTTGTTCTCCTGACCCATTCTTATTCACGTCTTGTCCTTTTTTTAATTTATTCTACCCTTCCCCGATCACACAAACCTCATAGCAATCTGTACATCTGAGCCAAAAGTCTTTTTATTTTATGAGTATTGTAATTGTTTTTTCAAGCCGTCTCGCCAACATGAACCGCCCTGCTGCAGTCGAGATTAAACATGAGGCCATGAGGTTCCTTATCACCCACAATCCCACCAATGCTACGCTCAACAAGTTTACCGAGGTGAGAGGCTTTATTGGTCATCGACTGCATTCATATTTGTTTTGAATGTCTCCTACTAAAAGCTCGTCATTTGTCGTCTGTCAGGAGCTGAAAAAGTTCGAGGTAGACACGTTGGTGAGAGTTTGTGACGCCACCTACGATAAGGCTCCAGTGGAGAAGGAGGGCATACAAGTCTTGGTGAGCGTCACTTTTCCGGGTTTTTCTCTGCCTTTCCGAAGTCATTCGTGCTGGTTAGTTTTCAATTTGCTCTTTCCATCGCCAGGACTGGCCCTTTGATGATGGCGCCCCTCCTCCCACGCAGATTGTGGACAACTGGCTGAAGCTGCTTAACACCAAGTTTCGAGAGCAACCTGGCTGCTGCGTCGCTGTGCACTGTGTGGCAGGGCTGGGCAGGTACGAATGTCTCACTGTCGTTTTTCAGACAAAAACTTAAATGAAATCCTGCAGAAATTGCTCTTCACATTCAATTTACACAATTTCAGTTGGTGTTTTCAAGGTTTGGAATTTACTTGATTCCTGGATAAAGTCCTTTAAAGAGTTTATTACAAAACTGTGCAGTTTGAAAATCAAAGTGCAATGTGACGTCTGATTAAAATCCTAAATTTGGAATACAGTATTTAGAGCTGAAACCAGATGTTTTCATTCACCAATGAAAACACATTTCGTTTCTCGCTGTCTGAAGTTAAATTAGAAAAGAGCTTCTTGCTTTACATCAGTTGGAATCAGCAAAATTATTTCTATTTGCTAAATGCCAGAAAACCTGGAAAAATATTTTTTAGAGATTTTTTTTTTGTTTGTTTTTGTAAATTTCTTTGTAAATTGTGTTAAGTGTCATTTGAGAAGGAAGGTAATTCACATTTGTATTACCTTTTTGGATTGTTTCACTATATTAAAGATTTATTATTCCTTTTGGTACAGTAACTTATTGATCTGCATAATATTAGAAATAAAGGTGGTCTTATATTTTGCATGTTAAACAGCATTATTGAAATTGATGTTTTGTGGGGTTTTTTATGTCCAAACTTGTGGTGCTGAAAAAGTTTGAAACCTTACATTAAAAGTACTTGAATGTTATTGGAAAAGTGTATCTGTGAACATTAGTTTTTTTATATCTTGCCTTAGAATTCCAGTTAAATTTTGAATTGGGCTTTGACTGGACCATTCTGATACACAAGTATATTTTAATGTAGTCCTGTTGGATGTAGCCCTGCCTCCAAACGGTTAGGGTTTGTTGTCCAGTCGCGGAGCTTTTATTGGTCAGACAAGGCCTCTGTTTCATCCCCCTGTAACACACTGACTGCTAGATGAGGTCACAGAGTTCACACACTGCTACAGAAAGCTCCGAATTGTTAAGTGTCTGAGAAGTCGACCTTTTTTTCTAATCTTCCTGTCGTCTAGCCATCCTCTCACCCTCCGTTCTTCCCTTCACCACCTGTTCCTTCTCCCCTAGACATGACACAGCTTGAACCGATTGTCTTTTGTCCCAGTGCTGAGTTTCATCTTGCAACAACTTGAACTGTTGTCTTCTCCTCCTGTTCCCTGAGGGCTCTGTAAATAAAGTCAACAGATTAGATAATCCGTCATTAGTTACAACACTCTCTGTCTCTGACCGCAAAATTAGGCAATTCGATTTTCGCTCGCCGTAAAGCGAGGTTGCACGGGTAATGTGAAGTTATGCCCCGTTGTAATCGCACCTCAGTGTGCCGGGGAATTGCAGTTTAGTCGCGTCGAATGGCACAAGTGCGAAAACAATGCAGGCAGAAGTGCATGATGTGGGCGAACTGGTGCGAAAGTGTCTTCTCTGACCACAAGTGCTCAGCAAGCCCAGCAGTTCTCCCTCTAGCTTCTAGCCCTTTTTTTTCTTTTCTTCTTTCTTTTGCATTGCTGTGACATTCCAGAGGTTTCGATTTTCCCAAGTATTGGTTAGACTGGTATTTTCTGAAACCACCACCAGTCTTTTTCGTAGAAGTTTACTCGCTGAACTCGTCTGCGCGAGTTTGGTACAGAGAAGGTGTTGAGAGAGAGAGAGAGATATTTTTGTTTGAACTTAATTTTTCTTTTCAATTTTCTAATTCGCCGTTTCTCAGAATTTCTGAGCTAGAAAAGTAGCTGAAGGAAATTCTCCGCCAGAGCTGAAATCTGACCTCGTCCAAGGAACTGCTGTATTTATTTACTTTTTCTCATCCCGTCTTCTCTCTGGTGAGCGAGGAGTCGGCCGTTTTACTGTAACTTATCACAAAGTACTAGTACAGCGGCTCAGTAGGGCGCCTGTGAACTTGTACACCCCTGTAGATTTCCCAGGCCTGTTTCCCAGGTTTACCTTCCTTCCCCTCCCTCCCCGTTTTATTACCAAGGAGCCCTGCAAACCTTGGCATTTCATCTCCCGTTCTCCCCGTTCTTGCTTTAACCAGTCTAATGGATTCCTTTACCTTTCAGAGCTCCAGTCTTGGTGGCCTTAGCCCTCCTTGAGGGAGGAATGAAGTATGAAGACGCCGTGCAGTTCATAAGGCAGTGAGTACTAGTCTTAGAGCTTTACAAACATGATTATTTCTTTATGGACTGAGACTAGGTTAATAGGTTATAAGCAGTGGATGAGTATATTTGCATCTTAATATAAATCCAGCTTACCTGGTTGTGGAGGCTGAAGCTAATGGGTTGTGTAACATTTATTTGGAAATAAAGAAGACTTCTGTAGTCTTAAAATGACTGAATCCTTAAGAACTTCGTAGCAGTTTACACCAACACCAATTTTTTATGACATCAGGAGGCTATTTTTGCAAAGAAGCCACTGATTATGTACACAGGAAATGAAGGTAGGTGGTGTGCCATCAATAATCTTCCTACATGAAATGTGTTCTTGGACACAAACTATATCATTTTCCAATCAGAATGTCCATGTAGAGTGAGTTTAAAAAGTATGAAATACTTAGAATTCAATAATGTAATGCAAACCTGCAAAAGCATTCTTCTACTAAAGCGTAAGCCATCTTGTTTTGGAGTCCTATCTGCTCATTCACTGTCTCTTCAACGACATTCTTGCAAACACGGACTTCCACGTGTTATTAATGCCTATTTTTAATTACATGTATGAAGCTTGTATGCTCCAAGTGTAGCCAAAGAGTCAAATCACCCACAAAAATCTGTTAATTATTTGTGGCTTTTTGAGTTAACATTTTATTTCTTTTTACACTTTGTTTCATGGGACCATTTTCTGTGTAAAAATAATGGTCAGCTTAGATGTAAATTACTATCCGATACAAACATGACAGCAGTTTAAAGCTACACAGTAGCATTGGCATAAACTGCTTTGATATTTTTGACAATTTAAACATGCTGCACGGTAGGCTTCTTTCAGTGTAGCTATAAGCTTTAACCAGTTGAAATTCATACTTTTAAACATACCAAGTTATCTGCTGCAGGTAAGACAAAACTGGCTTGTTTTTTAAAATAACCTCATTCCAGAAATTCTCCACTGTCTCTTTAAAGAAGCCTGCATGGTTGCAATATGGACCCTTTTCATGTGGTTGAACTGGTAGAGATGAGTTAATGAGTTGTGGACGCATTGTTGGTCTTGGTCCTCTTTCCTTGTTGTCGGAGAGAAATGGTCAATAAGCAAAAAAAGTGGATTACTCTAAAAGGTTCATTCTTCCTCTGAGTTTGAGTGTGTGCTTTCCCAATTTAGAACTAAAACTACTTTCCTGTTTTGTTTTGTTTTTTTCCTGTAGGAAGAGACGTGGAGCCTTCAACTCCAAACAGCTTCTTTACCTCGAGAAATACAGACCCAAAATGCGTCTGCGGTTCAAAGATGACGGCCACAACTGCTGCGTGCAGTAGGCCGGCCGTCTGTGCATCTGCTTTCAATGTACATCTAGTTCGGAATCTTCCAACAAAGAGGAGATAATAACAAAAAAAAAAAAAAGAGTGCTATCAGTAATTGTTGTGATGATTTGTAAACACTGAGTCATGGTTAATTGATCTGAGAGAAATCGAATGATCAAACAAAATGAAACTAGATCTGGGGAAGTCCACCAGCCGAACCAATGAATGGAAGGTCAAAGCACACAGATGGGCCCGCCTCCCGGTTCTACAGCTCAACCAAACCACGGGCCAGAATTTAATTTTATTTTATTCTTCTTTGTTTTTTTCTCTCTCCACTCGAGTCCATCCTGTACTTGTCTATTTTTTTTTCTTCTCACTTTAAGTTGTAATCATGGGATATTTTACCTTCCATTATGTGAATTTTTATTTTTACACATACATGGTTTTAATTCTGAAATGTTTTAATTCTGTTCTTATTTCCTTCCACTGCTATTTGGCCTTTTTTCTTTTTTTTTTAAAGAAAAAAAAAAACATTTTTAAACTTTGAACACATTTCGATTGTGTTTTTTGTTTTTGCACAAAACTCAAAAGGTTCACCCTGAAAATGCAGTAATGTTCTTTTTGTTTTTTTTTTCTTTATGAATTTTTTTCGCTCCTCACTTACTTCAAGTCACTTTCAGTTTAGGGCCTCACTGAGTCTGAATATATCATATTTATTCGCAAGAGAATTGTGGCAGTGTTGAGTTTGGCAGGGGCAAGGACACTTTGTTATCCCTTTTTTTTTTTTTTTTTTTTTTTTTAAGTAACTATGTAAGAGCCATGACTTTTTTTTTTTCTTATTCTTCTTATAAGTCTTGTTGGAGTGCAATAATCAGTCCACCTCAGATAAGCCCATCAGACCCTGCTGAGCATTCTTCACCCACATTTGACATGTACGCAGACATTTCAGACAGGAAATAAGAGCTGCTCGAGCTGGCACTCCTCCAGCTGTCATTCATTTTACCAAATGGGGAGGAGAGGGTTGTGATGGGGTGGGGGTGCTACAGGATTTCCCAAACAAATATGCAGATTTCAGCTCACACACTGAGCCCAGGATCTGGTCTGACACACGGGATGGAGGAGAATGGAAAATGGTCAGTTTTTTTTTTTATCATTGTACCCGTTTTGAAGACATCCCCCCCCCGATTCGTATTGGTTCTTTAAAGATAAATAAATTGAAATAAAAAGCATTGTGGTGGGTCTCTTTATTTCTATTGCAGCACATACCTGGAGGCTGTTATTTATTCACAAGCTTGTTTTGGGAGATCAAAATCAATTTCCTTTTGCGGCAACTTTATTTTATTTTTATTTTTCCTGAATTGCTTTGCTCTTTGTGGCCAAGTATTTCTTAGATGGTATTTGCTCATCAAGTATGTCAGTCAGAAGCTGTCCTACATGTTCTTTCCCCACTGGAGGGTGACTCACCACCACGTGGAAGGCACAGGACACCGTGGTACTGAAAAATGACTCACTAGATCTCAAATGGATCACGACTCCGTGCAACGCAAGAGACGGATCAAAGCGCCCCCTCTGCTGTTGAAGTCAGGTAACTGCACTCAGAACCCCCCCCAAATTCGTGTGTTTTCGTACTGACTGCTGTTACAAGTGTAACGACGTTGGCTTTAATTATGCACAATTTTAATGAACTGCCTGATAAAAGACTGATCACAGAAGTGGGAATGTGTTGACTGAGGGAGCACTGACAGCACCTCAGTCACAGTCTGTGCTTTCAGCAGTGTTGCAGAGCTACAAATGCCTCGCCAAAGCCTGCTTTGAATACAGTGAATGCCATCTACAATGAAATCTGTGCCAAGTGAAACAAAATTTGCATTCAGTTTGTTACTCATCGCTCCTGTTGATGTGTGGCGGCTTTGTTGAGTAGCAGATTAAGTTACAGCCTAACAGGAATAGAACTGGTGGTACAAGGGTTCAGGAAGGAGTTTGTCTTGTCCTCGGCGACCTTCTAGCAGGCAAAAAAATAAACACTCCACTTTGATACACTTCAGTTGTACAGAAGGCATACTTCTAAAAACTGAATACAATTACTATTAGAGGTAAATCAGGAGAGAGAACCTCTTCACAGGTTGATAAAAAGTAGATTTTTTTTCCAATGGGCTTCGTGTTTTCTGTCTGTGGGCATCACAAAGAGCTAAAAAGATCTTTGTATTGTAGCAGCTGTGACTCAGCATGATCTCATACTGAGTCATGCTTAGAAAGATAAAGATCAAAGCCACAAACCTGTTGCAGCGACATCAGGGTGGTTTTGTGTTTCTCAACAGGTCAACATTGTGTGTTTTCTTTTCTCGTGTGCCACGTGAATCGGGGTCACGTTTGGGTTCATTTTGCTGTTCTGTTTTTTCCAGAGATTTAACAGCTCGGTGTGAAATGAACAGGTAGCACTTCTAATCCGAACTGGTCACCACGGCTGCCGCCAAAAGTATTCATACCTCTTTATCACATTACCGCCACAAACGTCGGTGTATTTGACCTTCTCAGGCAGGTCTCTTTTCAGTCTATGTAAAGACTGAAAATTCAACAGAATTATACAAAGAAGCACATGTACGTTGGAGATTGCTTCTATCAATTTTCAGGTCACAATTCAAGGGGTCTGAAAACATTTCCAAGGCGCTAGACACCTTCAGTGCTTCTAGTTCAGTCACCAAGTTATTGTTCAGGTCCAGTCAATGAAAATATTCAAATAAATGAGAGAGAAAAAGAAAAAGAGAGAAACGTCAGGGATGTTTATCTAAGTGTGGGATCACCGCTGTAAATACTTAATGCACGATTACATTTTCTTATTCTTCTCGTCCTCTCTGTGACATTGGCTTTGAATGTTGTGAATATCTCAATTTTTAAGATTCAATTAACTGCAGAGTGAGGAGAGCAAGCAAGACATTCAACTCTCATGTGAAAGAATTTGAAAAAAAGATTTCAAAAGCACTTCTTTTTCTTTTTTTTTTTAACTACCTCTTGAAATCATGTTTTTTGCGAGATGAACTCGGATGCTCATTTTTTAAAAATGACCAACGGTGTATGATATACCGTTATGGTTTATCATGCCTGCTTCATAGACGTTTTAGAAACCGTACAGTTTGTTCTAAGCTTTATTTATAAAGCACATCTCAAACAGCTCACTGAAGTGCTGTACAGTGGAATACATTGTTGCTCTTGGTCACAGTCTCTCTTACGCAACAATTCTGGAGGTGGCAGCTCTGGACTACAGGCCAGATCACATTATTATGAAGCCATCTAATATGCAATAAATGTAATTTGGCACTGCGAAGCTGAGATGCAGCACGACTTGGTGCTCCCCAAAACCTGGATGTATCGTTTAGGATCGCTAGCGTTTTCTAAGGCACTATCATACAAAGCGGAATAGTTAAGTGAATTTATCACGGCAATAACACACTTTGAGCTCTTTTGCAAAAGCAAAGGGCACCCAGCAGAACCCTAGTCGAGCAAAAAGAGACCAGGCTTTACATTTAGCATGGACGTTGTGAGCTTTGAATGATTTATTTAAACTCTAGCTCTTTTGTTATCGTTTGTTCTCGGGGTTTGAGATTACTGCTTTGTGACCTGCTGCGAGTACTGCAATATTCACAGTATTCAACTTTGAGCTCAAGTGTTCAAGTGCAAAAAAATACAAATCCTAAAGGGACTTTTGGAAGAGATGATGGATTCTTCAACTGTTGAGGCATTAACATACTCTGACACAAGTCTTCTAAATAGTAAATGTCCGTGCCTTCATGCCAACGCATTGGGAACGCTGCAACTTCAAGTCCAAACCAGAAACATGAGGAAAAAGTGTTGAGGTTAAACCACTAAGGTTTGTGAATTGAGCTTGCCGTTTCGTAGCATTAATCTTGTTGAACGGGAGCTAACAAGATCGATGTTCTTGGTGTGTTTTTGGTATCATTGTTTTGGTGCAACATTGGTTTCAAGGGCATTTCATCTACAGCATAAGGCAACGTGAGCTCGTCAGGTATTTTGATGCTGTCAAACTGATCTATGATCCTTGGTTGAACCTAGAAACCGATGCTGTATTATGAGAAAAGGAGTGGCACTTTGCCAAAGCTTTTCCTGATAGTTCAAATAGCTTGAACACCGTTTAGCTGATCATTGGCTAAGTCTTTGACATTTGTGGCAATTCTTTTTTTCATGAATTCAAAAGCTAGTTTTCAGCTTTCTTCCACTGCTTTCTACTTTTGGTCCCAAGCATTCAAAAACATTTCAGCAGACCAGGACATCTGTTCCTGCGGTCCTTCGCGTGTTTTCCATCGTCCAGCCGGCTTTCTAATCGAAGTAGACAGTTCCCCTGAACGATGATTTGTTTGACACCGAATGAATCGCCTCGCCGATTAGACTCTGCGCTGCTGTTATTTTGAACACACCCCGTTTTTAATTGATCATTCAGTTGCACAAAATCAACAGCAAGCCAAGCCTGTTAGGCCTGTTGCTTTCTACTCATCCACAAGACGATAACATGTAGAAAACATTGTTTGATCTGGCCAGTGATATCGGTTTGATTTTATTTTGAACACGGCAACATACTATTAAGAATAAAATATCAAAAAAATTCTACATGAAATATTTGTGTGTGGGTGGATCTTGAGAGCCCAAGGGCAGTTTTTTTTTTTTTTCTTTCTGTTTGCTTTACATATACTAGAGGAGATAAAGGCCAAAGGGGTTTTGACTCCCCTACAAGAAGAGAGCTTGATCTCTGGCAGCTCTCCCACTTTCTGCAGAGCCAATCTAGGCCAGCACCAGTAAGCAGCCGACTCTGCGAGATTCCATTGTGAATTGTGGCCCTTTAAAAATGCATGCTCGCTCTCGGCTCTGTATCTTTAATGAGGTGTGTCTGAAATATTTGATAGGCCTCGCACTCATTTGAAAAACAAATACGTTTATTTCCATTAATATTTGATGCGGAAATGAATATATGTAAAACACATACATTAATTAGTCTGTTTTGATCAATTGTCTCTGTCAAAACGTGGAGCGTGTGTTTCCGCTCAGTTACTCCCCACAGGCGATGCTGCGGCAAATCTTTCCCTGTTGCTTCGGAACAAAAGAAGCATTTACTTTTCAAAGATTTAGCTGGGCTTTTTTTTTTTTTTTTTAAGTTTGTGAACATTCAAAGAAATTATGTGCTCACTCAGCAGTGGGGCTGATTTATAAAATGAGTGTCGCATTACAGTGTTTGCATTTTGAAAACTGTGATAAATAAGGAAAAAGGAAGCCTAGCATTGAAGTTTGAGGTAGGGCACTGATTTTACTTTGTAGGCTCTGAAGGATGATTGTTTTGTTTTTTTACCATGTAAGTGGTCTTAGTTGTTGTTGAGAACAGTGAGGTACAACTTTATTTCTAAAAGGAGATGGAGCTAAAGATGGGACAGTTTACTAATAATTTAGGTGAAATTACATTTGTGCATCCTACTGTTTTGCTGCACACTTTGATGAAAACACCAAGGTCTTGATCCATCAATACATCCATCCATCTAAAGATTTAATCAACATTTAGGTCTCTACAACCATCTTAACAGGATCTTCAGACTGAGCCTCTAGAAGTATAAGAGAGAGAGTTCAAATGTTGTTCTTTTAAGTAGAAGCTTAGTTCCCTTACCTTAGTGGACCCCAAACTTTTTCTACTAGAACTAAGTTTTGATTCATTAACATTTTTCAGTTTTGATTCCTAGTTTTGATTTCCAGCCACATTTAAATCAGATTGGAGAGGCCGCCGAATCCCAGCGAAGAAGAATTAGCCGCAGTGTGTGTGCTCAGAAGCGACTGAGAGTTTGCCTTCACTTTATTAAAAGAGCTGTCCAGGCAGTTCGGTGAAATACAGACATGCTTAAACACCTCCAGATTCATGGTGTAGAATTAATATTCATAATATTCTGGCATTTACCATCTAGAAAAAACTATGATAATCCTAGCTGACTTAAAACAGGAACATTTTTGTTAGATTTATTGTCAAGCAGTGAGAGAGAGAAAAAATGTAATGTGAATTTTCATCAGGTGATCCTGCTGCTATCAATCTAATTCATACTTTGGATTTCTTTCAGATAATAGCAGATTGCTGGGATGCAAGTCACATGAAACCATAGCAACTGATTTCATGACAAAAACATCTAAAGGTTTGAGTGACCCAAGATCTCCCTAAATGATGTATAATTATAGCCACTAGGATCAGGTTGTCTTTTAGAGGGGCACAATTATTCAAGATGCTACAACAATATTGAAGAAGGAAAATGATTCTCCTCTCAATCAGAATCAGTGTATGGCTCATTCTCTGGCATAATTTCGTAGTTGTGGGCAACGCTTAAACTCATTTCTACATAGCAACATCAAATAAAATTTCGAATAAATGCATTCTCTTCCCTCACCACCAGATGGTGCTGAAGACCTATGTTGGTGGTGTTGCAGTACCCGCGCTGAACAGCAGGGTGCAGTGCTAAAACACCGTCTTCTCAGGTGCCAGCTGTGGGCCGCAGTGTTGATATGTGTGATGTATTCCGTCGCTGGCAGCCTCCTCGGACAGCTCCAGTCTGGTGAGTCACTCTGCCACTGTATTCAGGATGTTTGGACTCAGCAGCTGAGGCCACGCAGTAATTAATAACCACATATTGGTGTTGGTAAAACAAGCACAGTGAGAGAGTGAAAAGGAGCGGGAGAGGGGAGGCGCGAGAAAAGGAGCATGTTTGACTTCTCTGTGACTCAACCTACCTGAGTGAGAGTGCAGAGACCAATGGGAGGAAAATATGTTTTTGACTGCAGCAGCAGCTGACAGCAAATTATGTTTGCCTTTTTTTTTTTTTTTAATTTTCCTCTAATACTCCTTCAAAGAGATGACGTTGACTTTAACACAGCTTGTTTTCAGCCAGAAACAGTTGACACTACTCTTAGATGGCTTGCCAGAATAATGGGGGAAATAAAAGGTGAGGCTTTACTGATATCTGTAGAGAAAGAGAGAGAGAGAGAAAGAGAAAAGAAGAAAAACCTTTTATGTGGTGAGCTTGTTTGGAAGGGAACAGCTTCAGATTGGTGAATCTTATTGTGCCTTGCTCGTTTTCTGCCCTTGGCTTCATCTCAGAGCGCCCGGCCAGCTTTGATGAGGATGAGTAGATGTTGAATGACAGGCGAAGATGGTGCCAGTCAATCAGCCCCTCCCCCAATTCTACTTTTACTCTCCAAGGAGAAGAAGACATGTGTCATCCTCCCATGTGGAATCACACCACTCCTCCCCTCCTTACTATGCCTTTGCATTTTCCTTCCGTCTCCATTATTCATCCCTGCTGGCTTAGCTCTACAATATTCTATTTTTGAACTCCTTCTCATTGTCTTTATGCACCTGTTTGCTTATTGGCCCCGCTTTCATCTTCACCGTCAGCCACCACTCCCCACCTCCCCTTACCCCTTTATTTGAGGTATGGGGGGTGCGGGGGTTGGGGGTTGGGGGGGGGGGGGGATTTGCAGCCTGGCAGTGCATCACTGTTTTAATCTAGACTCCCCTATTCCCTCGATTCCCTTTCTCATGAAGCTAGCAAAAGAGAAAAATAAAATGAAGCAGCACATACAGTTTTTTTTGCAAAGGTAGTCGTAGGCCTTGAACTGTATTGCATCGTGCAATTTCACAACCACAATCTTTCATGTGTGATTAACCAACACAAAGTAATGATGGGTTAAGTTATAACACAAAATCGTCTCTCACAACGCCGCTGAATCCATTAGTTGAACATGGTAAGAGCGCAGCACAACTGCAAACCTACCAAAACATGGCCGTCCACCTGAACTGAGCATCAATCACAGAAGCACCCAAAGGGAGTATTGTAGCTCTGGGGGGTCTGGAGAGATCAACACCTCAGATTAGATGGATGCTGTAAAAATACGGTTAAGAAACAAACCATCGCAGACACTGCAAAAATATAAAAAATGCATTTTACATGATTCCAGAATTGATCTTTCTTTGCACCATGCAAAGTGGTGGCAGCATTGGGAGGGGGGGGGGGGGTTGCTATAGCTACTAATGTTTTATGAAATCTCATTGCAAATTTAAAGGGGCAGTATTCAGCATGTCGTCACAGCAGTGCTTCTCATACTGCTGTTTACAACCGTTCTTAGGCGTGTTAGACCAAGAAGTACCGTAACGTAGTTTGCATGACTAACTGAGCAGACATGCAGTTCCACCGGGTGTTTGCTAACTCCTGCTGCCACTAGTCTGGAGGAGCTGGGGAGGCGTTGCATTTAGGTACCCTTGAATAGCTGCCAGAAGAGATTCAAGGATTCCTCAAACGTCTATGAAAGAATCAAAGCAAAACTCCAGCTATGCTTTTGATGGAGGAATAACATTATAAGATGATTTAAAGCTCAGTTTTACAAAATACCCTTTCTTTGATCTAAATGCAAAAAAAAAAAAAAACTTTAATAAACAATTTATTATGAATATGATAATGACGTAACAACAGCAAGGACAAGATAATTGAGAAATGATGAAGACTCTATGTCCGCATTTCCCATCCTACCAGTGAGCGGTAGAGCTGGACCGCTTGTAGACGTGACAAGCAGAAAGGCCAGTTCTGTGAAAATATTCATCATGTCTGAGGTTCAACAAAGAAGTTTCAAAAGACATATTCTCCTTGTGTTGCATCACTTTAGTCAGTGAGGAGAACCAGGAGGCAGAGCTCCACCTGGCTAGCAACATGCTGGAGAGGAAATAACCATTTGCAACACAGAAGTTCTTTTATATAATGCATTACTACATAGGTGCATTTTCAGACTTTTGTAAGTTGATATTCGTGTCTCTTGTCTTTTCCAGTTCATCAACGAGTTGTTGATACAGTTTTTCTTCTTTGTCTTGTTGTAAAACTCTACCTGAAGAACACCAAGAGGAACAGTCTAACCACTGACCTGGCCAAAAAAATCTCAGTTTTTAATCACCTTCCCCCTCTACCACAGCAACAGCCGCATTTTCCTGTTGTGAAGAAATCTGACACTAAGTGACAAAAATGTTGCCTCTGCTACCTGCCATTGAGTTTTGTTGTTGAAGATCAAGTTTGTTTCTAAAAAGACGGTTTGCAACGGCCTTGTTTTCCGATTGAAAAACCCAGAGGTTGTCCACATACGTCACGCTCTTGGTGACTGTAGGGGATGTTGTGTGTGTTAGAAATGCAAACAAATTTAAAAGTCTACTGCTTATGTGCAAATCTGGTGCAAATATACCTCCAAACACTTGAAACTGTGGAAAAGAAAAATAATTTAAAAAAAGGAAAATGGAAAAAATCTATAATTTTTCTTTCGCGTTACATTATGTTTAACTTTATTTTGGTCTGTTTCTGTGTTTTGTTCTGAGTTCCCAAAATGTGATAAAGTTGAACGAGATTGAATGTTGTTGTGAAGCCCCGCAGGCAGCCAGCGGATGTGTTTTATTTGCTTTTTTTTTTCTTTTTTTCTGTTTGTTTGTTTTGGTGGTGCCATTTAGCCAGCTGACCCTCATTTCTTTGCCCACTATGATGAGAATGCCACAGCAAACAGAGCAGACTAGTTTGGCCGGAAGCATTTTCCCCCTATTTTTTTAACACACTTGTCAGCAGCCATATCAGTAGCCCCAAAACTGCCATGAAAGGCCAATCCATCCCAGCACAGCGAGTGTTACGTGGCTGCTTTAACAAGCACTGCGTCTAATTGGCTGCGTTTGAGCTTCCCATTCATTAGCAAGTTGGTGTCAAACCATTCCATCACACAGGTATGACAATTTTCTTGATTTTGATCTTTGTTGTTTCTTTCTCCCCAACCTTTTTTTTTTTTTTTACCTTACATAAATTTTACTTCAACCCACTCCGTGAGTCATCTGAGCATATCCTCCACTTTAGCACGGATCCGATTTGTCACGGAAGCCAACGTGCAAAGAAAAGCGTTGTGCCTCCACACACACAAATACACAACGTGTGCTACCTAATTAGCAACAATTCTTCAGTCCTCGCCCACCTTCGAAGATGCAAGATGTAGGCAAATTAGTTATGACCTCTTGAATTATGCATGCGCTCACAATCACACAACCATCAGTTACTATATTAATGTGTTAAATAAGTTTAAAATGACCTAATGTGCTAGAAATACAAAGGAAGATCAGGAGCTTCATAACCATATTATTAGGTAACACTCCTCCCCTTCACATTTTGCCACATGTTACAATGAGCATCGAACAAAGTGACATTTTTGCTACCCATGTGCATTTAGTTCCCTTTGCTTTAGCCAAAATCTTTGAACACTCAACGCTGCAATGCTGGATGAGTTGTACCGCAAAAAACCTGAAGCTATAATTGCAGCAAAAGTTGTCTTCTCCAGGTTCATGGGAGGGTGGAAGCCTATGCCGGCACTCATTAGTTGGGAAGTGGGCCCTGGTCTGGTTCCCCGTCCATCACAACACAAAGGGCAACCT
Source organism: Poecilia reticulata (assembly GCF_904066995.2). NCBI lineage: Eukaryota > Metazoa > Chordata > Actinopteri > Cyprinodontiformes > Poeciliidae > Poecilia > Poecilia reticulata. The sequence continues at coordinate 9,696,671 of NC_088840.1, read as the reverse complement.
TATGTGTCTCTCTTCTAGGCAAAGCTATTGGCTGAGCTTTTGCTGCAACTAACTGAATGTGCTCTCTTTCACTTTACAGCCTAAAACCCACTCAGAACTGATCTGCTAAGATGTGTTTCTCTCCTAGACGAAGCCACTAAAGGAGCTACCACTGCCATTAACTTATTTTTTCTCTAACACAGAAAATACTCCTGGATGAGGGCTTCTGTTATTCTTTTTCTTCTTTTTTTTTGCGTAGGCCTATATATTATGCTCTGTATTCTCAAACTCCCAGTCGGTCGGGGCAGATGACTGTTCACACTGAGCCAGGTTCTGCAGGAGATTTCTTCTTGTTAAAAAAGAGTTTCCCTCTCCACTGTCGCTGTATGGGTTTATAAACTGGACTTCACTGCATTGTTTGTTGTATCCACTGGGTTGTGCGATGGATGGTGGTTGTGTGAGTGTGTGTTTTTCCTACTTTCCTCTTCCTCAGGATGTGACCGGCAGGTAAAGCCTCCAGCTTGTGCTCATCAGCTGCAATCAAGGGAGCGGTATTCTGAGGAGTGATTTCTCTGCTAGATCGTCAACCTACGTTCTTTGGTAACCGGTCAGCTAGTTGCTCTGTTCATTAAGAATTTGCTTATAGCTTCTGGTACTTAACCCTTCTGCCTTTTCTGTTCTTTCACAGCCAGTGCCCTATTGAAGACCCACTCCTCGACCTCCAGATATGTTTGTGATGCCACACCTACTGTAGCTGTTCGCCTGGATCCTCCATCGAATCCTCGCTTGCCTGTCCACTCTCCAATGCTCACCTCCATCCAGGGTGGCTCGTCAACAGTATGTCTCACTGCCCCTCCCAGCCAAACTGAACCTTTGTGGATAGAGTTGCGTCCTTCTCTTATCTTCACCATCAACCGGAACAGTAAGACCTATCTTCTTTGTCCACTGCGTGAGGAGTCTGTTCAGCATGCTCTCAAATTCAACCCAGACTGGACTCTCTGCATTGCAGTCTTTTCAGCACATTCACTTTGGAATAAACTTTGCTATTGCTGCTTGCACTAGAGTTTCCGATACAATCGTCGGGGCATTGTTGGGGTTAGGGTAAACTGTATGCATGATTGAATTCACTTTCTCATTTTTGCAAAGTGTCTTGAGATGACGTGTTGTAAACTGGCTCTCTAAAAAAGTTGATTGAAATGCTAGAATATATTGTCTATAAAATATGGTAGACTTTGTCACAAAATGTCTTCGTCTGCATTAAGGTACAAAAATAGCAGTGTGTATCTGAAAAAACATAATTTTGGTGTTTCTAGAACATACTTTTTCATAGGAACCCAATCTGAAACGTTTGTGTATTCACATAAAACGGTTCTTGTTTGATTGTTACATAAGGAATGCAAGTAAAGTTGCTAGAAGCTTTATGAAAAAAAAAGAAGTTTATTCCTCAATTGAAATTCAAATTTAAAAATACTTTATCCCAAAGGGAAATCAAATGTGGTAGCTCATCATTTTGATGGGTGTCTGAGTTCTGTGCTCCATTTTACATTGCCACTCAAAAAAATAAAAACATAGCACCAATAAAACAAATATGTAGTAATTATCCTCCTCTGCAAGTATCCACGATAGACCACCTTTTGGAGACGGACGGTTAAAACTCCAACAGTGTTATCCTCCCTGGTGTAATCTGCCTTGGCAGACAGTTGATCTCTGCAGAATACAATCACTGCCAAGGAATCAGGCTTGAATGGCAACACTCCTCTGTTGTCTCCCACTGACAATAACCGGGCCGGGTCCATCTCTGCGGTCTGGCTGCTTATCAGAACAAAGGCATCAGCTATTCTCTCGTAGCATAAGCCGACCTACAACACAGAATCCCGACATCTCTGGGATGCTTGTTTGTTTACGCCCAGCGTTGAACCACGTGCATTAGACCCAGTAATGCTAACGTGCAATAATGGTGAAGTCATTGCCCCGGAAAGTGTTTCTGTTTCAGAGCTGCCCCTCTACAGCATTACTCCGGATATGATGCTTTGCTCATTGACTATTGCCATTGATATTATAGGGAGCGGATGAGAGGGGGGCTGGAGAGGTGATCTGACTATTATCCCTAAGCTACTCCTCTATTGTAGGCAGATCAAAGGAGTACTTAAGCCAGGCTCCTGGATGTGTGCATACCACGTCGCCGTAGAAAGGATGCTCAAATGCAAAATGAAATGATATCCATTAACAGATGAAAGGTTTGCAGGCCCAAATCGTCAGACTGAAGTTTAAAAAGGGCTAATCAGGCCCCAAGCAATTTCCAGCCATGTTATTACAGCGGAGGTCCGGCAACATGCACAAACCTTTTTCTACTTTTATAGATGGGGGTTTGACATTTTGAGTGAAGAGTAAAGGGCTGCCATATAATTCTTTTCTTTGTTGTGTGCATGGGAGTTAAGGAGATGTGGGCATTATTGTCTAGCTTAAGCCAGTGTTGAGAGTTAGAGGCGAAATAATTTTATCAAGTTCAAAGAAGTGGAAATTTGTAATCTAATAGTTTAAAGATAAGTCAATGCTAATACCCAAATAATAAAAAAAAAGATTATTTGCAATTTTGTATTTTAATACTTTTTTACTCATAAAATCTGCTTGCTTAAAACTACCAAACGCCACAGCGAGGGGGTCATTTGTCTCTTTGATATTAAAACAATTCAGTTTAGTGTGACTGATGGTGGTCGTTTCTTAGGTGAACATTTTATTAAAGGCAATTATCTATAAAACCTTTAAATTTGATGCCCTGGGAAGCATAGCCCTTTCTACTTTCTTCTTCAAGTGGATCTTCTCACATTAATTGCATAAGAGTTTTAAGAGTCTTGGCGTCGGGCTGCACAGTGGCACAGTTGGTAGAGCTGTTGCCTTGCAGCAAGAAGGTTCTGGGTTCGATTCCCAGCCCTGGTCTTTCTGCATGGAGTTTGCATGTTCTCCCTGTGCATGCGTGGGTTTTCTCTGGGTTCTCCGGTTCCAAAAACATGACTGTCAGGTTAATTGGTCTCTCCAAATTGCCCCTAGGTGTGAGTGTGTGTGTGCATGATTGTGTGTCCTGTGTGTCTCTGTGTTGCCCTGCGACAGACTGGCGACCTGTCCAGGGAGACCCCCACCTCTCGCCTGGAACGCTAGCTGGAGATAGGCACCAGCAACCCTCCCGACCCCACTGAGGGACAAGGGTGTAAAGAAAATGAATGGAGTCTTTGTGTCATTTTTTTTTTTTTACAAAGGGTAGTAGGCCGCAGCGAGAATTGGATAGACAGATCGGGTTTGGTAAGCTGTAATGACAGTGGTTTTCCAGTCCTGTCAAAAAGGAAAACAACATAAGAAACAGTGCAAAAACCAAAACTGAAAATCTCCTAATTTACTTCTCCATATGTGTTCCAACACTTTCCCATGTCCGAAAAATATGAGATTGTAGACAGAAGCTGTTTAAACTGGGTTTAAACGAGCTTCCTCCGTCGGGTGGCTGGGATTATTCTTAACAAAATGCTCACAAGCTGCTCCTTCCTTTCAGGTTGCTCCAGGTGCTTCCAACTAAAACTAGACCTGGAAGCAGTCTCTGTTTGCCTCGATCATTAATATCTGCAACTTGATTTCTGATTAGAAAAAGATGGTGGATGTACAAATCTTCTCTGTGAAGTTGAGGCAAGTTTGATTTTGTTAGCTGGAAGGTGTCATGACTCTTTAAAGAACTCAGGTAAGAATTGTTACATTTCATAGGTTTCATCAGGTCTCATTACGGTTTTAAACTACACCTATTCTTTACCGTTGTGTAAAATTCTCTGCATAATTTTTGCTTAATAAAAGATTAAAATTATAACTGCTAATATTTTAACCCCAAACCTCTTTTTTTTTTTCAAAGCCAATACTTCCCATCCAAACTCAGATTTTTATCAAATAATTCAAGACACTGGCTTATTATCTTAAAAAGAAGAGAAAAAAAGAAAAAAGGTTTTATGGAGTTTCCTCATCAACTCCCAATACAAAGTTTAATTGATCGTGAATTTATTAGAGCTCACTCTTTTCAAAAGCGCAGTGGGCTCTGAACTAGCCGAATAAGATGATTGACTTTTAAGAGACCTATTTGAAATTTATTGACATCCATCTAAATAAAGTGTTTATTATACGGGCTCCGGGGTCATAAACACTGCAGGGTTGTAATGCCCAGGGACAAATTCTGAGGAGTAAAGTGTTGGTTTAGTTCAGTCTCACAATGAAGGCTTTCTGCAGAAGTCTTGTCAGAGTGAAAGGTGGGCATATGTGTGCAAGAAAAGTCACGTTTCTGAGGGACTATATTTCTACAAAATGCATTACTAAATTATGAAACACTAAATGTGCCCACTTCATCATGGGCCGACACTAGAGGTTTGCGACAAAGTTACTTTATTTGCCTTCAAAGTAAAACGGATCCTGCAGAAAAGTGTGCACAGGTGCAAACATTTCTGTAAGTTACTACAGAGTTCTTGGCAACAGCACCTTAAAAAAATTAGGCCATATGTATTATTATAGAATGCAGATGCAACAAAAAGAAAGTAATCCTTCTTGAATATGTTGTGTACACTGTGTTAAATTGCTGTGCAACTCCACCACTTTTAAAAAACAAGATATATGTGCACATTGGCTGTATGTTCTTTTAGGCGACTTAAATCTCCACAAATTTAGTGTTTACAAAATGTCTGAAAACCTTTTAAACGTCAATAATTAATCAGTGTAACTCATTTAAAACATTTACCTCAATTAAAAGCTGGCGAGTGCAAACTAAACTCCCCGCTACGCTTCCAGAAAATGAGCCATTTTGCAGCCATGTATTGATGCATGGCTGAGCATATCAGACTAACAAGGCTGGTTGGTACTGGAGCAGTTTCAGATTACATGCTGACATTTGCCATCGTGATAAATTACAGGTAGGCTAAGCTTGTGTCAGAGGGCTTGTAAATACTGTCTTGGAGTACCGGTTTGTCAAGTCTCCAAGCTGCTGCAATTAGACAACATTTCTCCTGACTTCCAACTACTTCCTGTCAAGATCTCAATTTAAATCTTCTCTTTAAGAATTTAAAAATGTAGCAACGTTGCTATCACTTCTTTGTCTTTGGCGTTGGCATTACAAACCTAACATCACTCTTTGACGTCTTTTGTATATTCTGTCTGCCATGTGCTTGTGTTTTGTTGTTTCTCAAATATATATATATATATATATATTTTTTTTTAATGCATTTCTGGATATCAGTGCAAATGATTAACTATTTCAAACCACAACTCTGCAAACACACACACGCACCCCACACGCACACATACAAAAAAGAGATGTATTTAGCACAATCTTCCCTCGACACTCTAAAAGGGAATCCAGTTAGATATATTTAAGCCAGAGGTCTGCAACCTTTACAAACATAAAGTCTCTCAGGACAGAGATAAAACTCAATTAGAGCTGCAAATGTTGCATGACATTTTGAAAAAAGTAAAATAAAATAAGAGGGACAACCTTGTAGAAATATATCTCAGGAAATTTGTTGTCATTTTTAAAAAGCCAGTGATTTATTTCTATTTTTAGGATTTTAAATAACAATGACAAGGAAAACATCTTTAACAACATATTGCTGGTACTTTTAGTGTCATTCTTTGGGGCAATTTCTTTCAAATATTGGAGGAAATAATTTAAACATGGCTAAAAACCAGAGTTTCTTATTAGAAATGCATTTAAAAACATAAACTGGTTCATTTTAGTTACTGAGAGCCATTGTGGAAGGTCCAGAGAGCCACTCGCAGCTCCAGAGCCGCAGGTTGGATACCCCTGACTTAAGCTAACATTTATCAAGTTTTTCTGACTTTTTGTTTTGTTTTGTTTTGGTCAGCCAGTGTGTTAAACGTTTTGTGTGTGTGTGTGTAGGAGGAAGGTACGAGTCGGTGGCATTTGTTGATTGCCGATAGTCAAAGCGCTGCATGCAGCAGGGCTTGCATACTTAATGCCGGAAGGCTGAAACTTCCGATTGCAATCAGGAGGACTGCGCGAAGACAGGGAGCAAACAATAATACATCCAAACCTGAACAAGTGCAGCTGACAGAGGGAACCAGATACACAGAGAGAGAGAGGGAAGGAGGGCGTGGGGGGAGAAGAGGAGGCGTGAATGATAGCCGAGTCTAAACAGTGAATCTCCCACCACAAACATTCGCAGTGATCTCTAAATGCATGTATAACTCAACTCTGTTTCTGAGCCGCAGCTTATATAGAGGCTTTGTATAAGCCTGTTTAGTATTCCGTCCACTTACTGCGCAGCATAGCTGCAGACGCCCAGGATGTCAAGATGTATAACAGGTTTCCTGGTTGGGGCAGTAATAGGAGTAGCTGTGGGGGAAATCAGCAGCTGACAAGAGGTTGAGGAAGGGATGAACTTATCTTCATGCAAATGCTCTAGTCCATTATAGTTTGTGTGCTTCCCTGAATGTTTTTGCAGTGCACTGCCTTGTGAGTGTTATGTATAGGCGCACCCTAGCAAGTTAGCGCTTCCTACTATGAATTCCTCTTGCTGCTTAATGAGACTTTTAGAGAATCTGTCAAATGTTTGAGAGCCCAGGGCGAAGCATTTAGCCAGGATCTGCAGGGTTAAGTGGGAAGGAGCCACGAGACGAGGATTTGACTGAGATCCTTCTGTTTGTTGCTTTAAGAGTTAAACTGTTTTTTTTTTTTACAGAACAAATGTTTGCATCAAAACATTTCTGTGCTACATGACAATGTGGGATCAAATATGTTTACGAAAGTAGAACATGACAACAGAGGCCGAACTCTCGGAAAAGCTCTTCCTTTAAAAGTCCTAACTGTTTTCATAAATGCTCTCACAATGGATAAAGTGCATTTGAGGTAGTTTCACTAATTTAAGATGTACCAAAGACTACAAATCCATTATTAAAGTGTAAAATCTAAGTAGTGTTTTCTTATAACCTCAAACCCTGATCTAATTGTTTTTTGTTTCTTGTGAACTTTCCCTGTGCTTCTCGAATTGTTAGAAATATTTTCAAAAGTAAAATTCAAGTATAAAATTTTTTTAATTATTTCTAAAACCTTCTAAACACAGTTCCCACACCTTTAAGCCTGGTAAATTATATAAAAACCCAAACTATCCTTGATTAAAAAAAACAACGCTTTAGTGCCCCAATACTTACATAACATCATACTTAACTTCTTCACCCTACTTACTTTATTTCTTCAACAGGTTAAACTATCTACTCCTCTATTAAAACTATAATAAGTATGCTAGTGCAGCTTCATGTAGTGTATTGTCATTTGGTTTTCTCTGTGCTGTATTGCAGGCTTATTAAACACGCCACACAACACCGTTCCAACCATCAAGAAAATAATTCTGAACCGACCCAGCACAAATTTCGAGTCGGGTTTGGACCATAAATCTAAACTCTATTCTATTGCATAATATCTAAACGAAATACATTGAAAATTGTGGTTGTAGCAAGATGATAAAAAAGCCTATGTAGTTGAGAATGTAATATTTTATCAGTCTTATGTTACTCTTTACCCATAAAGTGGTAGAAAAACTTGGAAAGTTTTACTTTTAATAATATATTAAAAAGTCATGTGTTTTCCCGACCTTGTAGTTCTGATGCCTTACGCTGATTTCCACTTTTAAAACAACCTCATAAGACTCCCTTGTCCTGCTTTCAGCAGCGAGAGAAGGAAGACAGGAGAAGGTCTTGGGAAAGGTCTCTTCAGGGCTTGCCCCCTTGTAGCTAATCAGACTCTCTCCCAGGATGCTTCAGACTTACTACAGACAAATATATTAGGGACATAAACTCCTTGAAATAAACAATTTTGCCACTCTTAGACAAGCAGTCCTGGGTGCATAGGACTCAGTCAAGACGGAAGAGTATATACATTTCATTGTATACTCCTGATGAGAGTGATAGATGACGAATGTGCTCTATTACTGCTAAATATATGCTCCATTTATTTCTGACTTTCATATGACTCAAGAGCAAAGCGGTTCAATTTTCTTGAAAAAGTTGCCCGATCTGATTAAAAGTTGTAAATCCCTCGCTTTAGGGTTCGCTCCGTTGAAGAAACCCACTGCGGGCCATCCCATCTGTATTATCTTAATTTCATCAAACTGTGTTGAGCAAGAAGTCCAGTCTAGCACAACCGCATAAGACAAATGGCACATATGCTTCCTTTGCCTCTTTCGGCACCATCCGAGCTTGCAAAAGCATTACAGTCAATAAATATCTAAGGCCATCTTCCCTTTCCATCCATTTATCGGTGAGACTCTAAATCCAGTCTGGGATGCATTCCCTGCTATCTGATCCCAGCCTTCACATTGTCTCCACCACACAGCCACGCATACACACACACACACACGCACACACGCACCCCCGCACGCACCCCCGCACGCACACGCACACACACACACACACGCACACACACACACACACAGAGAGAGCTCAGTTGCAACACAGCCACCCAGTTTGCATGGTTTCTTCTATATTTCATTGCGTGTCATGTACCAGTGTGAGATACACTCCCTGATTTCATTTATGTGGAGCAATGGTGGCTCTCTTATCTGCTCCGCAGTGAAATAGCTCCGGATCACAGTCGTAAATATGCCAGTCTCAAAGTGACAGAGTGTGCCCGAGCCGCGGAAAGTTACAGTAGAAGCTACGCTCGTGCTGAAAAGTTTGGAGCCTCTGTAGAGTGCTCGAGCGACTCGGTTGCCGTGCGGAGGGAGCCCGACACCAGAATCACTCGGAATCAGATGGAAGTTTTGTTCCGCGTCGACGTATGAAGTTGGAGACTTTACCAGTAGAATAAAACATTTTGTTTAAAGTCCTACTTAAAAGATTAAAACATCTGTAGCTCGAGTTTGGGTCTGACATAACCCTCAAACTTTCGAACTTAGACAGAATTGCCATTCTTAAAAAAAAAGAAGTAAGGCCATTTGTGTTTGATTATTTATTTGTCGTAGCAGTGCTTCTTGGTGATAAATCTTTAACTAGTTGATGCCATGTTTCATTATCAAATGGTGCCATATTTGCTAGGGAAATGTGTGCGTGTTGAGCAGCAGAGTTAATTGTTTTTGTGGGTTGTGACCATAAAAACTTGCCAAATCCTCCATTTCAAAGCCAAACAGTTTTTGATTTACAAACCAAACTCTTAGATTTGTAAACCCTTCTGCAAACGGCATGAAATGTCTCTAAGAGCTTGAACTGAATTCAACTAGACTTTGGTTGCCTTTAATTTAATCCCGTAGGAATGGCGTGCCTCGCGACAGATCTACACGGACATATCAGAGAGCTGATGAATCATAGCTTAACCCCATTTTAACAATAGGAAAACAGACACTAATCTGGCCCATTATCTACTTTTTTGCAGTTGAAAGCGGGCAGTGTTCGAGACTCAGCTTTACTTTAAGGATCTGACAATACTGGTGGTAAGAGCGTTGTCTGTCTTTACTGAGCCAAACGCGCCTTTGCTGTCAAACACGACAGAGTTTGTGTTTGAACCGCCATGTCCTGTTTACAATCCTGAGACCACGAATTGGAAAAACTGAGCGAAAACTGTTTTTCATTGGACTCTGTTTTATTTCCTCAGCTGGCACTGACTTATCTCCGTGGAACACTGTGGGCTTTTTGTGGGCTTTATTCTAAAGACTTGATGAGATTTGTGTGCTGCGGACCCACAGGTTGAGCTGTAATCTTAGGAAACTATTGGAAAGAAATGGGAAGAAAGAAAAAAAAAAGCACAGCCATATAACTTTGCAGGTACTCCAAAAGCATCTCTAATTATTGCACAACTTAGTGCGCTCCATCAAAGCAGTGAAAATGTATAATGTGGAGACATTAGTATGCAGGTCCAGATATAAACTAGCACTGGCTGAACCTGCAGTAAATCAGTTCACTGAAAATTTACTTTAAACTTGAACGCCTGCAACTTTCACAATTTATCACCCTAAAGCCACAGACTTTAATGTTTTTTTTTTAAGGATTTGTGTGTGATAGACCAACACAACGTGGCATGTAAATATAAAGTTAAAGGGAAATGACGGATGCTTTTCCCTTTTTATTTAGAACTACGAATCTGAAAACTTCCACACAAATGCATTTAGCCGTGTTCATTCTGATACCCCTAAATAAATTCAATCAACCGCATTCAGGAGTCCCCTTAATTAAATAATAGATGCAAATTCATCTCAATTTAAATTCACCTGTTCATTGAAGGCCTGAGAGGTTTTGTTGTAGCACACCAGTGAACATAGGTGTCCGAGGAACACAGCAGACAAGTCAGGGGTCAAACATGAAGAGATTTTGTCCAGGGTTAGCTCACTGCAGAACATTCCAGTCTTTGGACACTTGATATGCGTTTTTTTAACCCTTCATCCAAAAATGAAAGGCGTGTGACGTAACTGACCCACACATGACCCAAATCACCAGATCAACAAGAGATCGGCAGTGAATAAAGATTCACATCTGATGTGAGAATCTTTTTTTTTTCTTTAGAGAAACAGGGAAGCTGGTCAGAGAAGACAGGATCTAAATATTCTGAAGCAGCATCACCACTCTAGTTGTACACTCTAAAAAAAAAGTCTCTATTTATGGTAATATACCAGCAGCTGTGGTGGCCAGAATTTTACCGCATGAAATATGGTTAAATCTGTATGGTAAAATAATGTGGCTGATTGTCTTTTATCATATTTATGTGGTAAAATAGCTGCCAAAAATGTTGTTCATGTCATGTTTTAGAAGGGTCTTGAGAAAGTCCAGACCTAAATCTAACTGAGAATTTTGCAACACATGGAAAAAAAGAATGGTTCAGAGATGCTTCTCGTCTAACACGACTGAGACTGAGATATCTTGTAAAGAAGTAGATGGAGAACATTTATCTGTAAAAGACAAATGCACACGTTTTCCTGCTCCCATTTGTGGTCGATCACATGAAATATCAGTAAAATAAATTTTCATTTGCAATTATTATGAGACTGCATGTGAAAAAAAGTCAAGGGGGTGAAAATACTTTTGTTCGGCATTGTATGATTTGGCAGAAACTTCCACTGAGTGTGACAGCCACTGTCCGCAGAACACCAAAAGGCTTATTTTGAATTTCTCGAAGCCTCTTATGTTGCTGGCATCTCGCAGCCAGTTGCATTCACTAGTTTACATAAGCAGTGCAGTAATTCTCAAAGGTTTAATAAAACAGAATAACTTTGGATACTAAAAAACAGATATGGAGTTTTTAACATTTAAATTATTCCATAATTTGTCTCTAATGCGTGACTAATAGCTTTCTTGCTCTTTTCGTCTTCCGCCTATCTCATCCTCTCGTTCCCCCCCCTCACTTGGCTGTACGTTTCTAAAAGGCTGCTATAAATAAGATTTTTTTTCTTCTGCAGTTTGTTATGAAATGTGGCAAATAAATAAATAAATAAATAAAATAGGGAAAAAGAAAGTGAGGGATAAAAAGCTTCCACTTTGCCAAAGGAAGTTTTAATTGGGGCCCAAGGGAGAAGAGCTTTGCCCGATTTTGGAAATTCTCTCTGCTCTTTATGGAAGCAATAAGCAGCAATCTGATGCCCAATAGGGAAATGAGATGCAGTTACATTGACAAAAAATGTAAAAAGGAAGAATGCTGTGGACTTTTAGAAACCGCCCGCTTTCTGTTTGTAATTATAAAACAGCTGGGTTTTCTTTCTTTCCCAAAGCAATCCAGCGCTTCTCCGCCGAGGTTTCGCGTCTGCCACACTAGACTCCATCATGCCGTCTGAAGTGTCTCACAGGACTCGAACGCAGCAAACTGTAGAAAGAAATCTCATACATGTAAATAGAAATCGAAAGACGCTGGGTATGAATAAACCATGGCGATTTCACAGCAGCCCAGCACAAAACTGTTCCATCCCTCCTGACAAAAAAAAAAAAAAAAATCTCTTTCCCTTCCACAATTCCTACATTTTCATTTCGATTACATGGCATCCTTCACCTTCTCCTCAAGTTCATTCCCACCGACGGCGGCCCGTATCGAGTTTCTGTCCAGACTCAGTCGGCAACGCCAGGCCTAAACTCTAAAGAAATGCCTGTCAAAAGTCGGGCCGAACAGGAGGAGCCGCGCATAACAACAATGGCGTCGAGAGTGACCCTTTGACAGACTGACATCTCCGAGAGTAATTGCCTGTCATGTGCGGCGCTGTTTCGCAGTTCACATAAAAGTCCCCTCTGTTGTTCATTTAAAGTTAAGGCGGGGTGGCCAAGGTCGCTGCACTTGTCCGGTAAAGAGAGAGGGATAATTGAACAACGCACCTTCTCAGCTGACTGCCGTGGGACAAAGTGACAGTACAGTGGAGAATGACGGGACGTTAGAAGGCCGCTCTTGACGGGACTGTAAGTGCAGCCGGTGGGACGTGCGGCTGTCGCGTGCGGACAGCTGGATGCCATCCCCGCTCCTCGTTTCAGTACAGGCCCCACAGCGAGAGTCGAGAACCAGAACAAGTGACCAATGAGGGGAAAGTCATGTCTTCTTTTTGCCAAGACTTTAGTTTTTATTGACGACATCAGAGGGAACTGTCAATTCGAGCTAATCTAGTGTTGGTTTTAAACTCGGTGAATTTGACAGGCCTGTCTCTAAATGTAAAGACATCCAGCAAATCTGACCAGCAAGTAAGATTGAGCACTGTGACAAAATAAAAAATAAAAATAATTGGACGTTTATTTTTTTGGAAAATCAAGGCTTTATTATTATTTTATTCTGCAACAATGTACCAATGTAAAACATTTGCAGTCAGTTTGAAAAAATGTAGAAAAAAAATAGACTTATTTATTAAGAAATGTTTACATATCAATATCAAATTAAATTTTCCTATCGCTGGAAAAGAAAGCAACATAATGCAGGTAAACTCTTAAAATGAACCTTAATTGAAGCAAAAATACATTCACTAAGATATGTGAAGGAAAACGTTTGGACATCCCACTGTCCTGATAGCAGTTTTCACCAGGTAATTGCTTAATCATTTCTGAATAAATTATGATGCACAATCTTGTTTACTTCTGTCAGCGGCATTGAAATATCAGACGCGGTGAACAGAACTACATGTTGTCTCAAACTGTCTTGCCAAATTCCAAAAAGACTTATCAGATTTCAAAGGTGAATAATGACAACACAATGCACATTCGCAACATATTATTATCTACAATAAATAATTTCATCATTGTGTCACTTTCTCCAAACACATGCTTACATTTGAGTTCAAGTCAATGCAACTTCTGGGGTGTTTGGTGCAACACAATATTACAATATGGTTGCAAGAATCAAAATGCTGCATAAAATGACATGAAAAACACAATCAGGTAGACTTTTTTTTTTTTAAGTTAACACGTGTTCTGGATGTTGTTAATGTACAGTTACTATATCTTTTTGGTTATTGTTCTATCCATCAACATTTTCAAGTACCGAGTGTTTTCATGTTGTTATGCAGGCTGGGCTTTAAATGTGGACAAATGCCATCAGCTGCAGAGAGAAGCTAATTGCTTGGTCTGAGGTGCTAAACTCCCTTTGAGTGGGCTTTGTGAATTAGGCTAGCGTGCAAACTCTACTTCACTTCCATTTAGCGGAAAACAAAAGCAATCCTTTGGTGTTTCAGAACCTGGATGTGTTAGTTGTATTAGAAGGCTCAAGAGATCCTTGAAAGTAGAGAGGGGATACTTGTACTTCAACTGCTTTCGGTCGCTCATCCTACATATAAATATATTACATCGGTATAATAAGATCTCCAGGAAGCGGCTTCATTACCACGGTTGCGGCTTCAAAAGAAAATAAAATGAAAAATGCACAAAAGTGAAATATTAATTCTGTTTTCACAGGCTCGTCACACTCGCCCCTGCTGTCTAATATATTTTTCTCCTTGAATCCCCATTACTGTGACCGTAAGAACAAACCAGGCTGCTAATTTGAAAATGTAGCCCAAAAGACCTGTGAGATAGGATAATCTCATTTCCTTTTTAAAAGAGCAATCTAGTGTTTCCTGTTCAAAAAGAGAGATAATAAAGTCGCTTATTTATATTATTCGACCAGCTCTGATCATGGCCGCCACCCTAAACGCCTCTGAATGGGAGCCTTCCTAATCAACGCAATTCAAGCGGACCCTAGGCAACGCGAAGGTTTCCCCTCAGTATTCCGGAGGCTGATACAGGCTGACAGTCTCGTTCGATCCCTCTGCAGTGTCTTTGTGTGGGGCCAAAGGCTTCGGTGTCTTGGCTGGCTGCGCATGTGAAGGTTAAGATGTAAAGCCTGCCTGGTGGGGCTTTCAGGAGTCCCCCACCCCACCCGCCCCCCACTTGCTGCCGCAGCCCATTATGAGCTCGCTCTTGTGTCCCCCTCAAGTTTTAAACTTAATTTGCCCTTTTTGCTCGTTTCTGAATGCTTTTATGCCGAGGCTCAGACGCAGGGTGACAAGTTTGCGGGACATTTAAATTTCGTCGTCGTGCTGTCTATGTGGGCCCTCAAAGTGCGTGATGGTAAGGAGGAGGGACAGTGCGAGGGAAAGTAGATCGGACGGGGGGACAGGAGAGCAACTGTTGCAGAGGTGATGTGATAAAAGATTCATAACAAGGCAGATCCCAGGTCAGCCGGAGCCTCTGCAGCCTCTCCATATTACTGGCAACAGCTCCCAGAGCTCAACATGCAGAAGGTGTGTGTGTGTGTTTCACAATAATAAAAATAGAGAGGTATGGAAATTGCTTGTATAAATGCATTTTCAGTGCCATGGGAAAGTGCTTTACCCTCTGTTCCTGTTTTAGAAAGTCCAAAAAGGACTCCATAGTGAGTAGCCCCACCATTCTTGATGATAGCTTAAAGAAATCGGAAAGAGATTTTTCAGTGAAATGTGTTTTTGCTTTTTGAAGCTCTACATACAACTTGATTTTGATCCATAAGCATAAAATGTTCGTCTCTGGCCCTGTGTGGCAACAAACACCATTAATAGCTATCGAAGAATATGTTGACTATCGAAGAAAATGTTGACTATCGAAGAATATGTTGAAAAATATGGACCCATTTTTCCTCAAATAGTTTGAATTCAACCATATTGGAGAGGTTTTTTGTAGTCTGATGTCATGCCACAACATCTCAGACAGACATGAATCCAGACTTTGACTAGACCATTCCAAAGCATTCATTTCTTTATTCTTTTAGGCACTCAGAAACAGAGTAGTTAGTGTGCTTCAAATCATTGTCCTTATACATAACCCGAGCGGGTTTTATCTAAAGGTTATAAGATGATTAGAAATTCTCCTTGAGGCCTTCAGGTTGGGGAGCAAAATTCATTGTTCCATCAATTAAGGACAAGTCCTCCAGACGAAGTAGCAAACAGTCCAATAAAATCCCACCGACGCCATTATGTTTTACTATGGGTACGATGTTGAATTTCTGAAAGGCTGTCTTAGGTTTTACACCAGGTGGTGTGAGCTCTCCCTCTTTGTCTCATCAGTCCACACAATATTCTCTTGGGAACCATCAAGCCATTTTTGGCAGATGTGAGACAGACTTATGTTGTCTTTCTGGTCACCTTGGAACCCTCCAGTGGTTGCCATTTAACCCTGCCATATTGTTCTTGTCAAATCATGATATTTGGTTTGAATTCCCCACCCTCCACCCCCCTTCCCGCTTTTAGTTTTTAAATCACTTGTGTTATCTTTGCCTGATTTTAAGGGTGATAACAAAAAGCAAAACTGAAGAAGTCTGGAAACCTTTTTTGATATTTTTGCTCCTCAGCTACGCTAATACAAATTCCTGCCATCCAAACCGTAGCTATGCTAGCTAGGAGATACGTTTACTTCTCTGTAGCAACTTCTAAGTTCATAGGCAGCAATATTGTTTTAACATTATACAAACGCACAGCATCCTCCGAAAGCCTTTTACTATTCCATACCGCGCTCCATATGCTGAATTGAAATGTTAGAAGCTGCATATTGGTTTATCCATATAGCAGCAGGCGCTAACACCCTCCACCTTTAGCACGGTGTGCCTGACAGTGCCAATGAAAACGTTACCGGGTCTTTGAGATTAAGAGGGACAGGCAGAGTGTTCCATATCAAATCAGATAGAAGTCATTTACACCTCCACCATGCATTCATCATCCCGTGTCAGAAGCCCCCCCTTCCACCTCCACCAACCCCTTGTTCTCTCCTGTTCACTCACACTGTCAAAACATCACCTTTGGCATCTGCCGGGTTTCATATATACGAATTCCTCCTCTCCCTCCAGAGAGAAGCAGAGAATTAGAGGAGGGAGAGAAATGAGCGGCCCTATGATGAGTTAGATGTGATTTATAATAAGGTGTTCCTGTGCAAAGTGCAAAAAAGAAGCTTCATTATTCAAACTTTTTTTTTTTTCACAGGGATTCTGTAATGATGATATATTGCCACATTACATCCCAGTTCTGACTACTCTGACACCAGGAACCATATTGAATTTGGTTTTCAGGCTCTTTTCGTGCTCTTGGAGAAGAGAGGGGGAAAAATGTGCTCCACTGCCAATGAGTTTTTCAAAGTAATGTTTTATTTTTAGGGATACAAAGACTTGGAGGCTTGCTGGGGGAAATGTCACAAAATTCCCTTCTTTTCCAATTGCAGGAAGGCAACAGCATCACAAAAGGTTAAGCTTAAGCTTGGCGTATATATGTATATGTGGCTCCATCCTTGCCTATTTTAAGGCTGTTTGTGGTTGGGGAAAAAAAAATGTTGCAACACTGTTTGGAGTGTGTTGCAGCAAAGTTAACATAGAGCACACATACTCGCTATGTGGCGCGTCTTTGGCTGTGATCAAATATCCATAATGCCACTGTTGTTCTGTCACTTTTGATTACACAGAGAGTCTCCGAACGCTCCCCGAGGCTGCGTGTTTTCACCACCACTCTGGCTGTTCTGGTGGCTGCTTCCACTCATTGTCCTTCCCTTCATTACTTTGCAAATGGTAGGCATTTCTCAACGGATCTGACATCGCTTGTGTTCTTGTTCTAACACGCCGAGGAGAGAGAGGGGAGAGGAATGGAACGGGAGGGCAGGGGGGATTGGAGAAAGATATAAAGTTAAGGATGAGGCGGTAGAAGGGGAACGCCCGCGCACACACATATTACCACACAAACTCAGACAGACAGCTTTTAATCTTCTGGGTTGCACCATCTGTATATAGTTATGGAGGAGGCTTTTAAAAGGATTGCTTCTGTAGACACCGGACGGCCAAACATCCCGGATAAAAGACAGAACACAAATTGTTAGAGATTCACAAGGCAGTGTTATCAGAATGAAGCTCTGGGCAATTCACTGTCAGAAGTGTATTGACTGCGAGTAACGCCGAAGGAAGCCATGGCATTTCACAAGTTCAGAACACAGAACTCATTATAGCTTGGAGTTTGCGTGAGTGTTTGAGTGCATTCATATTGAGTAATTTATTTTTTTTATTTTTAGATTTTCGATTATCGCACAGGAGCCTAGAAAACTGCAGAATAACTTTCCCTAAACAAAATAGTCTGTTTGTGTTTTTAATTGAAACAGTCTTGTGGTAGAATGGCATTTCATACTTTTTGGTGTTTGCTGAGAAAGCTATGCACAAAAAGACAAAAGGAATAGAGATGTTGATGCATTTTATAATAATAAAAAAAAAAGAAGTGGAGCTCTGATTCAACAGGAGCAGTCTGAGAATCACTATTAGCATGTTGGACATTCATTAACAGAACAGTTTGTGTCCACTGTGAGATAAATTGACCCTTCCAATGGGGACGTCTCATGCTAAGCTGTGTAGATGCTGAAGATGCACTCGCCTCGGCATGCTAAATGCTTGTAGTGCCTCCAAATGATAGCGACGCCATCAAATTCTTCTTAACTAAAAATTCTTAGTTCTTGTTAACTTAACTAAGAATTATTTAACTGCTTGGGCAGTTTTAACTCAAATAATGTTACATAAATAAGCAAAAAAATATACTGTGTG
Organism: Poecilia reticulata; assembly: GCF_904066995.2. NCBI lineage: Eukaryota > Metazoa > Chordata > Actinopteri > Cyprinodontiformes > Poeciliidae > Poecilia > Poecilia reticulata. Next base: position 9,678,697 of record NC_088840.1, on the reverse strand, counting down.
CAGAATGTTTATCTACAGATGATAGGTTGATCTTTAAATGTAAAAAAACAACAACAGTAATGTTGCAGCAAAATTAACAAAGCCCATAAGAATTATGCTATTTTTTCCAAAGCACATAACAATGGAAGTGCATCAATGGAAACAACAGTCTCCAAAAATAGGATAAGACATCAAGATCCACAGAATTTCCTATATTTCTTCTCGATTGAACCCAACAACTGGGTTTTTATTTTTTTTTTAAAAAGTCAGTACACATGACAATGTGACAGCTTTAACTTCCCAAAGTCATTTTAACCTAAAGCATATATAAGGAAACCACTGTAGTAGTAGTATATTTTCCTATATGTGGATGTCTGCTATTTGAAAGGGCAAATCCTGAGAGTGTTGTGCATCTTATGTGGCTGTATAGATTTTAACAACTTTATGAACCCAGACTCAAGGATAATCTGGGCCTAAGAGCTGCATTAAAGGAAGCAAACTTCCTTTAATGCAGCTTTAATGCAGAGGGGAAGAAATTGTGAAGAACAAACTCCTTTTGTGGATCTACTTCTACTTCAGAGAATCTCAGGTATTGTATTATGAGACCACCATGTGTTAAACTAGCATCTCTAACTATGAAATAATACAGCTATGGGTATGGAAAAATAACTAAAGAATAAACGAATGAACACTTCTATATGTGTTTCTGTGACAAACAAGGAAATTGTATGTTTTTCAAAGAAAAACCCCACAACCTCATTAATTGCATGTAACAAATCCACATTTAAGTACATATTCACACACTCGAGAAATGCCCGGGGTGTTTTTTTAATGTTTAAAAGAATGTGTTCTTTTAATGAAGAGAATAAAATAAAAGGTACAGCCAGTCTTTTGTTGTTCAACGTTGATACTCAACACTATACTCAGTGCATGTAGAAAAATAAATAAAAATCCTTAAGGGAAACATAAAAACAAGCTTTATGTTCACACAAACAAGATTAAATTGAAGTACATGTGAGCAAATTCATTTCCATTGCTGCACAGAAAAAAAGAAAGAAACAGTTTCACGGTAAAAATTTCACAGTGAATTGAGTCATTAATGACATCAGTATTTCCTCAGTGACAAATCTCACAGTTCTCTCCAGGTGTATGTGGTAATTACTCTTCGTAGGTCGGGCATTGATTAGACTCATATTTCGTTTTCTTTTTATGAGATGTCTCCAGAGGGGTGGAGGAAAATGAGATGGAAGATGAACGCTGCAGAATATTTTCCCTGCTGGTTTTTGAGAATGTAGATCCTTAATGCACATATGTTTACTTGCAAAGATCAAGTCCTATAGCAAACTGCACAGAAGTTCACACACATAGATGTTAAAAAAATAGATAACTAAGCAGTTGTGCAAAAAAGCAAAACAAATCTCTTCATAAAAAAAGTATGATGCTACATTTGGATCGCTCCAGATTTCTTGAGTTTGGGCGTTTTCGTTAGGTCATCAAAAAATTTTTACCACTGGATCAAGTTAATCTGAGCGAACGGATGAATTCATTTACAGAGGAAAAGATTTATTAAAATGTGCAGAAACCCTCATTCCAATTAAGAAAAATAACCTAAAACTTGACAAATGTTTTACCTTTTGTCAAAACATTTTGTTTTAACTTTTGTCCTGTTTGATTTTAAAGACAGAGGACACAGGAGTGCTGCTATAGTAGAAAAAAAGACAGATTATACCCAAATAAGTTGTAAGAATATTCCTCAAAAGTACATTGGCATTAATCATGTCTGTAATTAATTATGTCTGTAATAGTTTAAAATATATGTTCATGTTTCATGTTTTATGTTTTTTTTTTTTTTTGGTTGCTGTTTTCTTGGAATGACAATAAGTGATTTTGAGAGAAGCAACATTTGTTTCAACATTTCCAGGACATGATCCTAGTGCAAAGTGACTTGGTTTTATTTACCGCGTATTTCATCACTCACCGTCTTTGACGTTAGCCTTGATGTTCAGTAATAACACTTGAATTCATACGTGTAACGTCGTAGTCTCGGTATTTCTTAAAAGATGACACTTTCAGTCTGAATCAGTTGCCACCAACAAAGTGATAGAAATGTTTTTTTCCCCCACCGATTTAAAAATAATTTGTGGTTATTATGAGAATACACATTAATTAAGAAACGTAGCTAAAAAGAAAGTCTCAAGTTAATTTAAAATAAAATTATTTAAAACTAATTAACTAAAACAAGCTCTTGCTCCAGGAAGACTTGTGACGCCTGGATTTTACTATTTTTATTTATTCATTTTTTAATTTTCAATTAAGGTAATCCTAGGCGTGATGTAGAAGAAGGTAACTAGACTTCTCAAAGAGGCTAACTTCTCCTAGTATAAGGAGAGTTGCAGCTAGCTTGTTGAGAAGGAGGAGCAGCATTGTGAACTTCTGAGCAGGCAGCTGGACGACTTACTTCAATTATTGATCCATGGAATAAGGCGGACTTGGAAACAGCAGCTGCTGAGCAAAGTTTTGTTTTGTTTGCTGGAAACCACTTTGTGCTCATTTGAAACAAATAACAGTTTTTTCCTTCTAATTTTCCTCCCCTGGGTGACATTATGGATTATTATCTGTTCAGAGTACACACACACACACACACGATGTACACCTGCAAGCAAGTTTTCTGTTTTTTTGTTTATTGTTTCTTTTTTACTCCCCGGCAACAGCGCCGGCAGCTAACATCCTTCTGCCCAGATGAAATCTATATCCCACTACTCTGGTGTTTATCTAAGTTAAAGCTCAAGACATTAATGGAGTTATCGAACACTTCCACCATCAACTGGACAGTACACCAGTGGTTTCCAATGGAGAATAAATGCAGACTTGTGGAAACCATTACTGCTCAGGCAATAAAAGAAACAGCTGCTGTTTAACCTCTCAAACATTTGAAGGAAGATAAAGCTTCATTGATGTAATCATAATATTTACTTTATATAAAATGATTTATAGCTTACACGTTCCTTATTAGAAAACTTGATATAAAAGCCAGTGATCTCGTGAAAAGGAGTCCTAAAATGAATAATCTTGAGGTATTATTCTAAAAATCCTTTTTTCTCATTCTTGTAGTTTTTGCTGTTATGCTGTATTAGCATGTTGAACATTTACAGACTAAGAAACAATTGTCTTTTAATCAAACTTTTTTATTTTATTTTATTTTTTTATTTTTTTTACCAAACATTGAGTCTGATATATGGGGAAGATGTTTTTACAATGGCATACGTTTTTATATTCAGATAGATCTTAATAAAAATACTAAATTAAAATAGATAAATGCAGTTTACCCGAGCTACTATTATTCAGTTCATGTTATTTGCTATTTAGTATCTGTATTAAACTCTAATACTATATTAGAAGACCTTTTCTTGTCTGTCAGTTAGCAATTAAAGCACTTGCTATATATGGAGTGTTCTTTATCATACTGATAATAATTTGCTTTTTCTCCTGATTAATAATTCAGAGTTGAACCAAGACCAAGAAAAAGGTGAAAGTTTTAATTTGAAGAAAATTAATTCCGCAGATTTAAGGGGAGAAAAATGGCCGAGGTAGATAATGATGCTGCAGCAGAAAGAAACTTCACGTACTATCTGGAGGCGACAGGGTGTATTTCACTGCTAAAAGAGGGAGGAAATTTGCGGCGCTTTTGCACTTAAAGTCGCCATTATAATAATGCCGGGGTAATAACAAAATCTTTTTGTCGCCGCTGAGATTGGCAGCGTCGCTCGTAGCAGTCCCTCTCCTCCTAGTAACCAAACAGGAGCGGCTCCATTATGGCTAATTGAAAAATGCGCTGCATACAGAGTTCATCTGTTCCTGACCCGGAGACACGACTATTTTTAAAGCACGCGGTCAAAGCGCCGCAGAAAAAGCTTTGTTTTAATGTGAACTAAAGACAATAGGCAAGAGCATAAATGTCAATGTAGCTCTGGCTGTTATGAGTGAGAGACGAGGGTTGATTGTTACGCTTTTCTTTAATTTAACAATAAACCTACTAATAGAAACAATCAAATTTTGAAAAAAAACCCGCCAGAATGCAGTCCCATGTGACCACAGAAACGTCCTCTACATGTTTGTTGTGTTCCCTTCATTAGCCTTTTCATTCATTATTTTTCCTCTGTTCAATAAAGGACAGTTTTATGGAGTGGGCAACTAAATCATCGTCCCATCAACTGCTGCACCTCCGGATGTAAAATTTGCCCTTGGGCATCTTCTCTGGTTAATTATTTCCCTATTTAGACTGTGATTAAATTACACACAGTGCCCGCAGTTTATGCGACCTCACAAAGGAATTGGCGACTTTAGTTTTATTTTGTGGGTGTCAGTGAAAGGGGCTCGACACATGCCGCACTTTTCGGGCTGGTAGTTGTGGAAAAACGCGTCACCCCCCCTTTTGGCTTCACTTTGCAGTGAAGCACTGCTTGGACTTGTTTGGTGCACTTCATTCAGATTTTATGCAACTCAAGTGGTACTGATGTAAAAGGAAAAACAAGTTCAAAAGGCGCATGAATACTTTTGCGAGCCACAGGAATTTTTGACGAAAATCACCTTCCTGCTTTCCTGTAAATTGCCTGTTCTTGTTCAAAAATGGGGGGGAATAAAATAAAAAAATCGACATTTTCGTGACAAAGGAGTCGGCAGCTAAAAACTCTTGATTTGATTCTGTTTTCCTGGAGGTGACTTGAAATGAACAAGTGAGTCCTCATTACAAAGCTCCTGTTTACAAAATGCCAAGCAGTTGTGATTGAAGCGTTTGGCTGCGCACTTATGAAAACCCATGTTTTTCAATGAGAGACGAAATCAAATGTCTCCCATGATTATTCTGCCGCAAAACAACAAGCGGCGATAAGGCCATGTGTGTAATCTGCAGAGAGACGCTCGTCTCTCTTCTCCTTCCTCTACTTCCACTTTTCCCCGTCCATCTGCCCTATTCCTCTTTCCAATCTTCTCTCTCCTTCTGCCTCCAAAAAAAAAATAAAAAAATCAAGTTTATCCCAACACTTCCCAGTAATTTTGGATTCGTGTGTCTCTCTCTTGCCCTTTTTGCCGTTGTTGCAGTGCAGCTCTCTGCTTTTCCTCCGTCTACCCTGCTTTTTTTCTTCTTCCATTCATCATTAATTCATGCGATGCAGCGCAGCAAAGCCTGAGTGATACACTTCAACCATAACAAATAAGCCCAAATATCTGCACTCCACAGAAACGATCTCGATTAAACCCAAACTGAGAAGAGGGAGATCTAAAGGGGGGGAAAAAAAAATTGGCTATCAGTTTTTTTTTTGTTTTTTTTATGTTTGTTTGTTTGTGTCTTTGCTTGTCAAAAGGCAGTTCAGGTTTCAGGTTTCATAAGAGCTGAGTCTGAAAATACCTCATTCTGAGAGTCGTTGTTATTCGGAGCAGAAATGTGTGCCACTTTTTCAGCTCAGTGGAAGAAATCTCACTTCGAAATCTTTATCTACTCGTACTTAATCATGCATGTATTTGTTTGACAGTAACTTGCTTTTTTGTCACTGTAACTTATCCTGCGCCTCAGAATGTTTTTTGTTCGTTTTTGTTTTTTGTTGTAATCGACCTCTTAATTATTCAATTTAATTTTATAAAGAACTTGTTTGTTTTGCTCAGTGACGCACCGCTGCTACTGAATCTTTACGATACATTTGGTAGTCCTTCATGTTCCACCTAATCCCTTTTCATTTCCTTGTATTAAGCTCCAAAAATAGACATTTTTCAATACATTTTCATAAGTGGAAAGGCAGGACAACCACTGAGCCCTTGCTAATTGGCCAAGAAAATGGCCTCTTATCCTCCAATGCTATGCAAATATGTATGTTGAGTTTTCAAAAGGCATTTTAATTGGAACTGTGTGCTTTGGTGAAGTAAGACAAAGATTGATATTTTAACAATAAGCTGGTCTGGTGTGAAACGGCAACAGATCTTCCGAAAAGCACCTTGATAAGCATCGGTGTGAAGACTTTTTCCATTGTTGTTAGAGAACACTGACGTTTACAAATCTGAAAAAGGGACATAATTTGGTCCTTCTTTTGAGGCTGCTGACACATTTCCATCAGTGCTAGAGTTCAGTCAGCTGCAGATGTTGATAATAAAAGTATTCGAGAATAAAGCTGTGCTTCTCTAATGGTTTGCTAAATGCTAGTCTTCACTCGGGTTGCTGTCAGTCGATGTAAAGCGTTAGAGTGAGAACTGCAGCAGAGCGTGAGGGTGGGGGGGGGGGGGTAGAGTCAGTAATCTCACTAGACTCCAAATATCTGCTGAAAGAAAATAGTTTAGAAAGACAGCCTGCATTAGAGGGTTTTGGCGCATATTGATCAAAGCACATAAAAGGCATTTCATCAGAGCTTCAGGAAATTGTGTCGAGCTCCTCAAAGATGACATATGTATAATTTACCCAAGAAATTGCCTTTGTTGTGCGAGCCGTTTCTGAAAGTGCGCAGTGACATTACAGAGAGCGTAATCAGGTCATTCGAGTTGCAGAGGCTGAGAAACACTGCCGCCTTTTCTCGCTCCTGATTAGCAGCTGATGTAAATTCACAGCTCCCCCTGAAAAGGCTTTAATTTGAGACTAATTTCTGATAACTGCCTCATCAGCTTATCGCGCCCTCTGCTTGGGAGAAAGCTGCAATTTTGTGTCACAGATTTGGCCACAACAGTGCGTTAAAAGTTCGACTCTTGTCAGGGAGCAGCCAGAGGGAACTCGTTGTTCTCGGATGGCGGACCGTCCTTGAAGTGGCTGCACAGTCTTCCAGGACGCCGAGTAGATTTTATCCCCTCCCCCACCCCCCCGAGGAGAGAGGCCGCCTCTGAGCACTTTCCGCTGGATCATGTCCCTTCTCCGTGGACAGACCAGCTCTGGCAGGCTGTTTGTCAAAATGCCACATTATTGAGTGCGCCCGTTTTAATGTGTCCACCAAACAGTATGCCCTGTCAAATCTGCACCTGTCATAGATTAATCTGTCAGATTTATTGGTGTGCCTTCACGTTCGAGAGTTCCCTTTTATTATTCTTATTCTTTTCTCTCTTTTTTTTTTTTTACCTCTTTTCTTTTCAGGGCCAAAAGGGATGTCTGTATTGTTGCTAACAGAGACGCTTCAAAGCCTCCCCTAAAACCGCTCGTTTTAAAAAAAAAAAGGGACAGGCCGGGTTTTTTTGAAAGTGACGCTCAACGAAGACGGCATGGAGCAATAGATTATATCTGACATGATGTACTGAAGATGTTGCAGCGAGTTTGTAAGAAAATTAGAGAAATCATCAGAGCTGCGGAAAGCTAGTAAGACAGATGCTCCCCTTTGCTGATTTTAGCAACTTGTAACAACTTGACCTGAATTTGAAACTTTTTATTTGATGTCAGCCTTTACCTAATCTACGCTTTTACGGGATATAGATGTTTAGATTGATGTTTTCTTTCTCAAGTGATCAACATCCATGTTCAGGTGTTGGAGTAACAACTAATCTCAAGTGCTAAAGTTCACGGTTTTAATACCACGTAAGGCTAAAATTAGGAAAGCTGCCTGAGCGGAGCTGCCCCTTTAACTTTATTGTATTCGGAACAAACTTTCTTTACTTGCCTACAATGTAGTTTCTGGGCTTATTGTATTATTTAAAGCTCAGATGTCATCCAAGTTTGACTTTTGCGAACTGCAAATTTTTCAAAGATGTATTATTTTAGTGGGTGATTTCTTCTGGGACTTCACCTCTACTATGCTATGCAGCTGGGGCAGCACTGGTCATCCTACCAAACTAGAAACAGTTAACATGCAGGCGAACTCAAAAACAAGCCAAAAACAAAAACAGACTGCTTTTTGCTCTGTTTCAACAAAAAACAGTTTTTTTGCATTAACGCTAAGTATTACCAAAACCAAGATTTCTGTACAGATTTTAGAAAGAATTGCACATTGTTTGCCAAACAAATCAGTTTGGTGCGTTTAAAGCTGCGTAATCATTTCCTACGATTCCGTGATGAATCTGTTCTTACGTTTGCCAACATATTAGCAGAGGAGAAAAACAGGATGAAGCAAACAGGATAAATGGCTGCAGAAATTAGCCGTTTATGCTCATTTTCCCACAAAAGGTGAAAGACGTGCTCCACTCCCCTGATCACCCACTTCATGGTAAATTTGAGTTCCTACCGTCTGTCAGCCTAAATCAAGTACCAACTGATGGAAAATCTATCACATCAGGCCATTATTTAGATAAATCTAAAATCTGATTGCGTGTGACTGTTCTGTCATTTCAGTCTAATTGCTTTTAACTGATTTTTGAACTGATGTATTCCCTGGGGTTTTCTTGAGATTTTGCGACTGTTGTAGAGTAATTAGTCTTTGTTTTTTTGTTGTTTTTTGTTTTTTTCTTTCACCTGGGTGCAGTGGAAATGTCCCTATAGGGACAATAATAAAGTGACACTCATTGCATGTCAGACTTGCTCTGTATTCAGTGCATTGTTTTCATTTCAAAGTGTAATATTCCCAGAAAGCTTATTGTCATTTGCTCTGTAGAAAACCTGGTATATCAAGAGTTTAAGACGCCTTTCAAAAAGATAATATTTCCAAACACCTGCGGATGTAGGTAAGTGCTAACCAGTGCGGATTTAAATATTACTGTTGTTTTATTTTCAACAAAAGCCCTTTTGAAATACCATTTCAGAAGCCAGGATGACACCTCTTAAATCCTGTTTTTTCTTTATTTCCTTTTTGTTGTGTTTGAACAAAAGGAAATAGAACATTGCCTGACAAAAGACCTGCCAAATCAAAACAACATTCAGCATAAGCAAACAGCACAATGTTCACAGCGCTGAAGTAATTATTTCTGATAAAACGAAAACTCTCATCGTTGGAAAAACAGAACCACATTCCTCCAGTGACAATACACACCGACGATGTTGGACTTAGGTCAAGCTTATTTCTATGTGAAAGTCGTTCACTGCAGCTCTCAATTGGGGAGACAACCTTGTGGTCAGTGTTATGAAGCTACAGCTAACATAACCCGTGGTCATGGAAAATCACTGGCTTTTATATCAGAACCTTTCACACTGTTGTTGCACACCAGCTTGCCTTTCCATGCTACAGCTCATCAAGGACTCTCATGTATGAGTCTGAGTTCAGTTTCAAATTACAGATCAAATCTATGTAAGTCAGTCTTAAGTGTTTTTTTTATGAGTTTGGTGTGATTCAAGTCAGAGACTGAAACCCTGAAGAGTCACCATCTCTCCAAAATTGAAAACTTATTCATAAAGTTGAAACACACAACAATCCGATCTTCCTTCTGAGCCACTAGCATCCAATAAATATAAGTGAAAAAGCTTTATGCTCCCAGGCTTTTTCTGGGAGCTTTCAAAAAAAAAAAAAAAAAGTTCTCCTAAATGAAAAAGGTTAATGATGGTAATGATTACGTGAACGCGAACAATGCGGAAGATGATATTCTGATATTCATGACTGAAATCTACGTACTTAGCCTTTCAGCAAGTCATGATCATGGATTTTTTTTATGTTGAGAAATGTTCTGTCAGTGCTGAATGCGTTGACCTTCCCTGAGTAGGTGAAGGCTTTTCGCTGCGACGCCTCGCCAGTGGAAATGTTTTTGGATTCATCATGCAGTCGAACAGCCAAGAAAGAATAGCATCTTCTCCTACTGACACCGCCTCAAGGCAAGCCAGAGACCTCATTTGAATTTTGTTTTAAATAACATCAACCTCATCTCATCGTGTGCTAAACACTGTAAAGAAAGATGTTAACGTTGCACTGCGCTGTGGCTGAAACTTATTGTCTTTTGTCCAGTTTACTTTCTTTGGGGTTTTTTTTGTTTTTTTGGTGTTAACTTGCGACAACTTGCTTTTCCTGCTTTTCATTTTGCTCATAAACACATACATTTTTGTAAACAATTTGCCTAATCATTAGCTATCATCATCCTGTTTTTATCTCCGTCGCTCAAATTATTTTCCCAACTCCCCCCCCCTCCCCCTGTCTCCCATCGCTTCCTTTGACTTCAGCTTAACCACATTGTATTCACGGGCCGCATTACAATTGCAAATAATCACGTTATTGTCAAAGAAGAACTGTGATAAACAGAGCATGTGCGCATGTTTGTGACTTGCTGCAAAACAGTCTGTTATTATTTTAATGAAGGTCTGTGACTGTTGTCAATGCGTCTCTTTGTGAACTGTCATTCATTTGTCACAACTGTGCCACTGGGGCCAGTCAAGGAATAATTGAATGAGATAGAAATAATGAATTAATATAAATGCATTAAAAATGTCTTTTTTTTTTTCTATGGAGAAATAGGAGTTTAACAGCTTGCTTGTCCATGAAGTAGAAACTGATTGAAGTGACACTGTGGTCTGTGGCTATTAATACGAATAGTTAAACAGCTTTCAACGAATTATTTGTAAAGATTTCTGCAGCTGTGGGCAAAGCCAGGGATCTGTTTGATTAATCACTCATAGCTCAACCACAATGCTAATGAGGAACAGGCCAGATGAATCTAATTTAGGCTTCAAGTCCAGGGGAAAAGTTTGGTAAGTAACAAATGAGGGAAACGTGTAAAATATTGAGAGCCCGACTGCTAATTAGCTATTAAATATGTGCTAAGATAGATGGGTGATGAGCCAACACGTCGACGCAAGTTTTCAGGTTGTATTGCGTGAAGGGAATAACTTGTTGCCAGCGTGATTTAAATAAAACGTTGACATTTAACTTAGGAATTCAAATTCAAAACACACAAAGTGATTTTAAGCATGTTTTTTTTTTCTTTTCATTTGGAGGGGATGAAAACCATCCATCCATCCATCCATTTTCTTGCACCCTTGTTCCTTACTGGGGTCGGGAGGGTTGCTGGTGCCCATCTCCAGCTAACATTCCGGGCGAGAGACGGGGGTCACCCTGGACAGGTCGCCAGTCTGTTGCAGGGCTACACAGAGACACACAGGACACACAACCATGCACACACACACTCACACCTAGGGACAATTTGGAGAGGCCAATTAACCTGACAGTCATGTTTTTGGACTGTGGGAGGAAACCGGAGAACCCGGAGAAAACCCACGCATGCACAGGGAGAACATGCAAACTCCATGCAGAAAGACTGGGGCCGGGAATCGAACCCAGAACCTTCTTGCTGCAAGGCAACAGCTCTACCAACTGTGCCGGGGATGAAAACCCACAATTCAAAATGCAACACAATATTACAGAAAAGTAATAAAAATAGATCGTTTATACAGATTTTTTTTTTTTTTTTTGCCTGTTGAATATTACACCCATGCACTCAATAAGTGCTTAAGCTCCTTTTGGATTAAAATATTCAAAATTTTCAAAGAAATTTTATTTTGTTTTCCTTAACTGTGAGCAAGCTTTATTGAACTCATTAGCCATTTAAAATTTTTATACTTTTTATTTCTTGACTTTGTGGTTTAAAAAGGAATCATCTTCCTGGATACGTTTTGTATCGACCACAAGTCAAATGTGCCTCGGAAACTTTTTGTACCTTTTTGCAAAACCTTCGATTTAGCGTAAATTTCTGTAATTTACTAAATATTTTGCTGTAGGGAAATAAGTAGTAGAAGTGGGCTGTCAACACGACCAAGGAAGAACCGACAACTCCTGAATTTCCCTTCGCTGGGACAATAAAGGCTATTTATTTTCTGTCGTAGAAATAGTTGTCAAAATTGGCAAAGTGGTAAATTTAACAGATTACCACAGATCACTTCCGATGTGAATGAGAAGAGAATGCTGGTCTGTCTGGTTCCAGATCCACGGGAAAGCATTGCGGAAATGTTTTGAAAAGCTCAATTCAGTCAGGAGGTCCAAGAGCTTTATAGGCATCGAGGGCTCAGTATGTTGAACTTTGCCCACCTCTGGAAGTTTACAGCGGGAGTTATAGAAATGGATTATAGAGCAATGAAGATTAAACACCTTTTTATACCAAAGGTCAGAGGTGATAAAGCACCCGAGAGCCAGGATGGAAATACAAGCCAGATGCAAGGTGGCAACCCAACGCTAACAGGCAAAGACATATAGGATTTGCTGTTATTTTTTTCACGTGGACACTAGATATCTTTCTTACGTCAGGCCAGTTTTCTTCTGTTTTCGATCACCACATCCTGCCTGTGTGGATGACACGTGTGGGCTTCGGGAGCCGGGACAGAATATTTGCTTCTTAGAGGAGTACTACAGGAAATGAAGAACGACAAATAGAAACGGGAGGAAAACAGTAATATGAGAAGCACTTGTCACGGGAGGCAGCTGCAGTTTCCATCGGAAAAATTAATAATGTATTCCTGCAAGTTTTGCATGTTGCTCTGTGCAAAGGGGGCATGGAGAGGCAGAAAGAGGGCAGAAAGAATGGAGATCAGCTCGAGCCTGAGAAATATACTGTGTGGGTACAGGTGTTCTATATATCTATGTAGAAGTTAATCAAAAAGACAAGTCTGTTTTATTTGGAGTACTTTTTTTTTTTATTTGGTCTAAAGCAAATTCATATCCAAAAATGTAGAATACATGAAAATAAAAATATAAAAAAGAAAGCAAAAATAAAGAAGCATTGTCAATGGATTGCCTAAGGGGCCCCAAAAGACTGCCTCACATTTACACACTTTTACTACTTCCTTGAACAAAATTGGAGTTAAGATGTACTTAAAGCCAATGCTAACTACTGATTTGCGATGTTCATTAAATCTCTTGGGGGGGAAAAAATTAAGAGTTTCAGGAAACAAAAGGAAATAGATTGAATAGATTGACTGAGATTCACGAGGGCCTCTCTTTTTTTTTTCCTTTTTTTTTTTTTGACGACATCCTGCAAATGACGCCGCCGGAGAATTGCCCGTCTCTCTCACATTTGCATCATAATGCAATCATCAGAGACGAAAAGAATGCGTCAGGAATGTCAACCATCCTCGTGGAACCGCGCGAGCAAGTGAACAGTGGCAATTGGGTTTACTGCGCCTTCATTAACTCGAAAATGTGTCTCGCAGCCATCAGTCGCAGACGGCGGTAAAAATTCAGCCAAATCAGTCACATAATAGATGCTTGAATAAATGGGATTGTGCACATTGAGCTAAACAGCGCGCGCGGGCTGAAGCCGCCTCGTTATTAGCGAGAGGCCGGGGATTTCGCAGCCTCCTCCGTGTCAGTTGGGATATTGCTTCTCCAAGCGTGGAGGGTCAGCTCGTTTGCTTTACTAATATCCTCAGGTCCTCTTTTCATTTTCTCAAGGCGTTCTCCTTGTTACTCTGTGCAGCCAGAGGCCTCCGAGTGAAGATCGGCTCTTTTTTTTCTATTTTTTTTTTTAATGGGTGGCTTCTTTGCCGGGGCCTCGCATTCCTGTTGTATCGTCTCACAGCGGGCAACCAAAGGCAGCGCTGCCTCCTCATTAGCTGTTGCGGGCTCTCGCATAATTGTACCGTTTCACCCCCCCGCCGTAGTACAAGTTCACGGTGAATCCCTGGGAGAACAGATCTGCTCTTAAAAACCCTCAGTAGATCAGCCGGCATTGATTCTTTTAGAAATTTCCAATTCTGTTCCATCCATCTCGTTGCTGTCTTCCCGCTTCGCCTCCCTGTGCCCGTTTGACAGGCTGTGTGTGTTAAATATTGAATCGTGCCGGTTGCCTTTGGATACTGCCTCACTTTTTTTTTTCTTTTTTCTTTTTTCAACCTGCAGTTAATTTTTCTAGGAGATCTGATCTCTGTGAATTTAAAGAAAAGCTGCATGACAGAGAGATGGAAAGGGCAAACAAGGCAGATGAGAAGGAGAAAGCAACTTATCACACTCTAAATAGACATATCCATTAATTATAGACACAGCTGCCTTGTTCCAACATTTTATAGTCTGCTGTGTGTCACAGGGGCTGACTCAATCCATACGACGAGCGAGATCAAGGACGGGACAACGCGTGACTCCCACTTTGATATCGCCATCAACAGAGTCGCCGAGCTCATTCATCAGATGAGAAAACCTTTTTGATGTTGTCGTACACAGGCACTCTGCATAATTGTCTGCGCTGAATAAGTACGACTGGAGCAAGGTTTTGATTGTCTCTGCAATGCCATAAGTTGGAATTATCTTTAAGTGTATTGTGTTGATGCGGTCGAGAAGGGCGTCAATTGCGACGTTTGTCATCTTTAGGAGAATTATTGCTAAATACAGAAACATAAAAACAAAAGATTAGCACAAGATTTCAAAACCAGCAACAGCTGGTGGAAAATGATGGTCTAGTTTTTGTGCAAAACAGGTGAATTGTAGTGTTACTTTTCTTCCACATTTATCACTTTGTACATACGCCACAAATTCAAATACTGCCATCATGTGTCCAGAAGAGAAGGTTTCTTATTTACAAATTAACTTGTGAGACATTTGGTTGCACAATTTTATATTAGGGTGTCAGAGTAAACAGAGCTCAATACATAAAATTACATAATTTGAACTTCTGGTTAGATGAGATGTACTTGCATGCATGCTGTGTTGGTAGAAAAATGGTTTGCAAAAGCAAAAATTATAAATCTGTTCTTTTTCTTTTGCCCACTGATAGATAAGTACATTTTATTCTTAATTCTCTCATTTTTATCTTTTTGTTTTTATTTCTGGCTACAGTTTCTCCTTTCAGCATCTCAGCACAAATCGAAGAAATTGTTCTTGCAAATTTGGCTGTGTGCAGTTACTGTCCAATTCCTTAATTTTATCTGGCAAGAAAATTTTGGATTCATTAAAACCAGAGGGAAAAAAAATGTCGGTCCTTCTTTTTAATTGGCTATGTTTGTCTGAAATGTAGCAAGACATTTTCTTTGTAAGTTATGTTCATGAGCTAACTATAGAACTTGAGGAATGACTAACGTCTTTATCAATCTTTCCATTCTCGGTGCCCTTTCCAACCCGTTTGTGTAACAGATGGAGCAAGTCTAACTCAGCTGACATATGCTGGAGCCGGTCAATGCCAGCCCCCCCCAAAAAAACTAAATAAAGCTCTTACCAAAAATGAACAACCACGGTAACGTTCAGACCCTGAAAATGCCATTCCTCCTATTGACGTAAATTCAGAAAAACGCAACGTCAGCTGCAACCTTCTGTTTCTCTGAATCTCCATGTGCAGACTGAAATATTTGCAATGTTGTCTTTGCAGATTGAACGGAGAACATAAGTGAAGATCAGAATTGTCTCAGGTCAATGCACGGGTTCTGAATCAGGCTGGTCCATTTAAACTCATGAACACACTTTGATTTAAACCTGTTTAGTTGCCATCCTGCATGTTGGTGATTTTCTTACGTTGCTGCCTTGTACTTAGTGAAGCTTTCCTTCACATTACAGTATGAAGTGCAAGGTTAGTTCCCCCCCAACCTTCCCCCCCAAAAAAAGTAATAGGGCAAAAAAGTAGACTTTCTGTCTCATCTAACCAGGGCACCTTCTTCTACAAGTGTGCTTTGTAATATTCATGACTCGTGACAAACTTTAAATCTAAGTATAGCTTTCTTTTAACAGCCACTGTCTTCTTGCCACTCTTCCGTAAAGGTCGGATTTGTGGAGTGAACATTTGTCTTCTGATCAGAAGACTCTCCTACCTAAGGTGTCGATCACTTCCTCCAGGGTGACCGAGGTGCTTATGACTGCTTCTTTGATTAATCTTCTTCTTGCCTGGCCTCTCAGTTTAGGTAAATGGCCACGTGTAGGTGGGTTTGCGATTGCTTAGTACTTCTCCTTCGTTGACACTTAGGATGTTGTGCTTTGAAGCAGCTTTTCATTAAAAAAGAAAACTTTGTAACTTTGTCCCTGACATACGTGAGTTGTATGCATAAATTGCTGTAGTTGACTTCTTCAAAGTAATTGGTTGTCCAGAATTTTAGTTTTGGGACAAAGAGGGCAGAACACAAACTCCAGCTAAACTTTGAATATGTATTTGGAGTAAGAAAAAAATATGCGATTCCCATCGAGACCAACTGATTACTTTACTTATGCCAATGCATTTCTTTTATTTAACATGTAAGAACGTAGATGTGCATTACCAAAATGTAACCCGAGAGCAGCTCCGCAAAGATAAAAGGTGTCAATGGAAAGACCAGCCGTGTTAACCGCTTCACTGTGGAGTCTTCTCAGCGGCTTCATTAGCCAGCAGATCCAATTCCACCTCTGACTCATCCAGTGAGTCTCAAGGTCACTCGTGGCATTTGCCCCTGGAACATGTAGCAGATTTTAACAGATAGGCCACGCTAGGAGGGTCCATCCCCTTGCATGGGTTTCCCGCTCAGAGGGAAGGAAAGAGAGGCAGTCACAGGCGATTGGTTTGGTAATTTCCAGCGAGGATTGCCGCGAAGAACAAAGTGAGTTCGAAATGTCATCTGTCATATTGTGTGATTGCATGGCTGGAGCTGCCCTTGCTTTTTCTCCTTTTTGTTTTTTTTTTTTGCTCCTTTTTTCCACACTTCCACATTCTTCTCTCTTTCAATCTTTCCGCACAAGCAGAACTTCAAACTCTCTTTCAAGTGACTGACTGTTTAAAAGTCAAGAGAAGGTTGTTGTGTTCTGCATCACAGTTCTTTTTAAAGGTTGCTAGCCATGTAAACTGCAATCTTCTCACTCACTGATTGCATCAGTGAAACTGAACCTGCGAGCAAAGAATCAGGCATGCAGAGCACGCCTTTATTCAGCGCCGTTTCTTTATTCTAACCTTGACAGGATACACCTTCTCGTTGCTTATAAATACTGGCAGAATGCATTTTCTGATCTTTTTCTTCTTTTCTCAGTGGAATCTGAAGAGAGAGAGGGAGAGAGAGAGAGAGAGAGAGAGAGAGAAAAATTGAGGTAATGGCCTTTAAAGAGTAGAAACATTAAACCATCACAGCTCCAACTTGTCTCTTTTATGTTTCGCTTTGTGAAACCCAGTGGTACAGTTTACACAACGCAACTGGCAAACTGTGCCTGTCGCAATTTGGGATTTTCTACCAGAGCTAAAGCAGGATGGGTAAAATCCAGTGCGTTGCACAAGTTTACCATGCATGTGCAGTTCAATGACAGGCTATGACTAGAGCTAGAGCAGCGGAAAGAAATTGAGAAACAGAGATTCAGTCAGTACTGATTTGAGATTTTGTGGCACTGGAGGGTCCAAGATGGCCGTGTCAAGGTAATAGTCTCTGTAACTGATGCACCCGCATGTCTGGTATTGAACTTAAGCTGAACATGACTAATAATTGTGGAAGGTTTGTAGATCACCATCAGGAAGTTTTCATGCCACAGCTTCTCTTTCCTTCACCTAGCATTTTTGGCCAACATTTCTATGTTTTCTAAAATAGATTTGGTTTTAAAGTTTTTTATTTCGAAGCACAGTTCCAATTTTATTTTATTTTGTTACACGGGTTTTCCAGTTTAAATAAGAGTAGTTGTTCTGAAAACAGAGGACTGCGAGTGTCTTATAGGATTGAACTTTTATGAGGTAGGAATCTGAGCGTGCCGGTGTGTGCTCTGCAAATTTTATGACGGCTTGCTTGGAGGAGCGTGAACAGCGCCGTAACTGATAAGCACGGCTTTGTGACTGATCCGGAGATATACGAGAGAATGCGGAAATCTTTCTAAACATGTCAGCCGTTGGTTTTAGGTGTCACTGGTTGTAAAAAAATAAATAAAAATAAGCACAGTGGGTATTTTCCCCACATCCTTGGTACATTTTAAATCATTTTGGTTAAAAATGTATTTCGTTTTCAGTCCGTGATAGTTGGACAGCCTAACAAAGTCACACACTCAGTTGTTGTTACTAGAATTGCTCACACTGTGAATAAATGTGGAGTACAAACAGATGTGCAGGTTTTCTGGTGTATAAATAATATTCACACCTTTGCATTTTTGGTCCAGCAAAAACGCTGTTACCATGTAAACAAAACCCAACAGAACATTTGAGTTTTACTGTCCTCAGTGGCGCAAAAAGTGGGTATGCAGGGTATGCAACGCATAGGGGCGCAGCACCAGAGGGGGCGCCAAAACCCCGTCTGGAGGGGGCGGTGCGCCGATGATGTTTTCCCATACACTTCAGCGCGCCTTACGCTCCTTCACCTCGCGAACATAACAAGGTAAATGTAGCGAGTTTTACCCTTCACGTATCGTCGCCTCGTGGGGGAGTGGGGGTACCGATCTAGTTTTCGCATCCACCTGAATAATGTGTAGTTGCGCCACTGACTGTCCTGGTATTGTCGTGTGAGTAGTGTCTGAATCTCATCATTCATTTGTCGGCCCCCGCTTTTAAACAGTTTCCATTCGACATGCAAATGCTCAGCAAACTGTAAAAATATCATATTTCACATAGTTTGTGAGGTCACCACTGGGGCAGGCGATCGAACCAATCAAAATGGGCACTGAGGCATATTTAAGACAGAAACCCATTCAAGCAGGTCAGTTTTACAATCTAAAAAGTTGAGACTCCCAAGATGTTTTTTCTTTCATTTATTAAAACTGAAGAAAGTAGGTTATTTTTACATTTGTTTTAATATTACTCCTTTTTTTTTATTAAAAATGCTCTTTACTGAGCTGGTGTCAATATCATTTTATCATGTCGTCATTCATCTTATGTATATTTACATATATGTGCGTTCTCAATATTGTGGATGTGCAAACTTTTTACTTAAAAAAAAGCCGTTACGACTGACATCCATCTTAATAAAGGCCGACTGCAAAACTTTGGTATCTTAACAAAGAAAATAAAAGCTTAGAAAAAGATATCCTCCGAAATAAAGAGCAGCTGGTCTTTCATCATTTCGAGCTTTCACAGAGAATCACATTTTGGCCTGGACTCGAACGCGGCCGTCTTTTGCGCTTTGAAAGTGAACTTCAAAGCTTTGTCGAACTCTCCGACAAGATCTCAGATCAGTGTCACTCTCGCTGTCATTCCAAAAACACTGTTTCATCCGGAGTTTTCTCCCGTAGTTCAATGTTAACATCTCAAATAGTTCTTGCTTCACATTAACATGATTTGTTTCACTGTGAATCTGGCCTCAGTCCTGCAGTGACAGACTTCAGTCGGTCAAATTTTACATGAGCTAACAGAATTTCCGAATTGCAATGTTAAATTTGCCCACCATTTGCAAACAAGATTCTGAAAAAAAAAATAAAAAAAATCTGCTGCTAAACAGTTTTTATCGTCAACCTTTGAACAGCTGCATCCTGGGCTGACCCAGTTCTATTTGGTAAGAACAACACTTACTTCAGAAGCTGGTTTTAGTGTTTCAACTAAGAGTACTGTATTTTCACTGGCCATAAGGCATCATGAAGTGTTTTTGGGAACTTTCTTGAAATCCAAGAGCTATGTTTTACGAGATGGAAAGCAGGTATACTGGAGTTGGCTGCCTCAAAAAACGAGGAAGCGCAAAGATGTAGGCAGGTATTCTGAAGACAAGTGTAACACGGTAATAAATAACAACCCTGCAGGAGGTTCTGATACGATTTCCCTCCTGGAATTGCGTGGCAGACCGTTTATTATTCTATAGTGTAGATCATCCAGAAGTACCGGCAGAGGAGCGAAATCGTCCAGCCGACTCCAGGCTGGAAAAAAGATGTTTCTGGCGGGAGCTTGATGAGTGACTAGAGATCTGAGCTAACAGGGAACGTAACGTGAGCTGGTTGGACCAGCGGGTCGACTGGGTTCCTGCACCATGACGTGTTTAGACAGCAGAGTTAGCGTCCCACACGAGGGTTTGACTGGGGCAGGATGATGGAGAGGCAGGATCCACTTTATGTTCCAACAAAGCTTTTTTTTTTTTTTTTTTTAGAGAAATAAAATAAATCTGGCAGCGGAAGTTTGATTCTAAAATGGTGGGGCCAGTCCAAAGACTTGAATAACAGTACAGCTCAGATTTAATGTTTTTTTTGTTTTTTTTTAAGTAGAATGCCACAGTTTGAAAATTGACTGATTCGTTTTGCTTTTATCAGCATATATTTCCCCTTGAAAATGATCAATATATAGCAAAAAATTACACCACCAAGAAAAAAAAAAGAGTTATTAGTGCAACAACAACAACAACACTGGAGTTATCTGATGCAGCTGTGCAAAAAGATTTATTTTGTTATTATTAATATCACATGAGCTTTTTTGGAGGTAAACACACTCCTTTGTGATTGTTTAAAAAGTCCACTGCTACAGTGAAAAAGGCGATGCTAAAGGTCATCGGCTGGCGCGCACAGAGAAAATCATCATGCAATCCGAAGGTATCTAACCTTTGCTTGTCTTTATCGATTCACCTCACCGAAGAATCTGCATTGATCTGGACCATGGCCTCCTGGATCCGCTGAATTTTTGTTGTTGTTGTTTTTTTTTTTTTTGTAAATTGAGGCATCGTGTACAACAAAGCTAAATTCAGTTGCATTTTTGTCCCTATATTGTTTCTTTCTTTCCTTCTTTCTCTAAAAAAAATGTCATTATTACATAATTGTATAGATAAAACCAACTTTAACCTTTTCACAACTTAATCCTTGACTTGTCTGCTGTGCTCTTTGGTCTTAATAAAAATGTTTGTTCACTAATGTTCCCTAAAAAAACATCTAAAGTGTTTGCAGAGCAGCTGCATCTTTACTGAAATGAAATGCGTCACTAATTGGGTGATTTCTGAAGCCAGTCGGTTGCACTTGATTTTATTTTTGGGGTATCCTATCAAAATTCATCTGGATTTGTAAGCATGCAACATTTTTCACTTTTATTTAAAGAAAAACATATCTCAGTTTTCTTACACTTGACAATTATATAATACTAATACTGGTGAATACAAAAAAAAACAACCAAAGATAATATATTAAAATTGAAATGTGTGTTGAGAATCCCTGTAAACATTGAAAAATACTTATAAAAAGTAGAATAAAGAATCTAGCTTTGTGCATATTTTTAGCACTTATTTTCCCCCTCAGTAATTCTGTTAAAGTTCCTGTATTTTTGCTCAAGGTTATCATAGCATCAGAATTTCATCCTGCTCCGTGCTCATCCATGACCCTAATAAATGAGGCACTTATTAAACTCTGAAGCCTCCCCACTTATTATCTGTAGCTGAGGCAAAGCAGACAGCTAATGAGACCCTGCTGCCGCGGTGGGAAGAGGGGATGCGTGGTTCAAGCATGTGTTTGTGAGCGCATATGAGGCTGAAAAAGTAAAGAGCTGCCTGCCATGATGGGTGTCACTCTTTAATATTTCTTGGCATGATGCAACTTGAGTCTCAGTGGAATGGAAAAACAAAAAAAAACCCAGCTTGTATCTCTATTCAGCAGCTTTTGCATTTCATGCTGCCTCTCACCAGTGATGAAATTTTTCTCTGTACAAGCCTGAGAAATTCATATGATGTTTGTGTATTTGGCTTCAGGAAAGGAACGGTGTTCGGTAATGGGGTTAAATGCTCAAGTGACAGATCATTATTTAACCAAAAATTGTAATATATTGTGATATTAATATAGTGTGATATTAATATTTTTTAGTTTACACTCAAGTTTTTATTTTTCTTCTTCAAAAAGCACTTTCTATGTTGTTTGTTTTATGTTTTTATGGTCTTTAAAACTTAAGAAAATAACTGAATACAAAAAAGTAAGAAAATATAGTTTTATATAACAATTACTTTGGAAGTTTACAAAAAAAATACCGTTACAAACCAGAGCTACAACCGACTGCTGCTGTGTGTCCTTTAATGACTTAAAGAACACGCCCAGTTTGGTGCACTTCTTTCACAGCGCTCCTGAAATATGTGGCCATTTATTGGATTATAGCCATTAGTTCTACTTAATATAAAGTGTTACAAGGACATTGGAGAGTAATCTGTTATCCAATTTCACAGACAGTCTAAAACCAGGACTCTGAATCTCTCGCGTCTCAATCTGCAGCCTCCTCTCGCTCTAATCTCGTCTTCTCCAGCTGGAGTGCCGGGGAACACAAGATCTCCAGAGCCCCTCTGAAGGGGGTTTAGGCTAATCTGAGTTTGGGCCACTCAAGGCTGCTCCACTGGTCCCAGACCAGTGGTCCTAGCTGGCACCATTCGCGAGCCAGTAAGCTCTGGCAGAAGCAGGCTTTGGTAGACAACATGGCGACAGAGTGGACAGAAGGGGTCAAAAGGACAGACGATGAGGGTGGAATTCAGTGGTGAACAGATAATAATAATAATAATAATAATAATAATAATAATAATAATAATAATGTTTTGAAGATAACATGATGGCACAAACTCAAAAGATTTGAACATCATCATCATCAAAAAGTTAAACCGAGTATCACAGAGCAGTACTTCAACTCTTATTCTCCTTAGCCAAGGAAAGACTTTTTCTGACTGATTCAAGAGTTTGAGTGAAGTTCGGTTTATGGATCTGAGCTGTTGCATATCAGCAATAAAAAAAATAACATATAGTATGCTTTGCAGAGATATATACGAGTACTTACCATGGACAATCACATCGAAGTAGCTCCATGATTGGCAGACGTATTAGAAGAGACTAGAAAAACAAAATACCTAACTATAAAAAAGCAATATATGCAAATAATACAAATCATTAGGGAAGAAGCAACAAAAGAACAAACATTTGAAATAACTTTATATTTATGCAAATAAAAATAGATTACATAAATGACCAGTTTTGTTGGAAATACGTCAGAAAAACATCTCACGTCCGCAGAGACAGCATCCCACAGTAACATGTCTCAGAGGACACCCACACTGCTGATCGACCTCATTTGCTTTTGCCGCCGTTCTTTAAAACTCTGTCTGGCTGTATAGCTAGAAAGCCGTGCATTCTGGGTTATGATACTCGCCCATTATAACCAGTGGAAGATACAGTTTGAACTTCCTCCATCTCTCTCTCTACTCTTTTGGTCCTGCTCTCCTTTCCAACTCCTCTGGGATTTGGGGTCGTAGTTCAGGCGTTATTTGAGCTTTTGAGATTCTCCCAGTTGTACAAACAGTACACACAATACATTGTTGCCACGGTTACACATCCTAACAATGGCCCAAAAGTAGAAGAGTATGAGCAAGATATCCTTCTAGCTGCACAGCGTCCAAACCGGAGGGAATATTTGTCCAAACACAAAATGTGTCAACAAAAAAAAAGTCTACAAGAACAACAAACATGAAAAAGCTTCTCCAACATCATGCCACCATGAGCGAAGCAACTCAGACACTTCTACCTCACGGTTTTGGGATATTTATGTTCAGCATTAGCCCAGATGTGTATAGAATACATTAAGTTGCTGTCAAAAAATACAATACAGGTGGTTGCCAGAAATTCATCTTATCAGATGCCTTCCTGTCTGAATCTTTGACAGGACATAAGGTGTAGGTGCCAAACCGTCATTTTAATTTTGAATGTGGACACTTTCGAAAGCGATTCGGCAAGAAAAATACATAAAACCCCAGAATTTGCGAGGAGTGATCCAGTTAAAGCTACACGTTCTTCTTCATGGCTGTAATCTGCTCACTCTAATTAAAACTGTGCGAAAACTAATTGCGATCAAGTACCCTCTGCTGGCTTTCAGTTCAGTAAGAGACGTCCTCTAGTGTTCATTTGTTTGCAGCCCATATTTCAGTTTCATGAAGGCTTTCTTTTCCTTTGCACCTGTCAGCTTGCAGCTGGAAAACTTCTCCTCACAGCTGACAATAACATTTGCTTCCTTTGACAACTTCAAGTAACAGCTTGAAGACGCAGCGTGCCTGTCACAAAAGCTGTTGACTGTTAGGAGCTTCTCATCTGACTCTGTTGTGACTTTGGTTCTGCCAAACCCTCTCTTGTCGAAGTTTCTTCCCTCCGTGTTTCAGGGAGCGCGTTGATGGCGCAGCAAACTATTGTTGATCCGTGGCTTTCATTGAGATTTTTGTCAAAGGGCACTAACCTTTTTTATCTTCCGTTTTTGGGGGCATTTGTGATGGACTTAGGTGGGCATCTCCGTCACCTTTTCACGCCCTTTACCTGCAAGCAACACTCTACTGTACAAAGTTCCGGGTTTTGTTTTCAGAACAGGATCTCGGTTGCCACGGGAGATTAAAGGATTTCTCAAACATGCATGAAAGAATCAAGGAAACACTCCAGGTATGTTTTTGATGAGGGGATGACATTAAAATATGATGCAAATCTCCAAAAAGTAAACGACATTTGAAAATAGCTTTTTTGCATTTAGTCGAATTATGATATCTATTTGATGGTTTGAAACATGTGACGATAGAATTTTAGGTTAAAACTGCGACTGAAAATACTCTTAAAGTAATGGTGCTTTCAATTTTCAGCATTAAATTGAGATTTTTTTTAAAAGGTGTGCCAGTGGGACAGTGGCACAAAAACTAATCCTGGAGGAATGGGAACTGTAGAGATCTAAATGCAAAGTCAACGATGGGGTGGACGGTGCACCAGAGAGGGAGGAGGGAGAGAAAAATTGAGAGAGCGAGGGGAATGAAAGGAGTGCAGAGGGGTGACAGTTGGAAGAACAGTAGGAAGGTCTCAGAGAGATGAGAAAAGTTTCTTCACAGAAAGTGAGAGGACAGAACGAGCTATAATAGAGAATGGAAAGTGCAGGGTGAGGTAAAGGTGGCAGAAACAGATAGAGAACACAAACATCATCTCCCACTGGCTGTGTGTCTCTTTGAGATAGTGGAGCGGGAGCGCCGGGGTGCAAGCACACGGGAGAACGCGCGAGAACAGACTCTCTTTCAAAGAAGAGTTATGGGAATACCTCTTTTAATTTTTAATGCTAACTAAACCCTCAAAGATTAAATGTTTACTCTCAGCTTCTGTAGCAGAGGCAATATCCAGGCCCTGCTTTCTAAAGAGCAACTAATTACTCCTACCTCAATGGAGAGATGCTTAATGAACCTCATTTTCCACAGCTCGAGTGTGCGACTGTTTCCTATAAAAACGTGCTCTTAAATCCGCACGCACACACGCCCGCATTAGCGCAGCTTAAAACATGTCTCTGTGAGGCGCCATTGTGGGATGTGACAGGGGTTGGAACGGAGAGCTCGGACTGACTGGGCAGCTGGCAAAGCTTTAATACCTCTACAGGTGCTTTGGCAGATGCTTTTGTGGAAAAAAAAACAAGATGTGTGTGAAAAAGCGGTGCGTGTGTGCGCGTGTGTGTGTGTGTGTGTGTGTGTGTGTGCAGAAGAGGGGAGAGCAGAGTGTGAGGCAGCATGCATTTCCTGTATTACAATGAGATTGCAGCAGGAGGTCTGCAGCGAGTCACGCCCGCACATTCTGCTGTATGCACACCCACTCTTTCATCATAATGTAGACTAATATGGTAATAAAAGCAAAAAGAGCAAGAGCAAAAAAAAAAGAGGAAAAAAATCAGTCAAGCAGAACAAAAAAAAAACATAAGAATTGAGGATGGGTATGTAAGCGAATATAAAATCCCATAATAATAAAAAAAAAAAAAACACAAGTGTTTTTGTCATCATGCATATTTGCATTTGATTATGTTCTTTTTTTTCTCCCCCTTTCTTCTTTGTTTAAGCAAAGTCGTACTGTTTTCTCACAATGCACACGCAAGAGGGAAACAATTATGTGTCACAAAGATGTAGGTCAAAGGTGAATTGGATTCATTTTATTTTTTTTACTATTTTTGGAAAATATACCAACACTCATGCCTACATGAGGGTAGCAAAGACAAGTGTTCACAGTTCGTTTCTATGTTGTTACCACACAGACCAGATGGTGTTTAAGCTGCTCAAAACAAACGTTTTATACCGTCTGCTTTGCTTTGATAAGTTAAATCAGACGATCCTCCGTGTTAGGCAACGATTGGGCCTGTTCTGAAGTTTGTGGTGTCAGAGATGTTAATGAAGAAGGAATAAAATGACACATCAGTGCGTCACAGGAATGACATGTGGCGGTGTGTCAGTTCTTTCTTTTTTTTTTCTTTGCTCAGTCAATGGAATAGACAAAGGAGGAATAATAATAGCCTTAAAATTCCTCAACATCACCTCAATTCAACCATCTAACTTAGGACACAGTAGGAGTTCCAGCTTACACACACCTTTGTATTTTTTAGGATAAATAAAATTGGTAGACACTAAGCTTCTAGGACAAACTTCCCATAGCCAATTTAAAGAAGAAGTACAATTTCTACCAACAAGAGCCACATTTTGTCAGAGGAATGTGTGAAAAGAGGTCATGGTGTCTAATCATCTCTCCAAGTGAGATTTAATCCAACCTTACTCTGTGTGTGGTTAAGCCTGTAGTACAGAGGTGTCAAACTCAAGGCCCGGGGACCAAATCTGGCTCACCGAAAGTGTTTATGTGACTCCAAAGGACATCAGTAATTCCCTCCAATTTTTCGCAAGTCTGCAAAATTCACACAAAGTCATCGAATCTCCACTTTATTTATTTTTTTGCAAATTTTCTCAAAATTGGTCAAAAACATTGAGTGACAGCTGCCTCAGCCTTACTTGATGTCAAGTTGTAGTCTGTAACTGATTGACATCAAACATTAACGCAAATATCCTAAAAATTCCTTGCAGACATTTCTAAATTGGCACCACAAAATCTGTAATTTTGAAAGCAGAAAACCCACTAAAACAATCTGAAAATCTTGAAGGAACAGCTATTTTTATTAATATGTTGACCGCTCATTTGGGTTTGTCAATCTATTCTGGCACAACCGGCCCTTTAAGATCATTCAGCTTTTTGATATGGCCCAAAATGGAACTGAGTTTGACGCCCTTACTTTAATAGTTTTCAACATCTGCAGACATAAGCATCCTATGCAAATAACTCTTATTTGGCGAATGCAAAGAACAGCTACTTTAAAAGAAAAGCGGCGCTTAAATGGTATCAGTATTTACCTTGTACCATTTTAGAGGCCATTTCCTATCAACAGGCGCATCGGTTGGTGCTCTTTACATGCAACAGTATCGTTAACGCCGCCATAGATGTGGGCGAAAATGAAAATCTCCGAATCGGGCCTGAAGGTTCTTTATCTGACATTCAGTTCCAGTTTGATCTCTACACGGTCTTACAACACATAATTGTTTTGACATTTCCTTAGGCTGTACATCGTTTACAATAGCGTTCTTTTTTCTTTTTTTCTTTTTTTTTTTTACAGGAAGGTGGATATCAGGTTGAAGTAAAAGGGCAAATTTACTGCCAGGCAAATCGTTAGTGTAGCAATATACCTATTAGCTGATGATATAGAATTTAGATTCATTCCTGTCTTAAATGAGCATCATTAAATATATATATATAAGGTATGTATAGCATTTACGTATGCTGCCCAGTAAAGAAGACTCTCTACCTTTCTATATCATGCTGCTGTAGCTCCGGATAAAATCTTACAATTTTCTGTCCACTGTTTTCAAGGCTGCGATGTCTCTATGGAAACATTTTTGTATTTTTATTCTAAGATAATGGAAAAAAATGTGGAAACTGAGTGGAAATATATGTGTGCGTGTAAATGCCATTCTAATTATCACATTGTCAAACATGCGGCACTAGTCACTGTTGGACCATCAATATATTTAGAATTCAGATATTTAAAAAAATAACAATAACATGGCGATGTTGACCTTGTTTAAAGAAAAAAAAAAAAAAAGCAGCTTAATTACTATTACAGATTGTTTCCAATAGCTTTCATCTTTTCTCCACCTTCCTTAAGCCAGTCGCCCATACAGAGGGTGAAAGTATTTGAGTATATAAAATAGATTGTTCCCTTCATTGACGGGAGAGGCCTGAAGGACACATTGGAACTGGGAAGAGCTGGAAATGAAGTATGAAAGTGATTTTGAGCAAGACGATACCTGAGGAAAAATGCCCTTGAGGAAGGGAGGATGTGTTTCTCAGCTGCTGAAAACCTGCAAATTATTGCATATTTCTTGTTTCTCCCCATAGAGAAAGTGGCGTTCAGGAAAGTTGAGGGAAAACATGCAGACGGAGGCCAGACAGGCAAAGACACGTAAATTGAGCCAAGATTTTAAGGCAGGAGGCTGATATCTTATTCTTAGAGTAACTAGAGAATGAAGACCCAAGAAGTAAGGATGGAAAGATGAGTGGGAGGTAATAAATATCTTTGTATTGAACCCAGTAGTTTGGCGTTTCTAGATTTGTCACCCAAATATAACATAGAAGGTTAAGTAGGGTCACACAAAGCCCATTTTGTTGTTTTCTCTTTTTCTTTTTTTTCTTTTACGTTGATTGTAGCTCAACATTTCCATCTACGTATGGAGTGCCATGCGTCACGTTTCGTAGCAGATGGTGCTTCATTTCTTAGATTCTGATAGTGGTTAATGTATGTGCGACCAAGTGGACACGTGTGAACATTATACATAAATCTGTTCACAGCCATGTCTTGGGATATGTTAAACTTGCTGCAGGTGGTGAAAGGAAATGTGGTAATTAGTGCACAGAGTGATCACCAACTGCCACAGGAGGAGACAACAGGTGTGCACACACTTCATCTGCACGCACTGAACATATAAGCACCCTGTTAGACGGAGGAAAAACATCTTGGTTTCAACTAAAAAAAAACATGGATTGATCAGATTTATTTACTTTTTTCAATGTGAAAATCAACAATTTTGCCTCATGTTGGTCAAATAACCTAAGAAATGCCCTGGGTTTCAATTAGGTTATAACATGTACTGCTCTTTACCACTTTTGGATTATGCAGAATATGTTTAAGCAAAAAATGTGGCAGTAGCACAACTAACACTTCTAAATCGATTTGGTTTTTGCAGTCCTGCTCTTAATCATTAAGTCACACAAGCAACATAGTTTGAATCTAGCTGGTTATTTAGAGCTCATATAGCCAGGCTGCAGTAATAGACATGCCATTTGTGTCAAGCGTCAACTTGATCAGATTGATCGGTGGGATTCCTTTAGTTTCCACACCGTGACGCGTTTGTCACGTGTTGTTTATTCAATGATCAGTCCTGTCAGAACAAGCTTAATTTACCTTTGGGATCTTATTCTTTATTCTTCTAATGGTCTCATTATAAAGGTAATGAATGAAAGCGTTTTCTGCTACATTCATCCAGAATTGTGACTTTCTCATTAACTGCATTAGAGCTACTTATAATTCATAACATAATCCTTAGACTTGTCAACAAAGGCCTTTAAATGCAAATTGCATAGT
This sequence comes from Poecilia reticulata, assembly GCF_904066995.2. NCBI lineage: Eukaryota > Metazoa > Chordata > Actinopteri > Cyprinodontiformes > Poeciliidae > Poecilia > Poecilia reticulata. Next base: position 9,649,630 of record NC_088840.1, on the reverse strand, counting down.
TTTCTAAATTAATGCATATCCTACAAAGAAAAGATCCTCCAAACTCTACTGTACTTCATGCTACTACATAACCAGAGTGTCGCCAATTTCCAAAACAAGGATAGAATAACAAAGACAGTTCCAGTTCTTCAAAATTAAAGCACTTTCTCATTAATTTAAGATATTTAAAACTAACTGGCATTAACATTTTTTATTGGACATAGATGTTCATACTTTAAATTAAGTAAATATTAGACCCTGTTAATATTTAACATGGTTTCTATTGGTTTATAGAACTGTTTTTTACTTGTTGAATGAGACGTTCTTAAGAGAAAAAAAAACATTTAACATCATATATGATTTAGGAATATAGCATTATAGGCCAGTGGAAGGACATGGAGCCGATAACACAACATTCATTTAAGTCATTAGGGAGTTTTGACCAGACGATCACTTGCCCTCAAAGAGCTGCGAACTGGGGAAAACAACTTATGACGATCTCTTGAACGTAATGAAAGATAACTGGTAAACAACCAATAAAATAAAGCAGGAAACTTTGGGTGAGTGTTATGAAGTTTTGCTGAACACAAAAAACAGCTTCTCTTAAGAAAAAAAAAAGTGATTGGTGTAAATCTAGTTTTTGTCTTTGAGATCTAGAAGATTGTAGACGACCCAATCTCGGGTAATGGCAGAGGTACAAAAGGCCATTAAGGAACATTAGATGGATCATTACAAAAATTAAACTGGTAGTGCAATCCTCAAAGCAGTAAACAAAACGACTGATAATAAAAAAAGAGAAAAATATTAATCACTTAAAACTATTTCTTCTCCCCTAGAAAGATAGGAAATAATCTTTAACACAGTATCTTGCGGCTCACCTATAGAGTGATGTTTTGCGGACACAAAGGTTTATTTAAAAAAAAAAAAAAAACAGTCATCCAGTCAGTGACTGGGGTAATGGGTTGTTTATTAGCCTAGCGAAAAGAAAGCTTTCCAAGCTGTAAAAGCAGCACAGCGAAAGTTTCATTAAGACATTTCGCAAGAGGATGTACGAGCTGCAGAGTGTTCATGAATCTGGTTTGAGAATTAATTGTCTGTGTAGAAATGCAATTAGATGCGTTGAGGACATTTTATTTCCAAAGCACAGAATGAATCTTAACAGGGAATGACATTCGCAACAACCATCACTCTTATCTTGATGTGGTTTGTGAGCTTGAAGAATCAAAACAAAAAGCGCTCGTCACTAAAATCTTGTCCTGGGGCAAGCATGTATACGTTATTTTCAAAAGTACCGATTCAGAGAGTCAGGGATTCCACGTGCTGTCAGAACGCCGACATACACATGCCGTCATTGGTTAATGCAGATTCAGACGCCAACTTGTGGTTTGCGCATTCTCTTGACATTTACCCCACCAGTTTACTGGAAACCAATATTGCAGTGATGGAAGCCTGTTGTGTTATATCAAAGGTTGAGCTAGCAATTGGGGTCACAAAATGTGGCAATCAATACGGTGTAAAAGATTTCTGCAATTCATCATGCAGCAGCCCCAACACTGCGTTTGCTGCTTCAACAGTAACATCAATATCCCTTTTCTTGCAATTGCATCGACTGCACAATTGACGCAAAGCATCATTTAGAAATCACGGTAAGCAAATCCATTTGCATTGTCGTGATAAATGATGTTATGCATTTTTCAAAATTCTTTTATGCCCCTAATTTTTCAGTCAAGATTTCTTATTTTTTCTTCCTAAAAGAGTGACGTTTCCTCAGTCATCCAAGTACAGACTCAACTCACAAATCTAACAGTTTTCTCATATTCATTGTTTTGATTTAACATAATACTCTTCTGAAATGAATTAACATCTTAACTGTATATAAAATAGCTGAAAATGTATACAGGTGTAGTAAAATATTTACACACGTACAAAAATGCACAAACCTTTTGTTCTCGTTAGAGACATTAAATCAGACTCAATGACTTTTTTTTTTTTGGTTTCAGGTCACTTAGGAAACTAAATGCGACCCAAACCCAGTTTTTTTCTCCACATGCTACTCATATCCCACTTTTTTATGGCAGTTAATTTTGATTCTTTTCACCCAAAACAAAAAATCTAATTTGTGGCTGCTCTCTTTGTGGTACTAACTCTGATGGACGTCAAAGAGTCTAATAAGAGCTGCGATGTCACATCTAATCGGACTTTTACGTCACCGATGTAAGACATGTATGATAATTCTTCACCAGTAAATCCAAACGTAAACAGTGGCTGAAAATTATCCGCAATATATAATTATCTGCAAGATCCTGCAAAGCACAAACAGTACAATGAAGAACAAAACATTTATGGAGAACTTTCTGAAGGGATAGTTTTTTTTTTTTTTCTGTTTATTCAGCACCAGTAAGTGATAAGAAACTGGACATCAGCAGGTTATTGTAAAGCCGTATGCTTGCTTAGAAATAGAGATTTGTGCCAAAAAGGTTCTGTGAGCTTCTGTTCTTTCTGGTCAGCTGAACTAATACTTTAAGTGACTGAATCGACAGTTCTCAGTCTGTAAAGCTCAGCTCGCTTTGTCTGCAGTCCTTTATTCTTTCTTGGCCGGCCTCATGCTCGATGTCTGGCTTTTGTGCTGTAAAGTAAAATATTATCCTTGTAGTTTTTGGCTTTGACTTTGTGCGGCCTAGGAAAAAAAAAAGTCAGCAGATTTGATAGGGACTTTTTTTTTTTTAAATGTTTGCTCCTTAGATTCTTTTTTTGTAGGATACAAATCAAAATCCAACATGTCTGACATTGTTTACGGTGACTTTTATACCGACTGAGTATGACACAACTGGAAGCCTACCAAAACATAACTTTCCAACGAAAATGACAAACCAGCTCTCAGCTTAATCAGCAAAGCAACCAAGGGACTCGCGCTAACTCTCAAAGAGCTGTAGAGATCCACAGCTCAGGTGTGCACTAAACAAGTCTGGCCATTGGGAAAGAATAGCAAGAAACTCAATCTGTTCAAAGATGACCACAAATCATACAGCAGGAACACTAAACATCAGGTAAATGTGTTCTGAAAAGAAGAGACTGTTATTTCGCTTTTTGACCGTCACAAAACTAATGCCACACATCGGTATACGTGACGTGACTCGGTTCTTAAACCCGCTCCGGTTTATGTCTGGGAGCCGGAGCTGCTGTTTTTTTTTTTCTGCCGCTCAATTTGTTTTTGTTGAAGATGCTCTTAAACTGTGTAACTGCAGGAAAGGGAAAAATGTACCTACATGCCAGGAGAACGAGTGGAGCAGGAAGCTAAGAGACGAGACCCACCAGGAGACAAAGGACAGGCCAGGTGAGGAACAATTTATTTAACGACACACAGTAAATTGTGGATCCTTGAAAAATTTTTGTAAGGTAACACTAATGCCCCTACTGTCACCAACTCATCTTGTTTAAAAGAGAAGAAAAACCCTCAGATTGCAGCGATGAGCCAGTAATGTCAGACTAGTGTCTCAGTTTACTCTTAAGTTGCTCTCTGTTGCCCAGAAGCCCATCAGTGGTGGGTGCAGCTGCCAGAGTTCATATAGCAGATGAAGCTGCAGCCAGGCATAGCAAACCGACTAAAGTGCATACATGAAAGCATGCAAAAGTGGAGCACTCGAATTATGCAGTGCTTTGACACAGAGTAAATCTGCAGGGACAAGCTCCTATAGAGTAGATGTTTTCACATACAGCACACAGGAGGGATCACTTATACAAGATGAGCTTTGCTTTTACTACAACTGGCCCACAGACAGATCCACCGAACAAATGAGTTCCCTCTGAAGGCTTCTCTGTCTAAATAATACCTAACATCAGAAGCATTGGCACACAAACTGTTATGCATTTCAAATGTATCCCTCTGATTCTGCTGAATTGTAGCTATTTTTTTTTATGGGAGCCCCGCAATGACAACATTATTTGGGAGTGTTTTGGTCGTCATTTCACATCTTCTCAAATCAGTTTCGCCATCTGATTGTCATGGCCAAGATTTTAATCTGCCAGTGAGCCGTACAACCTGCATCATGTCAACAAGTACTTCATCTTTAGAGGGATTTTTTTATACCAGATTCTTTTTTTTATGCCTAGCATTACATTCTGCACAAATGTTGCTGCAGAGTATGTTTAACTAGATTTATGTTCCTGAACTAAAGGGAAGTGAGATGCCACCGTCTCAATTTTTGTCTCTCTGATCTGTGGCCTTTATGGTAAGATTACTGCATTCTTACCCCAGCATATTTGTAATTAAATAGGAGAAGAGGCAAACAACAGTTGGGTAAGCGAAGAGGAATATGGATGTTAATGACCCTCAGTGCCAAAGTCTATGTTGGGCACTAGATGTCTCTTAGCAACAGTGGTGTTTTCAGGATGCAAAGCTTGGCTGATGCAAAGCATTGCACATCATGGCATAATTACTGGGTTGAAGATCAAGTCTTTAATTGTGCTGTGTGTGTGTGTGTGCGTGTGTGTGTGTTTGTGTGGGGGTGCGCGCGCGTTATTTGGTGTGTGTGGCATCATAATGTTGCTGACATTGATTTATTAATTAATAATCATGACCTTTTGACAAAACCAAAACATTTTCGCAGCAACAACTTAGCAAAGGTAGCTAAGATGATTAGTTGTTTACAAAATGTATTAAAATGTTGCTAAAAGATTTTAACACGGGTTAATTGCTGACTTTTTTTTTTCTTCTTTTTTTAGAACAGGAACCATCAGCAATATTATACTGTTTTAAACTTGGTAAAATTATGACTTTTCGCCTGACAATCAGCGCTAAAGCAAGTCATTTCTGGTATTATTGGTTTGGTCATTTTAATTCGCATTAAAATAGCAATAAATAAAAAAAACAACAACTAGGTTTTGGAAACAGATTGTGCTTTTGATCTGTTTTAATTTCTTACCGTAAATATTTTGCCGCAGCAATAACTGGATTCTGTTTTATTTTAACTTAAGAACATGGCTTTGTAACATAACGCCTGGTGGTAATGTCAACACCTGCATATTAAAAATTGAACCACAGTTATTGAATACAATATGCTGAACGCCTTAAGAGAGACAGTGTCTGATGCAAATTCTCTACTTACAAACGTCTCATCTTGGAATCTGCTTCACTCTAGCCAAAGGACTCTGCCTTAAATTAATAAATCCCAGCTGGAAAAAAAAAAATCCCATCATTCAAAGCTGAAGACTCGGTTTTTAGGTCCTGACATGACCTGAGCTGGTAAGACTTATTCAAACTGCAAAACCCCCAAAGCACTGCCTTCTTCAAATGAGCTCGCCTAGCAGAGAGATGGAGATGTGTCTCCCACAGAAATATCGAAAGGATCACATCAAGGGAAGTAAAAGTGCATTTAAGAGAGTGTTCCTTCATTATTCAAATGCCTAAAGGGCAAAGAGGAAGTAGTTGGGAAGTGTCAAATTCTGATCAGGCATGATCAGAGAGCATTACACAACAGAACCTCTAAATGTTGCCTCTTTTATTAGAACCCCTGGGTCAAGGACCGTTTTACTGTAGGTTTTTCGCGAGCGACAAACAGAAAGGCAATAGCCCTGGGATTCCTTTCTGTGCATCAAGCGCAGCTAACTTTTCTTTATTGTGAAAGCTTTTCAGACACCTGAGCTTGCCGTGCTTCATTTCGACTTCTTGATTGGCCCCAGATGTCCATATGGAAATGCTATCAAACAATGAGTGCACCAGCAGCTCATTTCTCGCAATTTCCCCGCTCGCTGTGACTCAGCTGCTCACTGGCACGAGAACGGACTACGACAAACAAGCCGCCAGGAAGAAAATAACTTGAGAAAATGAAGGTCGCAATGAAGAGGCCCGAGCTGATCTAAGATCTCTCTCCATTGTCGTCCCAAAACAAAAAAAAACATGCAAGGGCAGGTAAAAAAATTTAGCTTTAAGTGGGACAAAAAAAAGGATGAGGAACATGCACAGGAAAGTGGTTCACAAATCAGAATTGGCTTGGGTCGCTTTTCGACAGGTGTACAGTCATTAGCGTCGATGCAGAACCTAATATCTGCTCATGAGAAAGAAATCCAGTCGGCATTGCTCTGGTGAGCACTGCGCACGCAATGAAACTTAAACAAGAGTTGATCACATATGCCAGATGCACGTCAGTAAATTAGAATATCACCAAAACGTCGATGCGTCTTTCTGTTTCAATTTAAAAGTGAAGCCTGAGCCGTTGTACACATATTTCTGATCATTTTGCTGATTGTGCCTTACATTAAATGAAAGCCCTAAATTTAATTTCTCAGAGATTTTGTAAATTGCATAAGACTAATGAAAAAAAAAAGTGGATAGTAGAGAATGATTATATTACGGTCACTTTACGGCCTACATAAAGGAGAAGACTGCCGACTTTACAGTTGTCTGGCAGACAGTCATCGACACCCTCCACGAGGAGGGCGCGCTTCAAAAGGTCATTATCTTAGAAGCTAGCTGCACTTACTGCTGTATTCAAGCATAATACTGGAGAATTAAGTGGAAAGGGGAGATAAAGGGGGGAAGGGGGGCATAGAAGGGTGCTCAATCAACAGGGATAACCACAGCCTTAAGAGAATTGTGAAGAAAAGCCCAATTAAGAGTTTGGAGGAGATTCACAAGGCAGGGACCGAGGATAGAGTCGATGCTTCAAGCACAACCACAAAGACTTATTAAGGACAGGGGCTACAAGTGTCACATTCCTCGCGTTTAAGCCACCCCTGGACCAGACACGTCCAAAGTTTCTTTACCTTGGCTAAGGAGAAACGAGGACAGCCCATTGCTCAGTGGTCCAATTCCTTTCATCAGCCTAAACTACAGAAGAAAGTACGTTTTGAATTCAATTCTTGCAAATCAAATGCTCTCAGACTCAGGAGGAGAGAAACTAAGTTGCTTACGGTTACGGCTTCACACTCTCAGATGATTTTGGGAAGGCAATTTTAGAACGCTTCATGCTTCTATCTCCTGACAAGCTTTATTAAGATACTGATTTTATTATTCCCAGCAGGACTTGGCACCTGCCCACACTGACAGAAGAATGAATATATGCTTTAATGGCCACAGTATCACTTTGCTTAATTGGCCGGCAAAGTTCCTTGACCTTAACCCCACAGAGAGTCTATAGAGTCCAGTGAAATGACAGATGAGAGGAACGGAAAGCAACAATACAGATGAGCTGAAGGTCGCTATTAAAGCGACCTGCACCACCCCAGCGGCGCCACGGGCCGATCACCTCCACGCCGTGTTGCCCTGCTGAGCTAAATTATGCAAAGAGAGTTCTGACCAAGTCTTGGGTGCATAATGATCTATACCGTTGGTAAGGCTTTACTCCACTGTCTCGAAGCTCGAACATTTTTCTACCACGCTTCTTTCTTTTTCGCTCAGCACTTCATCAGTTTACTTGAATACAACACACAGCCATAAACAGGGTCATGACCAAATCTCTTTGTTAATAAAAAATAAATATCCTTGGTGTATTATTGTAATATTCAATACTGGTTTTATTCGCACCTGCAAGGTCTTGAATGAAAGCAGTGGTGTTATTTAATCCATGATTCAGCACTTGCCTTGTTATTTTGTGGATTATCTTGAATTAGCCAATTTTTTTTTCGCCATTAAATTTCACTTGCAAGTAGGCCTGGCACCAAATTTTACTGGACAATAAATTGTCCCAGAACTTATTATGATAAACGATAATATTGTTGTTTTGCTACCATTTAAATAATATAATAGTAATAATAGCATAATAACACAAGAACACATTCTCAAATCAATAAACTTGAAATTCTAATGAATATTTAAACACTGGAACTGGAAAAAAAAATTTTATATCCAAATTTCAAATAAACCAAACAACAGAAACAACAAATGCAATGAATTATGGAGAATCTGTAGACAAAATGGTCTTTTAAAAAGGGTATAGGTGAGACCAAATCACCAGACTGAAAACTTCTATCATCCAGTTTTTTGGTAAAAAGAGAGAGAGAAGAGAAAAACGATAAATCAGGCCACTGAAAATTATTGAGTTTCTTTCAATTCATCATGTGATTAATTGATTTATTGTTTATTGTGACAGGCCTACTTGCCACGTCCATTGTTGATTTCCTTCCGATCTGTAAAAATAAGGAGTCACTTAAATAAAACGACATGAAGCAGACAAAATCAGAATGGCTGTCCGGCCAAAACCAGTCCAAAAATATGAACAGGATGTCAGAGAAGAAACCCAGAACAAAATCAAAATCATTCAACCGGTCGGAAAATGACAACCATGAGGGAGTTTATTGGTCTAAAACTACTGATGACGAAAAGCAGAACTCAAAGGCTCGCATAATATTTTCCAAAAAGCAATTAAATGATCCACAAGACCTTCTAGAAAAATATTCTGTGGACCAACGTTATAATAAGTTATAAATGGGATGTTTTTTGGAATGTGTGTGTCTTTACGTCAGGTGTAAAGCTAAAAGTATTTAATAAATAGAATATTTGTACTCAAACATGGTGGTGGCAGTGTTTTGGTAGGGGGTTGCTAACCATGAAACCATGAACTCTGCTTTCTGTTTGTGACACTAAACTCAAACACACTTTGGTTAAGGACTAGTTTCGTAGCCGTCCATTTTTCTTTTCACCATTCAGAGGAGGTGAAAACAAAATCAAACCAAAATAAAACTAAAGTCTTAGAGTGACGTGGTCAAAGTTAATGGTTCATTCACACCAAACGCGTTATGCACGTCAGACGCTTCAAGTTCGACACGTGTGAAACTTTAGGTGCGTTCACAACAAACGCGTTTTGAGCACCAGTCGTGTCTGGTTTCCATTCAAAGTCTATGTGGAGCGTCGGATGCGTTGGATCCACTCGAAGCGTCAAAACGCTCCAAATGTTTTGACGCTCCAAACAAGCAAAACGTTGCGTTTTGGCCCATGCAGACTTTCAATGTAAACCAGATGTGCCAGAAGTTCAAAACATGTACGTTTGTTGTGAACGCACCATAAGACTAAACTCCATCTTACTTGAAGTAAGATGGATTTAAGACTTACTTGGATGAACCAGTTCGTACCGGTTCATACCTGAACTGGATAGGTAGCCTCTAAACTGTCACCCCGTGGTCACTGGGTCCAACCAGCTGATCTTCAGCAGGGTGTTCATGCTCCCAACCCTTCCAGTGTGTTGGAGATAAACTAATTCTCCAAAGGAGAGTGTGTCAAACATCCACAAAAACATAAGAAAATAAATCCCATTGCCAGTTATTGCAACTGTTGAGGGCAGTTGCTGAAGACAAAGGTTGCACAGTTATTAGGTTTAGTGGGGAAATTACTTTTTCCTCATTGGGACAGATAAGCTTTCTTTTCCCTTTAATAAATGAAAACATAATTTAAAAACTGCTTTATTGCACTTCCTCAGCTTATCTTTGTTTCATATTACAAATGTTTTTTTATATCTCATATTTTAAAAAAAACAAATGTTTCATTATTTGAAGCATTTAAATACTGTCAAGAGGCATAAACTAAATCAATTGTAAGAGAAATCTTATTTCCTCACACTGTATATCTTGTCTCTCCAAACACAGGATTGTCAGTGCCTCCTTCAAGATAAGTTGATTTTGCAAGAGAAAAGGGTTAGTTAAAAGCCTTGTACTTACCTCCAAGGGTATTTGGGTCAGATTCCTTAATTTCCCCCAAGGCTATTTGGGTTGCTACAGACAGCTCGGCTCTTTTTCATCTCCTGCACTTGAAAGTTTAATATTGACGTGCCATTTACCCTCGACTCCTCAAGAATGAATCACCCACTGTGCCTTATGAAGACATAGATATTTGTACATTTAACAGAAAAGAGGTTAGCTTGTGTTGTCGGCTAAAACATCCTTCATATTTAGAAACATTTTTCTTTTCTTTTCAGATCAGGGGTGGATTTACTTTCAAAGGAAAACAGCAAAGGCTTGGCTTAGCAACCAAAAAGAGACAAAACGCTTCAAAGTCATTCATCCATCAATGTCTTTACCTGCTTATCCTTGCAGGATCGTGCAGGTGCACGTCTCCAGCTAGAGGTCTGTCTCAATGGGCAAAAGGTGGAGGTAGGTCCTGGACAGACTGCCTGTCCGTCACAGAGGCACGGCAGACTAACAGCCATAGACGAACACACTAATCCCTACGGTTAATTTGGAGGTAACTATTAAGCTAACGTTACAGTTTTAGACCGTGTGAAAACTCAAGAAAACCAGAGAAAAGCTTACATGCACAAGGAGAACATGCAAACTCTGTACAGGTCCTTCTTGAAAATGAGATCTGGATGTCAATCGGGTTTTACCTGGTTAAATAAAGACATTAATAATAATAAAATAAAATAAAATAAAAAGACCTCAGACCAGGATTCAAACCTGGGACCTTCTTACTGCAAGGCAATAGTGCTATTGACTTCTCCACTGTCTCCATCCTACAAATATTTACTGAAAATGTCTTCATCTACTATATAACAACAGGTTTTTGTACTTTAAAAATATTATTATTTATTTTAGGGATGATGGCCATCCCAACGATGGAAATATGAGAAAGTAGGAAAGTGGATTAACACAAAGAACTTGAAAGAGCATGACAGGGAAAGACAATAGTGGTGTCATTAGAGCCACGCTATGAGTGTGTTCTACATTTTGGATTTTAATTATTATTCAAATATCTCATTCTACTGCATTAAATTGTCTTGCATATAATAAATGAACAGACATGGACAACACAAATTAACATGTGGGCTGTGGTATTTAAACATTAATCAGTTAATATGAAGGGATTAAAAATGTAAAATAATGTAATCCTGCCCACTGTTATACAACCTGGACAGGTAGTTTACAACATTGTCGCTAAGCGTCTTGACTGTCACCATCAAAGCGCTTACGTGTTGGTCAATAGGTCCAAACGGACCCAATTGAGACTCACCTGACCACTCTAAATTTTTCCAAACATCTACGTCCAGTTTTGGCGAGCTTGAGTCAATTGTAGCTTGAGTTTTACGTTCTTAGCTAACAGGAAGGACACCGAGAGCGGTTCTCTGCTGCCACTGATTCGCCGCATTAACAGAAGCAAGTTGAGGTAGTTGCATTATAACAAGACGCATGACCAGAATGTACCACAAGTTCACTGGCTTGTTGTACCAAAGCTTGAACTGAGGAAAGGATATGTGGAAAACCCCCTCAGGTGCAGCAGGAACTGCTGCTAGCTGGAAGAGGAGATAATGAACACATAAAAAGGTGCCCTAACAGGCTCTGCCTCCCAGCTCCCTGCCAAGTAGCTAATCAACCTGAAGCTGGAAAACAAGCAAAACGTAAATAAAACTTTGAGCTTGTAGCAAGGCAGATCGGGGCCCCTGATCGGGACGCCTCCATTTGGAGACTTTCTGGGCATGTGGGAAGAGACCATGGGGAAGACTCTGGAAGAACTATACATTAAATAAAATCAATCGATATAATATATATGAGCTTCTTTATGGTGGCATAGTCATTTTCTGAGATGTACCTGGATATCTATTAGACCTATAACCCCTGTAACCTGATCCCTGGAATAAGACGACAATGTAAGGATGGCTAGATGGAGAAGCGATACCAAAAATGATAAAACTAATTTAAAAAATTCAATAAGTTGAACACGTTGATCTTAGCAAAGTGGATCACTAACATCATATTCTTAATTTAAAGCAGACTGAAAAAAGCAAGAGATTTCAGTTCAGCTTTGTAAACAAACATCTTCGCCTTTTCACTTTCATTTCATCAGACGCCCAATTACCAAACTGAAGAGCTACTTTCTAAAGAGCAAAACCTTTCCGTCTGTATGCGTAGCACAACATCGTAGTGCAGTTTACATATTTATTAAACAGCGTTTTTCATATTATCACACAAAATTGAGTCACTGCCAATTGTTTTTTTTGTCTTTTTTTTTTCCCCTTTGTGATGTCTCAAAATGATCTCTGAAGGCTAAGACAAAAGACCTTTTAAAAAGTGCACCATATTTGCACAACTTCACTGCTTCGCTGGCACAGAACTGTCCCCTCCTGTGGGCATGTTCTAAAGGATGAGAGTGATGAAAAGGAAAGCAACACCCTGCAGGCCAGCCTCTGAACAGCGCCTGAAGGGGTAGCAGAGGACTGCATTCTCAGCAAGTCAATCGGAGTACAGCAAACCGTGGCCTCCTGTCTGAAAAGAGAGTTTCACTTTGCAAAAGGAGACAGAAAGAAATGGAAAAACAGGGTCACTGCCTCTAATTTGAATAGTTACATAAGCTGAAGTTTTTAAATACACACTGGCATATTTACTTAAAGGGAAAATGGGCACTTTCAGGCGGCTTGTTTTGTTCCGTCGGTTACTTTGTGCTAGCTCAAAGCCGCTGCGGTCTTGATTAATGGGCTGGAATGGGGGCTCTATTTAATGAGATTAAAGAAAAGTGATGGACTGATCTGTGAAGTTAGATACAAAAATTGCTGCAAAATGATCTCATTGTTGTTTAAGAGTGATCATTTTGCAATGGCACCTCCTGGGAAAAAAAATTGCCAAAAGGTAACACAAGGAGAAATTCAAGAACAGCAATGAAGACGTCGAGAAACTACTGAATGGATAGCTTGAAGTCCAAGGTGACGAGGCATTACGTGATTAATACGCCGCATTTTCCTGGCTGATTGCAGTCTTTTAAAGTCTGACCATCTGATTTTTTTTTTTAATTTTCACCCAAGGACAGCGGTGACGTAAAGCCCATATTAAGTTATCTCTCAAAAGCGAGAATGATGTCTGGAATGATCTTGTTGGATCTAATGCATCAAATCTTCACCCTTGCAGATTTCTTCCCTTTCTTATACTTGTCACACTTCAAAGTGTCAAATTAGTTTTCAAAATTAGGATTTCATTTATTAAGAGAGGGTCAGTCTCAGACCTATTTGTAAAAGTAATTGCCCCCCCCAAACCTAATAACTGATAGTGCTATCCTTGGCGGTAACAACTGCAGCCAAGCATTTATCATAAGCTTCAATGATTCTTTTACTCTGGATACATTCTGGCCCACTGACAATGACGGATGTCAGTGACGTTGTTTGTCTTCTGCTCTTGAATTTTTTTTGACATCAGTCTGTGACCTTTCAGTGAAATTTTTAAACTACTTCATGTTTTCCAGATGAGTTTCATTTAATAGATTTCTTTCGTTAAAGGTCTGCCATTAATTAGACTTTGGTAAGGCAAAACCAGAACCAATTTTGAAAAATAATTGGTTAATTAATGGTTTAATAAGGCAGGAAATTACTTCTTTTTTTTTTTTTTTTGGGTAAGCATTTAATTGTGAATTAAATTAATTAAAATGTGGCATCTGCATTTTACTTTACTGCATTTGCTCCATTTGTGTTTGACTGATTTAAATAGTTCCTTAATTATCTGGTAGCTAGCTGTCAGCCGATGTCAGCTTTATGGAACTTTGTTTTCATTCAGACATTTTTGAATGCATTGGTCAGTGGATGCTTTACTAGTTAAAACAAACATTTTAAAGATTAAAGTGCATAACATTTATCTTGTGTGCATTGTTGTACTTAAATAAGATTTTCGTGCCAGACGCCATTCAAGAACCTGTCCAGAGATTTGTGAGGAACCCTTGTTCTTTAAATGATGATCACAAGTCCAATCAAAAATAATATCTGTTTGTTTTTTTACACAGGTTGTGCCCCAAAAACTACAAAATATAAATGTTTTCATGACATTCGTGGTTGACGACAAGTGTGAGTAGTAATAAACGTGTCATATATTCCCCATGATGTCAATGTTATTAAACAGAACATTTACTTTTAAAAAATTGGAACATGAAAAATAGTCATGATATTAGTATTATCTCTAAAGTAATAATTGTATTTCCTACGTTAGCTTAGAAAACATATTTAGAAGATCCATTAGTAATTAGATTTTCTATTAGCTGTCTAACAATTGACATTTTCTCATCAACCCTCGACGACGCTTCCTCTCCTCCACCGATGGCGAAAGCTACCATGGAGCTGAGCTGAGAAACACGAAACCTGAGAGCTCACCACGAAGTCTTCAGTGTTTCCAGAAGAGACCGGAGCTGCCTGCCTGCCTCAGAGTGACGCATGGCGGACGGAGTCGCCGTTGAAACAGAACTGCCTATCATCCCTGGAGCTGAGAGAGACCGAATCACCTGATCTGAAACAACGTAGCTCCATCAGACTCAGCAGCTACGTCTTACCAAAAGTAAGAGACACTTTCCAGTTCTGCCCTTCTGGTGTTTAAAAGCTGACATGTTCTCGAAATTTACATTTGTCCTCCTTTTTTCTCTCTCTTGGGTTAAAGTTAGAAATTAGAGAATTTATTCTCCTTCGTTCTCCCTCTAGACAGGCCAAAATCTTAAAGCTTTAATCATCTTAGATTATACTTAAAATGTTTAATCAATCCCTCGCTATAATACTGTAGTTGGGTAGAATTAACGTCGTATCTTTGCTTTTAGAATTGTTTTTGTTTCTTTTAATTCTAATCAGCAGATATTAGAAAATAGACCTTAGATAGAGATAAGATTTGATCATTGGATTGATAAATTGAATTTTGATGCACTGTGGAAGTGATTAGCTCATGATTGCTAGCACAGTTTGATATGCCCATATCAAACTACACAGTACTCATTTTCTTTAAGATAGGGCGATGCTCACAAGAAACATTTCAAGAATTAATTTCGTGAAGAAATGTCAAATTAATAATAATAAAAATAAAAATCATCTGGTAATAGTACAACATTCCTGCTTGGCATTTGACATTTTTGAGAGGAAAGTAATTTCACATATATAAAACATTTCTGTCCTGCTCCGGTAAAACGGATTCAATCTAATCCCAGAGAGATGCTTGTGAATAATATCCAATACATGCTAATACATTCAACTGATTTACATCAATGACAGAACGTACAGGTCAGCATATTCATTTAAATACTTTACACATCCAACAGTTTGTGCTGACAGGAGAGGAAAAGACCATTAGAGTCTCTTGAGTGGCAGAAGGTTTAATAAACATCTCTTAGATTCACTTCTCTATCCTTTTTTTAACTTCATTTTCCGCTCTCTTTAAAGATGACGATTAATGGCAGAATAATTGAAGCGACTTTATATTAGAGAACCCAGAAAATGTGTTGTTGTGTATATAGGAAATGGTCCAGACATACATATTTGTTTCGTAAAACAAATATTTTGAGTCATTTAAAAAGACATGAAATTAGTTTGATTAAATGCACTGAAATAGTTCAGTTCAGGGGCATATTATAAAAGACAAAGTGGGATTAATGTGCCATTGACTGGAAATTTACATTTAAATGGATTAATGTTTTTTTTTTTTTATCTGTTTGTAAACCATATCTGGCTCTCAACAAAATGCTAAATATATCAGGACTATCTGAATATCAGGGAACTGGGTTATTTGTGTCTGTGTGTTTTTTTTTTTTCTCAGTTTCCCTTTGCACACCTGGGTTTTATCAGCGTTTAACGGAGGATAAAATGAGTTGGCTGCTGACCGTTCTTCGCCTGACTGTTAACCTGTGTCGTTTCTCTGTTTACTCCATGCGCTTTGAACGCCTGACTAACCTCTTTCTTACAGGTTGCTTAGTTTCCTTGTGATCATCTCCCAGACTTCATCTTTAATCTCAGGTCAAGCCCCCCGTCAGATCAACATTCTCGTTGACCTGATGCCTTGGATTTTCGCCGCCTCCTTTCCTACGCCGCTCTCAGGCCCCGGCCGCCACACGGACCTTTTCATAAACCCTTTAACTGTTCTTTGTCTGAGATCTTTCTTGCATGTGGGCAAGACTTTGAAATCGTAAAATTACACTCACAGGATAATTAGGAGCCATTACTAGAAGATTTTTGGGGTTATCTTGGAGTAACATTGTTTATAAGATCATCTTATTGTAACCATGATGTATTGAAGTGACAATATTGAACTAAGCATTTTTTTAAGTTAAAAAAATATCTATTTTAGTTTTGTTCGTACAATGGAACAAAGACCTACTCAAATGAACTACAAAAAAAATATTTTAGTCTTTAGTATTGCCAATCATATTGGTACAAAATTTTTTCGTACCCTCCCCCTGACTGATACCTCCAAACGATGGCTTTAGGTAAACAACCAATTGATTTATTATGATTGTTTAGACAATATTCTATGAAACTGAAACTGAATCTAGGGGATTCATTATCTCTAAGCCATAAAAGTGAAGATGAACAGAAATAAAACATTTAAAATATAAAATATATGTTGTATAGCTGTAGTATTTTTTGCCACTGACTACAATGAATCAACCCTTTAATGACATTCTTCCTCTTTTTATTGGTGTTTTTAACCACGTATTCTATTTACAATTTAACATTCTAATTTATTGCCTGTAGCCTTATCTGTAAAACAACAACAAAAATTAGCAATTCATTGTCAAGAAAACAACACGTAAGTTTTTATTACATACAATAAAATGAATAAAAATCGATTTAAAAAGTTTGCGCAATAGAATTTGTGGCTCTCTCTCTTTGCAAACAGTCGCAGATGTTTTATATTCTCGGTCACCGGCGAAGGCTGCAGGACATTTAACACTACGGTTGGTGTTCAGGCACCTGGGCCACAGAAACCCTAATCACACCAGGCATCAAGACAAATTCTGTTTGATCTTCTTTTTGTGTCTGTGGACAGCTAAAAGCAAGCAAGTTCACATCCAGGATGACACCTGAACGTAACCGCTTGTGATCAGGCGTCTCCCCTTTTCTTCACACAAACATAATTTCTACAAAGACGAATGCTTTTCTACTTTCAAGCCAGGCGGTAATCCCCCGTCCCGCGCTCATACCGTTTTAGAGACAGATTACGCCAATGGAAGATGTCAGATTAGCAAGAAATCTTACATTTACTTACAACATTTTTTTTTAAAAAGCTGTGTTTAATAATGTGACCTTATGCGGTCACATTATCCTAGCAGCCATGTTTTAATGTCCTCGAGACATCTTGGGTGCAATCTCACCTGATCAAAGCGTTGGGCATTTCTGATGTGATCACCCCAGACAGTTGTCAAAAAAAAAAAGAAAAGAAAAGACCAAAGAGAGATCAGCAGCTCAACCTGCAGCCTAATAAGTGTGACATTCCTTTTTCTCTTCTTAAGCTCTTCACCACGAGCCAGTCTTTCTCTCTCTCTCTCTTCAACATGTCATTGTTATAATTTATTAAATGTTAGGGACATGACCCCTCCTTCATATGCTCTTTTCCAGGGAGTAGTTATCATCGCCTTTGTCTTTTCTTCTTCTTCCTGTCTTGGCAGCTGATGCTGTTCTCGTTGCAACAGACGTGACACCGGGCCTGTCATTTCAAAGCTCGCACCTCGCTCTCGTCTCCCGCCCGTCGAAGCACAGTTAGAATAATCTGCCAACATTTCTTTAAAAATAAAAGCAGACTTCATCTGTGGGCAATCTAGCAGATCATATTTTTATTTCCTGTGAAGGAAATCCTGCAAAGTGTCTAAAATACGCCAAGTTCATACTGTTTTATTAAAAGTTTTTGAAACTCTTTCAAACGAGAAAAAAAACATAAGAAATATTTCATTTTTCTGAATTCATTCAAGTTTGCACTAATTTGAAAGTGATTCATTTTATGTATAATATACCTGTGAGAGCCACTTCATCATTTGTGAAAGTTGGCTTAGGCCTTGATAACAGTATGACTTATATTTTGGTTAAATTAACCCCTTTTTATGTTATTCTATCTGAGAAGTATGTTTTCTGTAATCGTATTTATCTGACCATAAAATCGAGCCAATATTGACCAGTCATCACCCAAGAGGTAATTTATAACAACTTATACTAACAGATTTAAGTATATAATTTAACTTGTGTGTAAGCAGAATAGCAGTAAGACCTTTGCCCTTCTTAAAAGTATACCTTAAAGAGAGAAAAAAAAAAGTCTAGCACCATTGCCCTCTCTGTAGACACTACCTTTTCCTTCATTGTGTATATTCAGTCATTTTTGTACATTTACTCCTTTGCAGTTATCAGAGGTGCTCTCTGAAAAGAAAATTGAAGCTATTTTCACGGTGGATGAGGATGCTGATAAAAGAGCGGCTGTGGATATTAAAGGGTGTCTTCAGGTGAATGTGACCCTTTAAGTCGAGAACAGCAAAGCGGCTTTACAAAAACAGTGTGAGAAGATTTTTTTATTTTTTTGCCAAAACAATTAAAATGCAAACAGTATATTACATGTAAATGTTCTCTCACAAGATGGCAATATTTACAAGTCAAAAACGAAGCACAAACCAAGTACACCAAAGTCGGGGGCGAACAGCGCAAAGACCTTTGAAGTCGCCAAGAAACCTTAGGCCCAAAACATTCGTCAAAGTGTTTTCTGCGCAAAAACACGCACGTTCTGGCAGCTAACTAGCGTGGTGGCACTAGAGTCTCGTAGGCACAGAGCGGTGTCACAGTGACGACTTTGTCTGGCTTGTGTGAACCTGATGCCCCTGGAAAAAAAACTTTGATTCCCTCTGCGGTGTTATCCTCTGCCAGCGCAGCCAGGCTGTTTTTCTACCTCTAGTCAGAGGTGCAGAGTTGGATTTTGGTCTTTACATCCCTGCACTGTCCACACTGCTGATTATGATGCTGAAAGGGACTCCCCACCCCCTTATTTCAGGTTGATGCATATTTCATGCTGCGATTGTAGAAGCACTCATCTGTGAATGCATGAGCTTTTTCATCATTCGAATCACAAACTGTTACTGTGGTTCTCTCACGCCCGTCACCCGCTCTCACACGCCGCTGTGCACTTTGCACTGGCATCCAGTGTCTGTTCTCGCGCTCCCTGCAGATCTCCCACGGTGATGAATATGCAAGCGATGTGAAAGAACAGCTAATACGGGGATGAACACTTTGGCACACGAGAAGAAAAAGCGAAGTAAGACATCTCTATGTTAAAATCCAAAGTTACGTGTGTAATAGCCTCCATGAATAAATTATTACTTGGTACAGAAAGTTCCTTGTTGGAGGTAAAAAAAAAAAAAAAAAAAAAAAAAATGAATAGGTGTGCAATGATACAGCCTTGAGAAAAGATGAGGTTACAACAGGATCAAAGATTCAATTTTCTTGTCCTGCATGAGGGAGGACACACTGGTATGTTAAAATTCCAATAAGATCTTATTTAAAAAATAAAAATCTCTATTTAGTGTATGTTTGAGTATTTATATATATATATATATATATATATATATATATATATATATATATATATATATATATATACTGCATGTGTTAAAGGGTGAACGGTGAACGTTGCAAAACTTACATTTGCCTAGCATGTCCATAAACTTCATAGCAGCGATTCATAAGTGCTCTGAGTTGTAGCTGGACATCATTTTACATATATTACAAGGTCAGATTTGTTCAAAATGGATACAGCTGAAAAGATATGTATTATTATAAACATAAATTGCAGTTCTTAGTTACTACAGCTGCAAGTCGGGTTGACATCACAGCGATACAAACAACGAAAACATAACATGCATTGGTTTTGGACAGCCAAACAAAAAATACATGGTCCTTATGCAGTCTGTAAAAGCTATGAAATTGATTGAAGCATTTTTGCAGATATTGATGTTTATGGAAACATAATCACAGTAAAAGATCTGGATTTTCATGCCTTTTGACCTCTTTCCATTTTCTACATTTTGTAGAAATCCATCCGTTTTCCCACCACAACTGAAGAAAAGTCTGCCACTGATTGTGTAAGAACAATGAAAAAAAACAAAAAAACAACAAGTCTGAAAATGGATCAAGGCCTTTAATTTCTCCACACGATTGCCAACTTAAACTTTATGAAGAAACTAAGCTCTTATGTCTTAGACATTTATTATTTTTCGCGGTTAAGTTAAGATGATAAGCAAGCTTGCTAACGTTACATGAGTGCAATAATGTACAAACAGTAGGACACCGGCATGCCAAACTTAAATTTTAACAAAAGTGTTAAGCTAACGCAAGCATTAAACCCCAACCACAAGAGACTCTTTCAAGTTTAAAGCCTGTACTTTAAACTGAGATGGCACACGTTTGTCCTGCTCTCAAATGCCTCACATCATTAGTCTATTTAGAACGATCATCACTAACCACCAAGCTAAATATAATTGACTAAATATAATTAAACTGACCTTGCAAACAAACCTTATATTAAGGTTAATGAAGAGAAAAATCAACTTTAATTTATAGAATGTCAAGCACTCTCGATTTCTCCAGCACATTATCCAACCACATTAGAAGCTCATTGACGCTATTGGAGTTCAGATTAATTGCACTAATTGAGTTATCTTACATAAGCTGTTATTTTTTTCCATGACGCATTTAATTCTGTGTTCAGATCCAAGTGTTTGTCTCACTTTTGCATTTTTAGAAACTTTTCAAAATGACATTGAACTTTGTTTAATGAGTATGTTTTTTTTTTTTTTGCAATTTTTTTTTTTCACAACACCTCGAAGCTAAAAAGTACCAAAATAACCACAGCCGAATTTACTCCGTAAGCATTCCCCGTTATCCTTGCCTCCATGCGTCTCCTGCTTCGTGTGTGCTTTATCTTTCTTGTTGGAGAAAGTGTTTCTTGAGATAAACAACCACTTTGTGCCACCCACAGGTACCCATCCTTATCATTGGTCAGCAAGGCACTCTGCCCACTCAAACCACCTACCGCTGCCGCCCTTCTCCTCAAACCTCTGACCCCCCACTCCCACTCCTTCGCATCCCGTCCCACTCTTGTCAAACACCATGCTGATTTCATCTCGCCTTATAACTGGATCCACCTCTCTGTTGTTCTCCTATTCCTCTATCACCACATCTCTCCTTTAGCCAGTGATAAAACGTACCCGCCACATAAAGAGAGAGAAAAAAAAGACATTTCTAATCTTAAATGGCCCAAAGTTTGTGGAGAGATTCAAGGTTAAGTCCCTTCCATTTGAATTGGAGCACTGCTTTGAGGTATTCCACTTTGCTACTTCTGTATCAGTGGAAGAAACAGTTTTGCCCTAAATTGACAGAAAATTGCTTAGTTAGTTGTACCAAAAGAAAAAAGAAAAAAGTTCACTCCCTCCAAATTTCTGACTACCAAAAAGCAGCAGACATTGGTAGAGAGACTGTTTATCCCAATTATCCTGACAGTGCCTCTGAATTTCAGCAACAAATTTGCTACAAGGAACGTCTGCAGTCTTACACGCTGTGTGTTACGGTATTGCTCATGAGCTTATTTCTAATTTACTTGTTCTAAACAGTTTACAGAATCTCTGCAAATCTGGGACTTGGCTGCACTTTGTTTGGTGGAAACATGCACACCTCAGCTATTGATTCTAATGGGCTGTGTTTTTCTTGCGGAAGTGACAGTGGACAGTTAGAAAAATGGGAAACTCAAAGAAATGTTAACAAGAAACTTTTGCAGATGGAGAATCCGGAGATGTCAGGATTTGTTCATTACTCTGTTGGAGCAGTCGTCGTGACCGAAGCAAAAATGGAAATTTGTCTAGTGCAGACCACAACAAATAAATAAAAACAACTAGATAAAACACTAGGTGATGATTAAAACGCTGGCTGAAAGTTAAGAGCAGCTTTTTCATCCAAATTTGAAAAGACGTGAGGCCCAAAGATTGCTTTGGTAAAATGAAAGATTAAAGAGCTATTCTTAGAAATTCAATGGTCATTCTGAGATAAATGTGGCAGGTTTGCCATGACTACCGGCCTGGAAGTTAGACAGCGTGATCTGAGAGGCGATATGGTGATATGGTGATGTGAAGA
The DNA here is from genome assembly GCF_904066995.2 of Poecilia reticulata. Lineage (NCBI taxonomy): Eukaryota > Metazoa > Chordata > Actinopteri > Cyprinodontiformes > Poeciliidae > Poecilia > Poecilia reticulata. The sequence goes on along the minus strand of NC_088840.1, from coordinate 9,627,842 downwards.
GGAGGCAGCTCCTGTGCAGAAGAAATGGGAAGAGAGCAGTTTTTTTATATGAATAAGAGAAACGAATATTGTTAAAACAACAATTATAAAATAAGACAAAGTCTTAATGTTTCCACACCTTAAAAAATGTTATTTTTACATATATATAGCCATCTGTAGAAACACACAGGTTGATCAGAAACAACCAATCGGAGCCAGGAGGAACATCTTACCACTGTCAATCATGCTTGTGAATACACTGCCCTCCTCTTTGCTCTCTGCTCGTACAAAAACTCAAGTTGCAGTAAGAGCGTCGGTCGAGGCAAACGATGAGAGTATTTCATATCTCACTACTCATTCTTTTTATCACTTGCTTTTTCACGCCCTCTCACATTTCCCACGATTCTCTGAGCTCTCCTGGAGTTCATAGCGCAGCAGGACTAATGGATGTCAATCAGGGTGATCGGAAACGGCTCAACCTGGCAAAGGCAGGCAGTCCTAGATTAAACCTTCATGTGCCCAGTGCCTTCATGGAGGGAAATTAAGGACAGGTGAAATATGAGCCAAAGAGGAAGCCTGGGTGGTCACCTGCACATGCTCGTTCTGATAGGAGTTAATATCTGTCTATGAAAGAGTCGACTGCAGCCATGAAACCTTTTAATAAGCTGATGTTTTGTTCATCGTAGGCCACAGTAGAAACACAACGCAACAGTTTGTGGAAAGTCACAAAATGGGTCCCACTTTCATGACTCCGAAGTCGTGAGAAAAGTCTTTTCCCCTAACTTCTGCTTAATCAAACTAAAGTTTCTATATTTTGCTAGTTTATTTTTGCTTCAGCTAAAATTTCTTAAAATGCAAATATTTGATCAAGCCGCTTTTTTTTCCCCCCTTGCTGGTGGAAGAGCAGCGTCGCTGTAATTGGTTTACTTTGTACCAAATTGTTGGCTCTCAGCGTGAAGAAATGCTGCGTACGTTTGGTTACAAGCAACTGGGTTCGCAATCAAAGGTACATTTTTTAAGATCTGAGCACATGGAAGTCTCCCAAACAAAAAACAAAAAAAAACAAGAGGAACCAGCAAATGAAGTGGCATCTAGGATGGACTGTGCTTGTGTGAAATCAGTCTTTTTTTCCACCCCCATCTGCTTCCTCACCAGGAGAGTAGAAGTAGTGCCCAGTCAGAAGGAAAATTTGTATCTTGGTATAAAACTAGATTTCATTACTTTTACTTCCCCTTCTTAAATGATTGTAGCTCACCACGGGATGCTTCAACAGTTTCAGGGGAATCATCAAGAGTCGGTGGAGCTTATGTTGTGTGATTTATGTTTTCCTGTGCAGGAAATGAAGAGCAAAGCAATTTGTAGTAACTTCATTGCCATTATATGGGGAGATGGCTAAAACTGAGAAATTTGCCACTAAAGTCTTTGAAATTGTTTTGCTCTTGCACAAAAGTCTACTGCACAGATCTTTTCTCTGTTTCCTCAACAACAAGCGGGAACGATTGAGCTGAATGAACTACGATGATTCAAAGGGAAAGCTGGACACTGGGCATTTCTTGTAGGATTTGTGGCTGTAACTGCAGAGTCCCGTCATGTATATGGCAATCTATTTGCTCATAGTGAAAGTTTACTAAAGTTATGACGCCAGCGTTAGCTTTTTTCCCTTGTGTTTGTGTGTGAGCAGCCGTTCTGACAATACCCAACAAAACATTGAGTCCAGTTGTCAAAGCTTTAAAGAAGCAAATAATAGTTTCATTTTGGGTACACATTCCAAAATCGATTCCTCATAAAACTACTGACATGTCCGTGGCTTAGCTAAGACTTGAAGATATTTAACAATTCGTTAGTTTATTGTTAAACACCATTGGATATAATGCAATTTTAAGAATTAAGTACTTGTTGAGTTTTGGGTGTGTCTCACCTAGCACCTGTCACATTGTCTAACAGCTGAATATGATCAGAAAGTTCTCCTATCTGTTTATCCCGCACCATTTTCTGTTTTAAAGCAAGAAAACAACGAAGCATGTGTACACTGCTGGCACCTGTTCAGCCTCGGTTGTCAATATCTGATTTGACGGTGCTGCAAAGGAAATTGTACAGATGTTGTTCTGTCAAAAACTGGACAGTTTTCCATGTGTCGCCACCTCAACTAAATGTTTCGAGTTAGAAAGTTGTGTTAAAATGTCTTGCGCTTCGTCAGAGTGAAACAGCAAAACATTGTCCGCAAACACAACTTTTAGCGGGAGGCGGCACCCACGGACACATAGACCGTAGGGTGGTGGTGCTTCCTATCATCACTACATGATTTCCAGTACAAATCAATTAGGTTTTGGGGATTTTAACATTGCTACTAATTTCTTTGCATTACCTCATGTTTTATAAAGATTTTTCAGGGGCTAACATTAAACCACCTTGGACCTCAGTCCACCTCCCAACTTACCCTTTGTTTCCCCAACTGCTCTCATTGGCAGTAGTTGTATCTGCAGTGTGTCATAGTGGGATTCAATGCCAGTAGCAGCGAGCAACTCAGAAGGAGTCGACTGAATTTATGATTGCAACCTAGTTGTGACCAAAAACTTTAGGCAGAATATAAGATTTCTTCCGGTTTACAGCACAAGTATACGTTATGGTTTTATTTTCTAAAGCACATTCTGGCATGTCGGCACACATTAAAACTAGAGCTGGTCCTAATGTGTGCTAAATTACATTGGGGCTGTACATGTATTTACTACGCAATCCTTACTGCTGCTGGAGAACCAACCAGAACACCAGATTTATTTATTTCCCAGCTCTGTCAACGGTGCTGTTCCGTCTTCATTACAAAGAAAAAGGCCCCAAATGCTACTTTAATGGTAGCTTTTATCGGCTGTCTGCCCGTGCGGCATGTCCTCGACGCTGCTTACACTTGGGTTTATGTCTGCGATCTCAAACTGAAGGGTATTTAGCAGATAAAGCCTCCAGGGGTGTATGGGACATGTATTATAGATGTAGGGAGGGTGATTTGTTGTTTGCAGACATGGGACAGGAGAATGTGACACCGTTCTCAATAGGAATTTATACTCTCTGCGGAGTCTTCGTGCTCACAGTCTGGCTATGGGTATGCATGAGGGAGCGCAAACATAGACGCCTCTTCTCACGGGGGCCCCCAGCTGAAAACAGTCATTATAGAAAGGTGGGCATTAAAGAGGAGCCGGGGAGCATGGGGCGTCGAGGAGGGGAGGGGCGGATGGCACAAACCAAGATGGAGAGTTGTGGAGAAGGGGGAAGCGAGGAGGTTTTTACTCACTTACTGCTTTTAATCTTGGCTTAAGCAGCAGCGAAAGGGGAGCACTTAAGGAAAGAGCACACAAAGAGTTGATATTAATGTCTTTATGCTTGAGGAAGTTGTGGAAGTAAGTCTGAGACACAGTTTCCAGGGGAATGGATGGAGTTGCAGTGCAATTAGCTGCTCTCCTTAGTTTGCATGGGTGATCTTTTCCCTGCATTTTTCAACTCTGATTTGCTGTTAAAACCGTGCAGGATAAAACTGGAAGTTTGCATTTTATTTTATTTTTTTGTCATACACAAGTTGTGATACTGAATCAACAGCATTCATGCGATTTCCTATTTTAGATAAACAGCAGGGCACTGCTGTTCATCTGGACCGCCTTGAGTTTGTAGGATTAGAAATCCCATGCGGCTCAAGCAGCACCAGCGGAGTTTTTTTCAGGAGTAAAACTGACCAATTAAGATGGGGCTAAACGATGCATTCAAATCAGAACTTTTCATTTTCCCCCTTTTTCTTTTTTGTAAGAATTCCCAATGCAAAGTCCAAAACACAGCTGTCTGCAGATGTTAAACATTACTTCCATCCATTGCAGCCTAATTAAAAGGTTTTCAGCACAAAAGAAAAAAAAACAACAAAACAAAAATGACTAAATAATTTTGTCACAGCGACTACACTTATTGTCCGTTAAAAGGTGCAAGTGAAACAAGCTTTAAATTAATTTAATATACCTCTGTGTTCTTCTGCTTTTGCGGCTCGACGGAGAGAAAAGGCAGACAAATCCATCTGGATTGACATTGTTGTATCACCATTTCCACTGAAAGTGAATTATAATCACTCCAAAGTCGGAGGAAGCTTGTAACATCTGAATAATTAATCATTGAATCCTGAGAGACATGTCACAAACGAGCATAAATCACGCACGTACACTCGTACGAAAAAAAATCGAGAGTTTTAGCCCCAGACTCCCAAATGTGTCGATGTTTGCGACACTTTTTTGAGTTGACTTATTTTGTTGTGCTTTGCAATCATCAAATGTGATTTGATTGTTAACTATCTGTAAACTATCAAACGTTAACAGAGCCGGAACGTCATCTTTGGGGTTTTACCAAATTGTTCAAAGGCATATTAATCTCACTGTACTTAAAGAAAGTAATACCCATTACTTATTATTCTCTTTTTTTTTATCAAATAAAAATTGGATTCTCCTAACTGACCCAAAGAAGGGAAATGTTTTGTGGAATATAATGTTAGATGTATTTTTATTGTGCTCAAATAACCAGATCTGGGCATACTAGCAGCTGATTTGAATGTTTTTTACTTTGTGAATAGCTGTATTGTTGTTTTGAAATCATTTTAAAGAGTTCTTAAAACTCTTCTCAGACTCATAAGCTCAGTTGCTCCTCCAGTTTTACGGCGATACTCAACATTCCTAAACAAACCAAACTAAATGTCTTACTGTAGTTCAAGGCAAAATGTCTCCCTTGTGATGTTTATGTAATTTTAGGCATTTTAAGAGGGATTTTTTTTTTATATGCAACATTTTAAGGTAACTTTAAAAGCTGTTTCCTTCTGTTTTTATTGTTGAGTTTCTTGATTTTGTTTTTAAAGTAGCATTAAGATTCTGTGATTTTAGAGATTGTTTAATCACTATGAAGTTCTGTTACTGACAGATGTTTACAAAACCACATTCAGTTCTGATATAAAATAAAACAAAATTGCACATTCCCACAATTCTGCTCTAATGGAGCATATTTGGGCTCATAGGAAAGCGGCTGAAGTGGCGCAATGAAAAAGACTGTGACGGTTATCAGCTGCTCCCGGTGTAAAACTCACAGCTGATCATCGCCTCTCAACACGCCCCAAGAGAGCAAGGAGGCAGCGCCGGCTTTTCCCACTCCTTCTTCTAATGACCAGCCTGTTCTTCCCTGACTCAGTCTCCTTCCCTTTTTTCTTTTTTTTTTTGCCGAAACTGCTGTGCGCAGCAGATACGCAGCACACCGACGGCGCATCCTCTCACGTTTCTCCTCCTTTACATTTCCTCTCCCCGCTCCTTTCGCTCTGCATGCGTTCGACTCATAGCAACCAGCATAATGTCGTCCTTTTTCTCCCTCGCAGCCTCCTGTTCGTGTTCTGCATTTGTTTCTTTCTCCACCACCTCTCATACTGCTCGGTAACATTTGTCTCCACGCCTCCTCAATCTCTTTTCGCTGTTTGATATCAAAAAGAGAAAGGGGGGGGGGGGTGAAATAACTAAGGCTGACCTGCTATGAACAGACAGTTTTCTAATGAGAGCTGTGCGAGAAATGTGGCTTTTCTCCATCGCAGTCAATATTCTTCAATTTCTGATCCGATCCTGTAACACTTTTTGATACATCCGCTTGTTATTTTTAGAATAAACCCCCCACCATGCCTTGTGTCCAAACACCAAAAGAGCGAAGATCCCCCCCCTTTTTTTAAAACAAAAATAAAACTGCTACTTGGCAGCGTCGTGCCTGACTAACACCGTAATATTAAATAATATGCACTCCAGCAAATCAGGAGCGAGTGAAAGCGAGAACCGCAACACATGCCATCGTGTTTACTTTCCCTATTCGGTGTTGGCGCTAATATGCTTTTCAGAGCCAAAAAGGAGCAGGGGGGGGGGCAGACGATCTCCTGTGCCTCTCCGCCTCGGCTGTCAGTCTCGGCAACCTGTAATTTTGTTTTCCCCCAAAGCGTAGCTCACAGGAGCAGTCAGCAGCTATTAACTCAGGTGTTGCACCTCATGTCAGACGCTGATATATTACCCCACATGGGACGAGTGGAGCTCGCAGAGAAGAAGAAGAGGCTAGGTGAGGGAGAAGAGGGAAGGGAGGATGCATTTCACCTCCCCTGGTGTATCGATACGTTCAGACCGAAACACGAGCCGACACTCGCGTTTGCGTGCGCAGCAAGTTTGCACTTGGTTCTGTACGTTTTGAGAGCCAAGATCGGATGCAGCTGCTGACTCAGAACGGACGCCAGGGGAGGAAGATTGCCTACGTAATCGCGCTGAAATTTGTTGGAGGTAAAACATGATTATTCTGATCAGATCCTCTTCAGAGGATTTAGCTGGAGCTCAAGTGATCACAAGGAACGATATGCCCCTTTAACTGAAGGCTAAAGATGCAGCTCATAAAATTGGTGCATCGTGTTTTTGCTCTGATCTTAATTTGCCTTCTTAAGTTTAAACACTTATGAATAAACATCAGGTCTCGGTAGAATATTACCACTTTCAAGTGTGCGGCTCTGATTAATCCCCCAAATACTGTAGACATGCCAACTTATGACGGAGCAAAATGGATAGTACATGGTGTATAATGTAGTAATAAAGATCAAAAACATATTTTTCACAGTATTTACATTTTCGAATGTTAATACAAAACACACTTCAGTGTACTTGAATTGTCTGAATTGCACTTATATGACTGGGACAAAGCAGTGCGTAATTCTGTGTAAATAAGTCTTGCTATGCCGTATCATTACTTGTACCGCTTTCTGGGCTCGATAGCCATGTGTGGGACCCTTTTGGAGTTAGTGGGCATGAGTTTAATATCTTGCAAAATGTCTATTAATACCAACTGCAAATAATTCCTAACAAGCATGTCATCACAAACAGTATTTTGCCATATTACCTTTATGAATGTGCATTGATGTTATGAGGATGATATATTGGGCAATATTTACTTGGAACTCTATTAGAAATTCTGGTAACACTTTATTTGAAGGGGTGTGGAAAAGACGTGAATGTTTACGACTGTTGCCATGAAGTTTCTTTCGGTATATAATGGGTTTTTTATGCAAAGTTGTATTAAAACTTGCATTAAAAACCAATAAAAAGAGTTAACTTTGCATTAAAAGTGTCACTGTTTACCGAAGGACACTTTATGACAACAGTCGTAAACATTCATCAAGACTCCTTCATGTTTATGACAGTGTAATGTCCGTTTTATGCACAGCCCTTCAAATAAAAGTGTTACCAAAATTCTTCATTTTATACAGTCTCTCCTTTCAGTATGACCTCAAATTGGGTCATACGTAAGAGTTCTTTCTTAGACACCCAAACAGAACCATGACAGCAGCTCCTTAAAAAAAAAAAATCAGAATTGCGTGATGAATTCCCATTCCATCCATGTTTATTAGATTTTCATTGTCAACCAGTTTGGGTCAGATTTGGCCTTTAAGTCATAAAATGCTCCAATGTGAGGTTAGAAACTGGGTTAACAACCTACTAGACCTTCCATAGAAATGGTGTTTTTGTGAACATAGTGAGGAAGTTACTTTTAGATGCTGTCTTACTGTGAAGAAAAAATATATTGGGGCTATTCCCCTCCAAGAAACATCCAAATACATGATGATCCTTTCAAATTGTTTGGGACATACGGAAAAAGGACAGGTGAATAAAAGGCATTTGCTGCTGTGAGTCATGCTGACAGAATCCACACTGTTAATGTTTGAAGTTTGCTTCTTCTCCAAAGAAGTGGACTCACTCACTCACTCACTCACTCACTCACTCACTCACTCACTCACAACTTTGTCCATAACCAAAAACAATGCAAAAAGTCAACATGGTTCTAGGATTAAATATGGCAGCGTGAGTTCAGAACTTAAAACCTTCAAAAAGCTGCGGCAAATTTTCTGAAAAAAGAAAACTTGATACGTACTCTTTTCATGTTTTTCCTCATGATTGAAAAATATGATCAAATACTGAAGCTGTATAGTCAAGAAAATGTAAATTTCTGTCACATTCAAATCCATCGCCCGTTACTGTACAGAAGGCAAAAACGCCCTCAAAAATAATTCTCTCTACCGACTCCGAAGGGCCGAAGAGCTGCGTTTTTAGAATATAATCAGGTAACCGCTGGAGAGATGGACAATTAAGAATGATCTATCGATAGAAAGCATTGACTGATGTGTGCAGTCAGCCTCCCTGTTGCTCCATAATCAATACATGATGCCAGAAAGAGACTCGTTTTTCACTGAGTGACTCAAAGCCTTGAGTAATTGAGGCGTTGCCAACACATAAAAAAAGAAGAAGAAAAAAAAGAGGCTTTGAATCAGTGGTGGCAAGCAAAAGTTTGAATTGCCCCCTGATGGAGACACAGAGAAGGAGACTCGTCAATCTGCACAGGAAACTCCCAGGTTGGTAGAAAGAAGGGCTGGGGGTGGAGGGGAGGTTGGTGTTTGGAGACAGCCAAAGCCAGAACTAAACGACTTCAGTGCATTGTAACATTCATGCGACTTGCTGGTGACGGACCTCACCCATGGACTCACTCGACATGACAAATGACAGGAAAGTTCAAGCTGATCCCCAGAATATGCTTTAGCATGAAGCAATCCCATTACCTGCACCGTTAGATGTTAATATTTAATGTCTCCCATACATTGTAAATGCCAGCATAAATGTTTTACATGTGTTTTACGCTGAGTCTTTATGTCAGTTAGGACAGGGCACGCTAAAATATCAACATTGCTTGTTTGAATGATTAAATATTTGACGAGTTTGTAATTGAATTTTAAAAAAAGTATATTCAGATCTGAAGACCAAATATCAAGCTGACATTAGCAGTGTTAGCACTTTGGACAGTTTTGACTACACGGAGGTTGTTATGTGTTAAATTAAATTATTTATAATTTTTATTAAAGTGTTTGGATGTTGGTATGTGGTCCATTCTGGGTAGCTGTGTTGATGCAGTCCTTGCTCTAAAGGAGTCAGTACCAGTACACAGAAAAAGCCTGAAATGTTTATGACCTTTATGGCTATGACATTTGTGTATAAACCTATGACCAGTGCCGTACTTCTTAAAAAAAAAAAAAAAACAAACAGCAGAACTGCAACACACAAACACGCTTTAAAATTAAAACAAAGCAAAAAATAAATAAATAAATAAATCTTTCCCCATATGTCTTCTCTTGAAGTAATTGTGCCTGTTATCTGGAAATATATTTACCTGCTTAGAGGCACTAAGAACCCATCTTAAGGGACCTGATCATGAATTGCCAACATACGACACAAGCAAGCGAGAGGAAAGGTAGGAACATTCTGGCATTTAATAAGCGCCTCAAGTTAGCCGGGCCCCTCCAGGGGAATGTGATGCAGGAAAAACAAAGAAACAACTGTGATATTTAAGGTATTCAGAAAGTACAAAGGAAAACCAAACAATCAAGAGACCCGCCCCAAAACTATTCCTTATCTGGCAGCGTTTCAATAAACCTGCTATTTTGAGGTGCCATCAAATAAGAAATGTATATGTGTGTTTACTCGTCAAATAAACCCTGTTTATCAGACGTTATAACCGCCCCTGGAGTGGGTGAGATAAGCAGCTATAGCAGCGGCTGAAACAGCGAAGCCATCATAGAGCGAGGGAAATCTGCAACATCAAATCTACTGCTGGGGTAGGCTCACACGTTTCGAACTGAGGAATGCATTAGCTAAATCTACATTTTCACAATTCTGGAAAGGGGGACAGAAGGATGCGACCTTGAGAGTTTTCGCAGCAGTGCGGGTGCAATCAAATCGCACCGGTCTTTGTCATTAATGGTAAATTATGCTCACAAAAATGGTGGTCGAAAGCTCCTACGCTGGATGTCACTGGTCTTGTTAATGGATTCTAACCAGTGGCATGCATGAGAATATTAGACTGCGCGTATGCGTGCGTCTGTGTGTGGGTGTCGGTTCTAAATTAAATCAGCTTTATCCATACAGTATCGATTGTGCAGCCCCGTCCTGTTAACCTGCCAAACAGACCGTCTGTGGATCCCTATGCGCTTATTGATTTTGATAAAAAAGTCTTTTGCTTCAGTCATCTCATAACAATACACTGTGACTGGCTCCTGACATGCCCACCACTCACTCATTAAAATAACATGAGAAGAATCAGACAGCGTAGAAATGGTCACTTCTACGCTGCTTGTCATAATTATGTCTCGCTGCTCAGAATGCCGTCCCGTCATCCTCAGACTGAGCATTTAGTGTCGCATTCAGGGACACTAAACCACACACCTCTCATTTCACAAACGGCATGAACAGTCTTTTGAACCATCACACTTGTAAGGAATAAAGGAAGCATTATGATAATCAGGAATTATCATAATGCATGTGCAACTTTTATAAAAACAAAATATCTTTTCTTTTTTTTTCTTTTTTTTTAAAGGTGTCACTCTGTTGTGATAGTATGGTATGAAACAGATAATCTGTGGGAAAAAAGAGCTACTCTGCTTATTCGAGTGGTAGCTAGAAACAACCAATAAGAGCAAGGAGGAGGTTCTCAGTGCTGTCAATCATTCTCGTGTACGTGTCTCTGATCCGGCACACGGTTGGCAAAATCATGCTATGGGACACCTCATCAGTCTGCACTATTAGAAAATTGGTTCAAGCAAACAATGCGGCCTAAACAAAGAAACGTGACAAGGATTATTAATCTAATTTACAAACTCTTGCACAAGTAAATGGTTTGCAGAATTCAACACTCTGTAAAAGACAGCTGGAATGGACTACTTTAAAGAGAATGAATAATGGAGTACACAAAAGAAACCCCCTCATTTGGTTGTACCTGGTGATGCAATCAATGACATCAGATATAAACAGGAAGTTCTGGATGTAGGATCTTAGCAAAGAAGCAAACAATCAGAAGTTTACACAAAGACAAATTAACTAAATGTTTTTGCCAGAAACGTACCTTTAACAGAAAAAAAAAATTCAAATTAACTAATTATTTAATAGCGTCGCTTTAAAAAACAAATGCTTGGATGTAAAATGTAAGATAATGTTGCCACAACAAACCCGGGGTCTGTACATGAATCAAAGTTGCAGCATCGTTGTTAAACTGAAGCATAATGGAAAACTATAGAATCAGATTCAACAAATTATAAAGATGTTTAAGAGACAAGTGGTAAATAAATACAATCTCAACCACTTTGCTACACTTTACCGCATGTCCACGCTGGACTTTACCGTGATGGACAGATTGCCAATACATCCCTGGACTCGAGGCTGAAGTGATGGACCTTTTAAGTACTCTTCAGAGCGCCCTCTTAACAATAACCATGTGAATGCCACCCAAATGATTTAGCAGTTTTCCAGCAGCCGTTTCGCTCCAGCGTATCACTGTGAGATGAAGACGCTCCGTCTCTGTGGACAGAATTTCATGCAGTAGGCTTCCTGACTTCTCTCAGAAACTGTTTGATTCTTGAAGTTATACGGCCAGGAGAAATGGCTGCCCTTGAAATATGTATGAGATACAGAAAGAAAAGACAAGCAAACAAAGGTGGATGTGTTGGGATGACTTAGACCAGTGATTTCAAGGTAACACGCTGCTCACATGAGCTCAGCTTGATAAGGATTTTGTTGTTAAAAGGTACACATTCAAGATGAGTTTTTTGCATGGTGTTTTGTTTTCCGGTCACAAAGGAAATACCAAATTCAAGACTTGAATCTGAAAAACTGTAGAACTCAAAAATCTGATATTGCACTGATAATCTTTCGAGAGTGCTTGGAACATAATACCAGTTAAATGTATTTAAACTGTTTCTTTATAACTCCTCTGGAAAGCAGTATTTTATATTAAAACAACTCAAATTTCCAATACACTATGTCTAATCTTAAGATGTGTTCCCAAATTAAAATTGGGAAAATAACAAAATAACATTTAACAACGTTAAACGTTATTGCACTTCATATTATTCAAAATTCTTCAAAGAGTTGTAGACGGTGTCCGCCTTGGGCAGGACATGTTAGCATGATTTTTATTATCTATACGACAATAAGCCACAGCTCCTGCAGACACGAGGACGTGCCACTTTTTCTGCAGCTGAAACGCGTCCTGTACAGAAAAACAGAAATAGAATCAGTTTGAGGAAGAGAAGAACGCTTTTGAAAACTCGCGTCAAACAACAGCATTTGTCAGAAGGCTTACAAAACATCTAGAAGAAATTCTGACATGGCTCGGTGTCTCGGAGCTGTCGTTTCGCTCGTCTGTTTCAGAAATTTGATATCCGCATCTTAACCTTCGTAGAAATGCAGGGTTTAGTTTGACACGCGAGTCGAAGGATAAGACAATTCAACGATCCTCACACACTCGTGATCCTGGAACTCTCAAACTTTCTGTCTGTTGGTTGATGCAGCTATAAAAAGAGTAATAATAATAATAAAAACCCTAAGCATGCTATCGGCCCTATAGTGAGGTATCTGTGTATGTTACCCTTTTTCTCTGAGAAACATTATGCTGTTTGCTACATTGGGAATTGACATTTCCTCCTGTACATGTCATTTCTCAGACATGGGCATGGCTTTTGCATCACAACAAACACCCACACCTCACTTTGAAATGGTTGCGTTCCATTTTCACACACACACACATACACACACACTGTTCCCATGCGTAGTCATGCACTTGCTAATTCTGTAACTTTTTAGTGGGTCAACCCCTTAAGGGTGGCCCGAACTTATACTCAGGTAGGAACAGAACAAGTGTTCCCATGTACATGCGGCCTAATTAGGCAAAGAACAAAAAGATCGTATTCTCTCGCACCTAGAGTTTCTAATTACAGGAAACACCTCATTTTCCTTTCATATGTATTCAAGACTAAAATAGACATCCAACAGGAAAAAAAAAAAACGCCTTAAAGTACAAAGTACTGTGCCTCAGGTAAAATATCTCCGCTTCAGGGCTCGGGCCCACTCGCTTTAAAGGAATTTCAGATTGTTCCCGTTTCCAGAGTCATCTCTTTCCCTTTTGTCTGTTCCTATTAAACAGACGCAAACATCAGACGGTGAGAAAGAGAAGGGATGGAAAAGAGCAGGAGGGCAAAAGCTCTGTGCTTTCCCAAGACTCAATGCACCTTTAACTCAATGCTTTGGGCGGTGATGTTTTATGAGACATTTTTATCACATCCTGTCAGTTCTGGAGATCTGTGAGGTAAGTACCACCTGCGGGGGGGAAGATCACACATTCTAGCGGGCCAGCCACAGCAGTCAACAACGTGGCCGAGGTCCCGCGCCCCCGAGGGACGACGTTGGCGTCCAGGAAACAATAGAAACAAAGTTCTGTTGGCTTCATGTGACAGATTGTTTAGCTGGTGTCGGAGTTGCACGCTGAGGGCTGCGCAGAATGTGTTCAGAAAGGAATAAACAGGTAATGGCACCTGGCGCGAGGATTCCCAAAGAGACACTTTTTGGAAAGGGATGAAAGCCGACGCAGAAGAGAAATTTGATAATAGCTTTAAAAAAAGAAACAAAAAACAAAACATGCTTTTCTGCTGGAACACTCCACAGCGGGCATTGATGCAGTGGTTAAAAAGACCGGCTAGATTGATTCGAACTGTTAAGACCAGTCAGTGTAAGTTAGACAAGGATGATTTTCAAAGAAAGATGTATAAAGGTGGCACAGGGGTCTCGTATTTGTGGGAGTTGCAACAGTGAGAACCAGCCTTCCTCTGCTATTTATAGAAACCAAAACAGTTCCTGCTCACGCTATCACGCTCAACCAATTAGAGCGCCGTACGAAGGCTTCAAAACGCAGCTGGGAGGAGAAGGGTAAGTGTAAGTGTCAGACAAAATTATGATATTATGCTCGTGAAATCTCTGTAAATGTCACACACTGACTCTTTGAAAATGTCATTTTGTGCTAGTGTTTTCAAGATAGACTCTACTACGGCATGTTTCCTAAAACATTTAGACTTTCATCAAAAATCCTCATCAAATATGATCGTAGGATTGTGGAAACTTCTGTAGAAGATTACATAAACAATCAATAGTTAAATAAACCTTGGAAAGTAAAATAGAGGGATGAGCTAAAGAAAACATTGACATTGAAAATCTAGTGGACCAATGAAATCAAATTAACTCTGGTTTTTCCTTTTTCAATTTTTCATTTTCTTTGTGTGTCCAATTTCAGGGGTGGCGGTGTGTGTGGGGGGGGAAGGAGAACGAGGGTTTATTTATCCAACACATCAGTTGGATAATGTGAGCACAGACAATTTGATACTAATGGACATTAATGTTACAACTCAATGATCGATCAATGCACGCTCTCTAATTTTGTGGACAGCTATGAATCCACGTCAATCCGAATTTCATCAAAGATCCCTGGAGGGTGACTTTGGCTGTCGCTCTTGGAGTGCGGTTTCCTAAGAAGAACAGTCAGAGAATCCGATGCGTAAAGCAGCCAACCAGTTTGCATTGCATATATCCGAGCTACTGGTTCATGGTGGGACAAGGTTTGAACCCTGTCAGATCACCAGAGACACGCTGCCTTCTGTGTGCATGGACTGTGTACATCAAGTCCCCAAGACCAAATGTTCTGCAGCTTTTAAGGCATTTTTGCACCGCTCCTTCTGTGCCCGTTCGTCATCGAGGGAGCTGACTAAAAGGATTACCTCAGCTTTGCCTTTTATGAAATCAATCAAAAAAATAAATAAATAAATCTAATCTGCGTCTCGTACTCTGAACTGGACGTCTGGTGCAGCTGAGCAATTCTTGCATCTTGTGGGATTTTCTTTCCGCTGAAATGAAGCCTTGCCGGATCAGGAACCCCTTCATTCAGAGTCTTGCTGGCCTTTGATCACTTCAACTGGAGAAATGTTCCCCGTTTCCAAAATTGTGGATGTTGTTGCACTTGTAATTCCAGTCTCTATGGAACAAAAGACTGGTTTAGCCTCCAAGCAACGAGACGTTATGATTAAGCACATGTGGGTGCGCGTAATTTAAATGAATCATTTAATTTAATTGTTTATGTATAATTACTTAGGACACACTCAGTAATTTTTGTCACAGGGGGAGAAAAACGTACATATATTCTTCCTCTTAATGCATTGTGGCATGGTGTGGATTCTTCGTTCAGCGGGTTTCAAATTAATTAAACCAAATTGGAATTAAATGCAATTGGATACGTCATTATTATGATGGAAAACTGATGGATAAAAATACATCACGACAGTATTTTTTCCGTGCCATCAGTTAAAACGACAGACACCGAGACAGTCCATGTAGCGTAAACAAGTCTGGAAGATGACGTATCTCTGCACCCGTCCAAAACTTGATGGCATGCTGAAGAGGCAATTCAATCTTTGATTTAGCTGAAGCAGGAATGCATGTAAAATTTGCAGGACATATAGCTGGAGTCGGAGCCATGTGGTGCACATAAATGAGCTTCTTGTGGCTTACAGCTATAAGAGGAAAAGACGTGATGAAGTAAATCTGGAAACCTGAGATGTAGTCTATCGCCGCCTGGGGATTATTATGCCCCAAGGAAAACAGAGTCGGGCAAGGGGGAATTTTCATTCTTATGCTTCAGTCACCTGCTGGCATTCAGGCAAGCAGTTTCTTAGTGAGACACTCTGACAACTTCACTGTTTTGTGAACTTGCCGCTGTTGATTTCAGCAGGTACCTCAGAAGCAGGAACCTCCCTGCAGGGCATGTATCAACAACTGTGCCACTCGAGAGTTTGTTAAAAACAATCATATTTTTTTCATGGTTTTTTTTTTTTTCCCAACCTCTGATTATTAAAGGTGCTCATTCTAAACATTGGGTGTTTCTACAGCTTTCCAAGTAAAACTGTGCACCTGCATTAAAAATTATTTTGTTTTGAGACATTTTTTCCGCATCTTTTCCAAGTTTACTCATTAATGTCGGTGGCATTGGAACTGTAAACAAAAACAAACTAGTTTCAGCTTCACCCCATCTTCTGCCATGAAGTTAGAAATTTTTTTCTTCATATATGTACTTCACTTTGGTTTTTGGTCTCTTTTTTTTTCTGTGTTTTAGTTAGAGATTAGTTCCAAAGCAACCAATTCTCCAGCTAATCACACTCAAAAGCCTCTTTCAGGAGATTAGTCTCAGGCCTAATGACTAAATTTAATTTGTTTCTACTTTTCTTTTCCCTCCTGTTTTCTTTTCTTCCGCCTCAGTGCAGACACTGATTGACTGAAATACTGTAAGCGGTAAACTTGCCGTTTTAAAGCAAACAAATCAGTATGTAAATAAAATCAAAACGTAAAAGTCCACGAGTCCCATTTAGATGATGGAAGGAAAAAAAACACACATGGTGATTTATTTCAGTCTGAGAATGACCAAATGAAAAATCGATACCTTTTAAGTTACCTGAATGCAGGGCCTCGCAAAAGTATTCTCGCCCTTTGAACTTGTAATTTTTTGTTAGCTTAAAACTGGAATCTTCAAGGTGTTTTATTAGGATTTCATGTGATGTATCAACATAAAGTTGTAGGGTGTTTAAATTTTTGCCTGTTTAAAAAAAATCTGAAAAGTATGAACACTTTTACAATACATTATAGAAACAACCTAACATGGTATCGTAGGAGTCTTTTTAAAGGATCAGCTCAAGTAGGGGTGTTGATAAAAAAGAAAAAGAAAAGAAGCTGTGTGGATTATCTCTGGGGACTTAAGCAGCATCCATGTTAGGCAAATAAGGAAGTTTGTAAAAAATGATTCCTCGTGGTTGTTTGACTGCAGAGTATCCGTTTTTGTCACATGGAAACAAATCGCTTTTAGCCGGCACATCAACTTTCACGGAGCCAAGGAAGGGAAAGCATAGTTAGAGAAGAAGACAAAGGAAGAGGGCCACGGAAAATGGAAAAGAGTAATCAATTTTCTTGTAGATTTCCGCTCGAAGCGCCAGGAGGGGAAAATATCGACTCGTCTGATCTCTTCTCACCTGCACAACAGACAGGAACGCCTCAGATGTGACTTAGCAGGGGCTGAATTAGAGGGGCAGGTTAGACAGCGTGCTGTGAACTTGCATATGGATGAGCGTGTTACTCCTTTAATACAGCTGAACTCGAAACAAAACCCCAACGCACCAAGCGCCAGACAAGTGAACTACCTCAGCTTCTGAAAGTTTTTTTTTTAACAGCAAAAAGTGTTTAGTATGACTGATTTGGATGGTTTTTCGGGGTCAAGTTCAACCTTCCTGTTAATATTAACTCAGACGTGTTCAGAAGGTGCAGTAAAAGGTGCAATCGAGTCGCATTCCCTCTGCTGACAAAGAGAAGGTGTCCCATGTGACTGGATAGCTAAAGCGATGGAGGAGTAAGCATTCTGTGTTGAACCTATCAAGGACTTCTTTCATGCCTCGGTGTGTCAAAGTAAGCTTTGAGTCCTGTGATATCTGCGCAGGAGCCGGCCTTTCATCAAACCCACCAGCACTCTGACTGCACTATCAAACCCTCCTCCTTAATTATTCAAAAGGTTAGATTCCTTCCTCTTCTTCTCTTTTTTTCCCCTTTTGCAGCAAAAAGAATGCAGTTAGACTGATTTTGTGTGGCGGGATAAAGCCAAACCAACAGATGGCTGCACAAAGATCGTCTCACACACAGAATTGTTCTTTAAATAAAAAAAAAAAAAAAAAAACCTGGTTCGCTACCTCACAAACTGACAAGCTTTCCATGTCAACACAGATGCGCACATTCAAGCTTTTTGTTGTTAGATTCAGACCCAGGGTAAGAAAGTGAATCATTGATGATTCCTGTTGGAGCTCAGCTAGACAATTGGCGAGAGCCCAGCAGTCAGTTCTGGAATATGAAGTCTGAGGGCTGGGATTTAGTTTTATAGTCGTATAGAACATAAGATCAGAGGAACTGGATTCATCTAGAATGATTTATGCATCGTACACCTACTGCAACTTTCGGCTCCATTTTATGAACAAGTTGAATGAGTTTTTGTTTTTTTATAACCAGGAAAAATAAACCTATTCATATTCAGTTGGTGGTTTTTGACCCACTTAAATCTTCTAATTTAGTTTCCACGCTAAATAAGAAGCCGTTTTTTTCTTATTTTTATTAAGAAATATTTTCATTGTATTGCATCTATTGTAAACATAGTACACACAAAACCTTACAAGCTGAATATATTACATAATTTGGAATACAGACATAACTCATCCCCAACCTAAAGAATAATTGACTCTGGGATATGAGTTGTGAACACAAATGCCAAACTTAAGAAAACCAGACATTTGTTTCACCATTTAGGGCCGAAACAAGAGAATGAGGATGAAGCAGAGTTTCTCCTGGCCTCAGCCTGTGTGAAGAAAAGTCTACCCAGTCTGATTGTATTTATTTTGCTTTTAGAAACATTTCACACATCATAGAAATAAAGGGTACAGCAAGACCTTCAAAGAAGACAATGAATACAGCGCAGACGTCCTAATGATGGCAACAAAGCAGCTTTCCAGCTCGCTTTTGTTTGTCGTTCCACAGCAGGATGAATAATGAATGGATTTCCATTCAATTTAGTGCCAATTTTCCTTTAGAGAATAAAGTCCATTTTAACTGGTGATTCCTTGACTTTTTATCTGATTCTACCAAAGAGCCAGGAACCACATGCATTATGTTGACTTTAAAAACTTTTTAACATTTAAGACTTTGTGATCTCTAAGGCAGTCTATAAAAAACCTGTATTACTAAAGTAATACCTGCATTACTAAAGTAATACCTGCATTACTAAAGTAATACCTGTATTACTAAAGTAATACAGGTTTTTTATAGACTGTCTTACTTTAGTAAAAAAAAACATTTATTGTAATTTCACATATTTTAATTAAATAGAATTTCTCTTCTGTGGAGGATATAAAAGCTACAGCAAATATATTCTGCCAAAATTACATTTAATAATGTAAACAAAAGTAAATCCCTCTGGGATTAATAAAGAATATTGAGATTTTTTTATGATTTTTAAAATTAAGACAAATAAATCAAATATGGTTTTGATTAACTTCAACTATAGAAATAAGTATAAGCCATCATAATGGACAGCGATTTCAGCCAAAATTAAATAAATACATAAATAAACAGGGAAATAAATAAACAAATGAGTAATTGGCATCTTTATTCTTATTTCTATTTATTAATTTATATATTTATTTATTCTTGCATTTATTTCTGCCTGTACTTTTTTCATTTCTTTATTCCTTTATCCTTTTTCAATGTTCCATTTTCATTTATCCTTTTTCATTTCCCATTTTCATCTTATTCATTTTTGCTTCAAAGTGATAATGAGGATGATAATGGCTCTCCAACATGACACTGACAGGAATGTGTGTGTATATATATATATATATATATATATATATATATATATATATATATATAGAGAGAGAGAGAGAGAGAGAGTATCTACTTTTTTTATTGAGTATTCTTGAAACTGCAACCTATAATAGCAAATACTCAGCTGCTGTTGATTGGATGGCCCGGACAGCTAATTGGATTCTCATTATGTTGTCTGATAGGAACATATTTATTGACAACTCTTAACCTGGAGTGGATGACAACACTGGTGCTGGTTTATGCTATGCAAACATCGCCATCTTCTTGTAGCCGCTGCCATGTCAGTGCTTCTTTTAATCCAAGGGAGCAAATAAAAATTAAAAACAAAAAAATCTCACCTGTATGTTTTTCTAGAAAGTCTCCAAACAGTAAGTAGTTTGTTATCTTGGTGGTTAATTCAGATTAACATGAATCAGGTTTGCTGTGGCACCGTCTTTCATGGTGGTTGGAAGATTGGACTGTTCTGCCTGATATCTTGAAAACAAATAATGTATATGCGACAGACACCGACCCACGTCTTGCCAAAAGCTCTAATGGCGACGACGACGACTGCCAAGCAATTAGCTTGTTTGTCAGTTCATCAGAGTCTTTTTCTTTGGATGTAGATCAACAATAGATTAGCTTCCACTGACTGAACAGAATGCCATCTATGCATCGTCTCGCTATATGTTTGTGCTGCCTTTGCAGGCTGAGGGAAATGCTCAATGATACCAGCTGCCCAAAACAATATACGTTGCACAAGCTCTTTTTATAAATCCAGAATGAGCAAATAACCCTTATGTCGTACAAAGTAATGTGAAGAAACCGAATGGTGCTGATATCGGAAATTCAAGGATTAGGGACGATTGCCCGAGCACACGTGGTTTAAATGATAATATTCCATTTTCTAGAGGCGTCATGTGGGAATTCCGACGAGGACCAATTTGGACTGGATGAGAGCAGAAGCTGATTATGCTCCCTCCTTTTTTGTATGCGGGATCAGGATCAGAGGCAAAGCCTCCGCCCAGAGTGAAAAGAGAAACTATAGAAGAGGAACAGGTTTTGGAAAAACAATGATCAGTGAGGAGAAATGTTAAAAGTTGATGACAAGGAACAAAAAAAAAAACAACCTTCTCTTCAATTCCAAAAGTCGTAGACTTTGGATGGGAGGTGATCATTTGTAATTTTGGCCTTGTGCCTTGATTTGCATGTACAATGCAATCAGCCTGTAATCTCTACATCACAGGGACTATTACAGATTTCACTTTCCTGCATGATTACAGGCATATATATATATATATATATATATATATATATATATATATATATATATACACAAAAATGTAAGTTATCCTCTAGCTTTTGACCCCTATTAGTGGTATTGTATGTAACAGTGATTTGCTCTGTCCCCTTGTCCCCCCCCCCGCCCCCCAATCTCACAGTTTCTGATGATTAAGTGAACTTAGAAATATCTTGCTCTAACAACCTGCACAGTTCCTGTTTATCACGGGAGCGAGGAAGCCAAACTAATTGCATACGCTTCTGGACCTGTTGGATAGTCGAGTGATTTCAGCAAAAGCTTGCCTCGTGTTATTTATCTTTGGTTCTCGGCTGAGCTTCCTTGTGCCAGACATCCCTACCTCTCTCCCTGGTACCTGCAGCAATATCGGAGCCATTATGTGCATACTGAGCGATGAGACAAAGCAGTTTTCATTAAAAAGACATTTGATGAGGACCAGAGGCCTTGGATAGATGTGGAGCATAAGGCAGAAATGGGCATCTTTGTGGTGGGGGGCGGTGGGGAGGAAGGGTTTGGCCTGATTGGTGACTCATATGTCAGCGTCTCAGACTGCAAAGTGGAAAAAAAGAAGAAGAAATCCTGCCACTCAAGTAGACAGCGAGTGAAAGCAAGCCAAGGTTTAATGCCAATGAGAGGAAACCAGGTGTGCAGGCATGTATGCTAGTATGTCAGTGTGTGAGTGCAAGGAGGTGCAATGGACAGAAAGAGCGAGTAAAGGATGGTGTGAAGTCATTTGCTGAATTTGTTGAATGCCGTCAAGTGAAACCGTGACTCTATTGCCAACACCTGTCAGCAAAGTAACAAGAGCGAACAGTGGGAGAGCGCTCCTTCCCCGTATCTCTCCACCTCTTTCAAAAAATGTCTGCTTTTCCACTGGGATAAGAACGCCACTCCACAGGTCGGTATAATCAGTCACAGATTAGTCATGTCGTGAAGAAGCATTTTTTTATTGTTTTGTTTTTTTAGAGGAAACGTCATTCAGAGATAGCTAAACTGTTGAGTATTTATTTCCTATGCGTATAGGTTTATTTAGGTTGTCAATTTTATCAGCCAAATGCAGTTATGTTTCAAGGTAGTCGAGCCTGAAAAAGCTACGCATGTTTCCTGTCAGGAGCAGTTCACACAGTCCATGTACGGTTCAGGTTTTGTTTTCACGTTACAGATTCTATCCTCATCATCAATTCTTGAAAAAAAATACACAACTGACAATGAGTTTTATATTACATTTTAAAATAGTCATGTAATAATTAACAGACTGAGTCAGATGTGTTATTATGCACAAAATGGCCATTTCAAAATGATTTACTTGGGGGACAAAATGGATAAAATCATTTGCATTAATGCGTTCAGAACAGAACTAGTATCTTTCCCATCCTCTGTGGGTGAGCGACGTAAAGATTCAACTGACTGAAACTCTACATATTAAGAACCAGTTTGTGTTAGCATTTTTTTTCTTGATGATTTAATTTTCTGTTAAGTTTTTGCAGTGTGCTTTGTGTGTTATGTATCAATAAATGTCACAAATCCAACAAGAATATCTCTAATCCAAAAGATTAACTGGAACACACTTTACTTGGATTTTAATGGTCTGAACTTTCATACAGACCACTCAGAGCACTTTATACACACATCCAGTCACAAACACACACATTTATACACCAGTATGTAACTCTGAAGCCAACTTGGGGTTAAGTGCCTTGCCCTGGGTGAAGACTGACATGAAGGAGCGAGCCTACAATCTTCTGATGCCTTCGTTACAAAATTAATGAAATCTACATCAGTCACCATGGCAAAATGACAACTACCATTTTGTATCAGTTTGTTTTCATATAATCCTGCATCTTCCACTACGACTTCAGCTAAACGACACACCCCAGGGACTAAGTTCAGTTTTGTTATGTCTTTTAACTGAGAGGCTGTTTGACTTTCACACACAAAACACCTCTTGGTTTTGACGAGAACGGCGTGAAAATAGCCGGTCGAGCAGCAGTGATGTGGACCAAACGTCCTGGTTCATGTCGGAGGTCAGAGGAGAATGGCCACACTGGTTCCAGATGGTTGAAATGGAACAGCACCGCAAATAACCACTCGTCTTAATATCGTCGCTGACAAAGGTGGTGTTTCTGAGCCTCAGAGCAGAAAGCCACACTGAGTGTCACTCATGTCAACTGTGAACAGGAAACTGAAGCTACACAACTCACACCAAAATCAGAAAATAACAAAATCATTGCTACTTATCTCCCAAAAAGTTTCCCTCTGCTCTGCTGGCCTCCACTGTCTCTAGATCTGCATGCAATCAAGGAATTTTGGGACGTGTTGAAATGGGAATTACTGATATGCAGACGGGAAATCTAAAGTCTAAATGATCAATAAGTCTGTCTTTTGAGTTTCTGTTACTTGTAATGTATAACTATGAATCTTAACATAAATAAATGCTTGAAATATATCACCCTATGTTTAGAGAACCTATATAATGGGTTTGCTGTTTTGAAATTTACTACCGATATAAATGTACTTTTTATGTATATATATTCTCGCTCATTAATATGCACCTTAATGTATAATGTATTTTTGATCTCGGCAACACAGAAACCTTTCATTAAGACCTTCAAAAGCAATGCAAATAAGCTTATTTCAACAGATGGAATGTTCTTTTTTTAATCATTTGTTCATCTTCTACATAGTCGCCTTTTTTTTTTTTTTTTCAAAGGTAAACTGATGTGATCCGGGCTCCATATATTGCCTCTAAGTAGTGAATTTTAATCTCACTTTGCAAACCTGACTACCTGTTCAAACACACAGAGAGAGAAAATGCACACGACAGATACGTAAAAACGTCTGTGTGCCAAAGGAGAGGAGAATGAGATATTTGAGAAATGTATATAAATTGACGTCGCGTGTGTGCTATTTGATAAGTGCAGATGCACTCTCTCACACGTAAAACGAGCTCTTACTGATTCGGAGATGCCCCAGAGAAAGGAGGCTAGCCAGTCATGAAATTGCAAAATAAATGGAGACTTACTGGTCGGTCCAATAAATCATTTAGGGTTGTATCAAAACCTGCAGATAAGCTGGGTGACTGTGTGGCTGGTGTGTAGGAGATGCACTTGACGATAATCAAAATGACAATGCTAACGTAGATTAAGGTCTAGCTTCGATCACAATTTAGAAGCTATGAAATATGAATATTTGTTCTGTGTTTGTATGTATGAATTTTAGATGCATGCTGTGATGCAATTCCAGTGCAGCATCACTTTATGGCAGCACGCTTTTATGTCTTGATGGTCTGCAGGAGTGTGTCTATAAAGCCCAGAAAAGGTGACCCATTACATTGTTGTGAAAAAAGAAAAAAAAGTTTCCCCCCTCTTCCTGATTTTCTAAAATCTTTTTCTTATTTTTGCGTTTCAGAATCTCAACCCAATTTAAATTTCAGTAAAAGAAAACACAAGTAAACGCAAAATGCAGTTTAGTTTTGATATTAGGATACTTTGTATTAAAGGAGAAGAAAAACATCCAAGCCTTCATGACCGTGGCCTTTTTCTCACCACTCTATATTTATCTGCTGCATGATCCACAAACTGTGCAGACAAAACAAAAGCTGTCTGCGTGGGGCAGATTAATGCTATCGCAGTGCAAACAATAAAACCACAACAGAAAACTGCATGACTAAATGCTGGACAAGAGCTGCAGGGTTAAATACGGCTGTTGACGGCTGTCTTTTGGTTGATCCTTATATCTTTTTACTGTTGTATTTGAACTAAATGTATTAAATACTGTTACCATATTACCTCCAACACATAATGGCTTCTTACTTCATCTTTTAACTATGGTGACAGCCTATAGCACACACAAAATCCGCATCTTAATTTTGAATGATTGCATGTGCAATCGATTGCACCCGCAGTCTTTGTGGACCGGTTGCAATACGAGAGCCGCCCTCCGCACGCAGGGGAACGAGGGATGGACGGCAAAATAGGTTTTATTAAACAAAAAAACTACCACAATAATGAGCCATCTTGGAAATTAAATAAAACTGCCCAGGTGTCCATTTGACCTCCAGCAATTTTTATTTCCTCATTTCATTTCAACATCAAATGTACTTTCTGTTAATAAGCAGGTCATTACTATGAGAACACTTGTTTTAATCTGCTCCCACCGGTGAGGTAAGGCCAAACAGGCCAACTGTGCTCACGGGTTAATTGGGAGTGCAGCGTAAGAATACACTGCGGAAAGGAGAGAAAAATAGTCGCTACACTCGGTCCGCTCTCAGGTGTGAACAAAGAAGTCAAGCGAACAGTTGCGTAGGCGTGCGCAATCTTCCTTATTTTGTTGTTGTTCATTTCTTTTGAAACTTATTCATTTGTAATCCCATGGAAACCGACAAAGAAGAGCTAAATAACTTTTTTTCTTTTTTTTTATAAAATAAATATATCTCTTGTTTACTATCCGCTGCTATCACATGGATCTAGCAACTGGGAGATCACATATTAAAATGTCTTCCTAACAGGGAGCTTTGGAATAGGGATCAATACATTCTCTCTGGCTTTTATCTTCAAAACTGGAAATGTTAAGGCGTTTGGATCCGTTCCTCGAGCCCAGCAAGTCTCGCGCAGAGTACAAAAGTTGACATAAAAGCGATCCAAACGTGTAATTGGGAATGCAGGCCACAAAACAGAGCCTTACGTGTAGATCAAGCATCCGTTTAACCTTGAATTATCTGGCTTGCAAATCCGACTGCAGGGGGAAAGATAAATGAGCAAAACACTTGAAAGAAGAAATTAGGGGTGGTGGAAAAATGTGGCAGAAGGAGTGATTATGAAACTGGAAAAATCGAATGCAGGTCCGCTCACAACTGGTCAACAAACACACACATAACCAGATGCTTTTCCTCCTCGACTCTTAAAACAACTTTAATGGACATCCTCAAAAAAAATAAAAAATCTTATTGTTAAATAACTGATTGCGATCACCAATTTTTTAAACGTAGTCCAAACTCGGTGAGTGGTGAGACAACACAAAGAAAGGATTGACAGAGTCATCGTTATTTAGACCTGAAGGAAACGAGGCAACAAGCTGAACAGCATCAGAGAATCCGAAGCTGATGGAGGAAACAGAAGTTATTTTGTGGCGTGGCTTAATTAATGCGATGTTGCGTGAGTTACTGAGCAAGTGGGAGAGAGCTGGTGGGGATATACTGGGTGGATCGGGGAACACGGTGACCTGTCGTCAACAAAATAGCGCCCACTAAAACAGAAATGCAAACCTAACAACACATAAAGGGCTTAAAACACGACACACTGTGACAACCGGAGTGTGTTGTGTGGCCCACGGGTCCTCTAGGTGTTCCCTCCTCTCTTGTAGGAAGAAATTTTAAGTTAAACATGCAAATCCAAATATAGTACATTTATTTTGGAGAGGCAAAAAAAAAAAAAAACGGATTTAAGCAGTAGGGCATTAAATTAAATAATTTATGAACTGAAAACAGGCCTCGGAGTGATTGGGGCCTGAGAATGTGGGGAGTCTTAAAACGGTGGCTGCAGGCAAATCATTTTGTATGGGTAGCTGTTTTAACATCCTCTTGTGAGCACAACGCCAGCACATAGTAAACAAAGAGATACTGAATGCAAACTTTTTAACAAGACATGGCTCTCTAAGCAGGACCTGGTGCTATGCGGCGCCACTGCAGTATCAGGATGTGCGCTTATACTATTGTGAAACGTTTGTTTGTCTTATTAGCTGGTTGTGTCAAACTGTCTTGAACACATTAAAGTTCCTGGAATTGAAATGCCACCCACAATGCTTTCAAGACTTTCCGTAACGCCGGAGGGGGAATCGGGTGTTAACACGCCGTAGTGTTCAGTTGAAACAAAGGTCTGCAAAGTAGTTATCATGATGGCTAAAGCTATCGGTCTGCACAACATCGGAAGAATTATGAAAATGCAATTGCAACACTGATTGATCAACCCATTCTTTTAAATTTAGTGCCACTTCTTTTTTTTTTAGCTTTAGCATCTCTGCTACTAACAATATACATCCGTTGTGAGCATTAAACTATACATACATACATATATATATATATATATATATATATATATATATAATGATTTTTTATTTTTTTTTTACCCATTTTTTCCTGATGTCATTTCTTTCCCCTGCATGTCTGTTTAGTTTACTACTTTTATAAATTGTGGAGTACTCATTACCTAAGATCAACATTTAGCTACTTTCACAAACTGTGGAGTCCTTATTACTTTAGATTTAGCTTTATACTTTTAGTATCGGAGCAAGACCCAGAGAAACTCCTGTTAGTTTACGAATCTAGAACAAACTTAGGAAGTACCGTCTGCTTAACCCTGAACAAGAATCAAAGATGGAGAACCAACATTTATGGAGAACTAACATTTAGTTTTATACATAGACATAATACAAGAGTAGACCCCGCATTGGCTGCTCCGGCGCAGGAAATATGGCGGCCATCTTGGAATGGTACTCCCTCCTACTTTGCTCAACTAAAACAGCAGAAGATGCCTCAACACTGAGGGATATTGTTGTTCGGATCGGTGGACTATTGATGTGAGGCCTCCACAAACAACATTTTACAAGTAAGATGGACATATTATTGTGTATATATTGTGATTAGAATATTACTTTACTGTATTTATGTCCACCGGCGAGATACCAGCTAATATTAGCTACAGTGCTTGGTGTAATACGGGGTTCAGCCCCGCTATGAAGGCTAACTGAGATTCCGTAAATCTAAAAAAATGAATAATTCTCTAACATTGACTTAGATTATCTGACACAAGAGCCTATGTTAGAAATGAAACTATGTAACACATATTATAAAACTTATATTATGTGTTATAACATTCACCAGCAAAGTTTACACAGGTGGTAAAGACTATTATTTATATGCAATTCTTTCACTCTGTGAAAACTAAGATACATCCCAAATCTTCCGTTTTTGTTTTGAAATTTCCTAAAGACACGATGTGAGGAAGAAGAGGGAAATATCTATAAAGACAGACGGATTCACTGCAGCACAGATGAATCTCGGATCGGATTTTGGACTCAATCTTAGTTGCGGAATCACTCTGAAGCTATAACTAGTCGGCTGAAAAACATACATATATCTATATATGTGTATGTATATACATATATACATATTAACATGTATCCAATATATATTATTCGGTATTAATCATTATTTATTTGTGTCATTATTAATAATTTTTTATTTGTGTTTGTATAGTTATATAAATATGTATTGATATTACTAAATAATTTATTAAATAAATTATGAACGGCTGTGTGCTTTGTAATATGCTCATCACACACCAATATGAGAATATTCCATTCCTATTCTATTGTTATTGCCACTAAGCATATTTAAATATGCTGAACTATTAAAAACATGCTTCAAATACAATTGTTTATAAATGTAGCTTTGATAGATGTTTGAATATGGTTTCCAGTAACAAAAAAGCGTGTTATGATTGATTAAATGCGCTGATACATCATTGTACCTGCTAAACACATAACACCGAGTGGAGTGGAGTACCGCTCCAAGATGGCCGCCCTAAATCTCGTCAGCGACAATAGGCGAGAGCGGTCCATGAGGCGTCTATCCTTATATTATGTCTATGGTTTTATACCTCACTAATCTTACCAAGCATGGAGAACCAACATCTGGTTTTGTCAGAACAAGAATCCAGAGAAACCCCTACTAGTTTATGACTTATGGACTACTTATTCTTATTAAACATGGAGAACCAATATGTAGTTTTATACTCTTAGCTGTTTGTCTTTCTGTTTTGTGGTTTTGTTTTTATTTCCTTGCTTTCCTTACTTTGAACTGCATTGTTGCTGAAAATGTGCTATATAAATAAACGTACCTCACCTCATCTCACCTCACCTCACCTTATCTACTAGAGGAAATAAATGCAAAGCGTTAAATGCATGACATTTCAAATATGATATCCTGCCAAACATTTTGTCCCTGGTCTCACTTTGCATGTCAGTTTGATATACACGTTTTCACTCGATGGCTAAATCGGTAATCTAAGGTCTCTAATGTTTAAATTAACAATCAGCCGTATTATCTTTCAATAAAGCTTCCATCGATCGGCCGTTGGTTGAAATTAATGAGGGGATAAAAGCTTTAATCCTTTCTGGGATTCAGCCAAAAATGTACCATCCTAGTGTGTGTTTGAGAGAGAGAGTAGGAGTTAGATAACCCACACTGACCTCTCTCTTGCCATCTAATGAAAAGCTGTCTTTCCCCTCCCCCCCCAAGCAGAATCCTCATGACCCAAAGATCCTTCAGACTTTAATCTGGTGAAACAGCTGGGTTTCCTAGCAAGGATGTGTCTCCGTTTCGCCATTCTTTATACACGAACGCACGCATTTGTAATCATAAAGGATATTACACTATCCGCTTGATCAATCAACTTCCCACAGGCGCATTTACTTTTCTCATCTCAATCATGCAGCTAATAAACTTTCTTTTCCTTACTCAATTTCACTGGAGCGATAATGCTGGAAGAGCACTGGCAACGCGCTGCCGGCGTCTTTTTGCAACGTGCGCCACATTTTATTACTGATTACTGCAAAAGAGGGGGCTTGACTGTAATTTCCGTTGTGACTTTTCAGAAAATAATTTGTTAAAAAAAAAGAGAGAGAGAGAGAGAGAGAAAGACAGGAGAGGAAGAGGGATAGCAGCAGGTTAATGACTTTCTGTCTATCTTTTGACAAGTGAAGCTCCACATAAGCTCGCAAAACCACACGTGATTGTTACAGCCTTGAGGGTTTGTTATTAGTGCACCGTGGCGCCTACACAGACCTGCCTACTCATCCTTATCAATATTCTTCTGACTCGAGAAGAATCCGATTCTGAAAGAGGCAGGAACATGGAGGGTGGGGCGGAAATAAAAAAAAAGGTGGCAAGGATAGAGAACGAGTGTAACAAATGGCAAGAGCCATCCGAGGATGCAGGGATGAATCTACAATTCACAGAGGAAATGGAGGCTGCAGAGAGAAGTGCATATCCTACCTGCTTCCCGCCCACTTGGTGGTCTCATCTTTTTGTCTCCCTCCCAGGGGCATCAGAGGTAGGCAAAAAGATGAAAAACACTAGTGTGTAAAATGGTGCGAGAAATAAGGCTTTAGAGCAGCGGCATCATTCACAAGGGAAATGGCATTCCTCCAACGGAGGCATCCTCTTCTTTATTTGATGAGACGTAAGGAAAACTGGATACGAGGGGTGCAAAAAATTGTGAAAGCGGTAATGCGGATGATGGAGTAGGTTGGAGAGATAATGGAGAGTCGACTGGGGTTCGGCCAAATGGAAGTCCCTTTTCCTGCCAAAGGAGGAGAAAAAAAACCATCTCCTTTCACTCGCGTTGCTCAATTAAACTTCTCAAGTAATCCTGCAAAGTAAAACAAGTCAACAGTCATAAACGTGTGATTCTTCTGTCGTCGTTTTGATGAAACGGAGTCGCTTTTTTTTTTCGCAATCCGTGCCAAACGGCACTTTAACCTGTACACCTTTTGTTCCTCAGCTTTTCCTCGGAAGACATTAAGAGCGATGGAGAAACCTAAACGCACACCGTCTCTGCTAGTGGGTGCATGTTTGAGCCAAACCCACAACATTGGGAGCATTTTACTGACAAATTTTAGACATAACATTATGATCTACTTGGGAACAGAGACAAACGTGATGCACAGTGCATTTTGACGACTCACCAACATACGGCATTGTTGGTAGATGCCACTTCAGACCAGAAATACCTCACAAACGCTGCAGTTTTAATCCTCACCGTTTGGCAAAACCTTGTCAAAACCGTACGCTCGGCCTTAACTCCTGCCCCCATCACATGCAATAGAAAAGAAATGTTTTGCTGAAACAATAACTTTAATGCTGATATGTCAAAATATGTATCAGTTGTTTTATTACTACCTAAAACT
This sequence comes from Poecilia reticulata, assembly GCF_904066995.2. NCBI lineage: Eukaryota > Metazoa > Chordata > Actinopteri > Cyprinodontiformes > Poeciliidae > Poecilia > Poecilia reticulata. Next base: position 9,597,275 of record NC_088840.1, on the reverse strand, counting down.
AGTGACGACCAGGGGCTCATAATAGGATTCTTGACAGAAGAGTCAAAAAGAGTTACTAAATTAGTTCTCCAAGAGCGAAAGGTCATTCACAAGGGAGATTCAGAAGGTGGACATGGAGTTTTTTTGTTTTATTTTCCCCATGAAAGTATTAAGTAATGCATTCAATCATAATGTGCAAAAATTCCCTGTTAAAGAAAAACAATTATTTTAATTTCATGCAGTTGATAGTTTGATTATCAACTGCAGAAGATCTGGACAATCGACTGGTTAGAATATAGTCTAACCAGAGGAGGTCAGCTCTTTGGATGACTTTGCACTCACTGTGTGGATGAGGAATCTGAGTTTTAAACCGTGTTGTAATGTTTTTCCCTCATCAAAAACACACCTGGATTGTTGCCTTTCATTCCTCCGTGCAGATTAAATCCTTTAATCTCCCGCGGCAACCATACAAGGATACTGAAATCCTTTTAGTCATGTTTGATATAGACAACACTTATATAAGAACTGAAGATGACATAGCTACTTGATTGTGCTATAAATTGGCACTATGTGCCTGGAAAATACAGAATACTTCCCTCTTTAAGAAAAAGTGAAATTAGTTTAAGAAGTCAGCTATTAAACTTCAAGCGTCCCAAAGAGGAAATGCATTTGACTTACCCAGCATACCGTCAAGTCTATTACGTGGTTCTGTACATGCTGTTCTCCATATGCAGCAGGGAAACACATTGTGTCTTAGAAAGATTGAACCCCAGCTGCGCTGCAGTTTTCCTCCATGTTCCATGCTGCTTCAAGTTACAGCTGCACCACATCAGATGCTTTTGTACCATTTCACTGTGTGGAACAAATGTATGTATCTTCATCCTTTTTTCAAAAAAAAAAAAAAAAAGTCCTGGCGTTTTATATTTTAGAACTACATACTTGTTTACCAGTACATTCGTTTTAGTTTTGGTTTATTCCCAAATTATTAAACTGAAATACCAACCTTTTTTTGTTGTTGTTGTTGTTTGACGAGCAGAGCTTCGGATTCATCTGGATTGTCATTTGAAATTTAGAACAATAAAAGATGTGTCATTTTATAAATCCTTATGGGTGCATTGTATTATTCCTCAAAATGAATTCATTCATCTTCAACGACCACCTTTAAAAAGAAGTTAAGTATTATTTCTGTTTGCTCCCTTGCAGACAAACTGATATGTGGGTGGGCTCAAATGTCCCAACGGAGAAAAGAGGGAAATACCTGCTCAATCATATCCTGTGCACATGTTCACTGTAAGAGTAGAGAGCAGCCTTATAGTAATTCATTATCATACGTCCGAGTTAATTGCCTGTGCAAACACTTTGCTCTCCAGATTGATTATTTTAACAGCCAGGAAAAAAGAAAGAAAAAAAAACAATTAAGATTAGAGAGTTTAGTTTTTGTTTTTTTTTTCCAAAGAGAGGATTACAGTGTTTTCATCACAGCAATAGGATGTTTTGTGTCTGTCAAGACAAAAATGTTTAGAAACGTTTATCATGGAACTGGGCTTGTGTAGCACTTCAACGTGCTCTCTTTGTCCTCGTGTGTGTCTGAAGACCTATGGGTGCTGGTGATCCACCATGTTGTTACTGAGCTAAGAAGACAGGTTTGTGCCTGCAGTGTCAACGGCTAGATGGATGTCAGCAGTATGAGTTAAAATGTGCTTCTGCCTCCTGTCCTTCGGCATTTTTTTTTTTTTTTTTACCTCGTAGTGGGTTTAGCACACAGTCCTGGCCAGGGGGCACCATTACCGATGTCGTTTCACAAGGGAGTTGTGGCAAATGTACCTAGATGGTAATGCACAGCAGCTCAGAAGATACAAAACTTCTCCCTCTTCACTTTGTATCAACGTTTTCTAATCCCAAAATGGTCGTACGCTCCCATTTTCATTCAGACTCTCCTCAACAAATGCACACAACAAAACACATCCGAGCATGAATAGGTTAGCTTGGTGTGAAGAGAGAGAAAAAAAAAAATCTTGGGAGTTGTGTTTCCTTATTCCATATCCAGAGAACAGACACTCCCGAAGGCATGGGATGCAGTAAGTGATGCATTTCATATGACATCCTAAATTTGCTGTGCTTTTTTTTTTTTTTCTAGCCAAGTGCAGATGGAGGATTTGAAGGATCAGGCTTGACACCTGTTTTTCATTAATGCTGCTCTCCTGCATTCACTTTACATTTCTGTCAGATGTAAATTAACAACGTTCCATGTTATGAGCAGGCTGGCTTATTAGAAACAGGTATTGTTTTTCACTTCCCGAGTGAAAAAAAACGCAGCAGAATCTCCTGGAGGTACCTACTTAGGATTAAAAAAATTAAAAAAACCAGGACATTTTGAGTGTTAGCAATATGTTCATCTCTGGGACACAGAACCCATCTCCTTCTCTGAGCGCAATGATGATATCGAACATTACCATCATGTCTGCCTATAATTGTTTGATCAGATGAACGCGGCACCTTCGGGCATATGGAAATTGATCCCAAGGATAAATCGAACTTGTGCAGCTGCACGACTCTCTTCCACGATATCTTGACTGATTTCTTTTGACTTTCCAGTCATGTCAAACACAAGGCAGTATTTTCCAAGTGTGTCCTCAAAGCACATCCTCGAGTGTGACTCTGAATTAACTCAAATGTGTCAGTTAACCTATCAGAGGTTCCCAAAGCCATTACATCATCATCTGAGCTTTTCCTTCACTGTTTAAATGGACAGTAATAATTTTTTAAGTAAACTTCTGAAATCAAAGAAAGTTACAAAAAAAAAAGCATCTACAAAAATTTTCTCTGGCATTTATCAAATTGAAATAACTTTGGTCATGCTAACTAACCTAAAACAAGAGCGTTTGGTCCAATTTAACTTTAGACAGTGAGGAAAGAATGTGTATGCATTTTTTATACAGTGTACAGTATGTAAACTTCTACATACAACTGGATATTCTTTGATTTAAACCACTGTCTGTGGTCCACTACAGCCTCAAGTCTTTAGCAGCCGCTAAGTTTTCCCAGCAGCATTGCTTTGTTTTTATCTCCCTCTATGTTCCAAATGAATACGGCTGGCTTACCTGCTGAAGTATCCCCAAAAGCATGATGCTACAGTTTGTACGACTGTGGTTTATTACAGGTGATGTGGAGTGTTTCCCTCCACAGTGCATATGTGGGGCATTCAATTTTGGTTTTATCAGATCAGAATATTTTCTGTAACATCCAGTGTTTCCTCTACATCTTTTGAGGCAAGTCACAAACAGGAATTGATGAATGATTTTTTTTTCTTTTTTCTTGCTGCTATTCCATACAGGCCAGATTAGTGAAGTGCACGACTGACCATTGCTCTGCCCCAAACTGAGCATTGGATATTTGCAGTTCTACAGAAAAAGGCCTCTTAGCTGTTTGTCATTAATACTCACTTGATCCGGGCTGTTACTAGAGTTGGATACATATGTTGATAGTGCTGTTTCTTCATTAATTTTTGCTACCAAACCTTTTGACATAACACCTGCACGTATGTTGAAATGACTTTAAACACATTTCAACATACATTTACCAATTGTGGCCTGGTACAACTGCACCTTTTGAGATTTTTACGTGTCATTTTCTTCTCACTTCACAGTCATGTGCTACTTTGTTTTGCTCTATCCCATAGAATTCCAATGTCTCCAAACGTCCAAAAGGTGCGAATACTTTTGCAAAACGCTGAACATGTCTTTGTTCAAAACTTCTCTGATAAATGGCATTGCCACTGTGGCAGATGTCTCAAATATTTAGTTAGCTGTACATTAGCATGAAGGTGAAGTTCATATAAAGACTGTCTCATCTCATCCAGCTTCTGTCAGATGTCTTTTCTACCTTAATGTCAAAAATTGCAATCTGCCAAATGTAAACATGAATAAAATGTCTGGGAGAAAATGTGTTTGACAAGCCATCTGCCAGACCTTGTGTGACAGCGTGTACCAAAATAATCATGTAATAGAGACTATGCAGTGAGTCAATCTCTATATAACAGATACACTGCCTGTGGGTTCTGCTGTCTGTCAGTTGGACTCAAACAATAGATTTTTTTTTTCCATCTTCCAGTGCTGGCGGTGTGTGAATCATAAAGTTATTTCGGTAAAAAAAAAAAAAAAAAAAAAAAGTTTGTCATATGGTACATCTTTATCACACATAAACGACTCAGAATAACTGGGAATGTTTCAACCTTGTTGGTCTGTGGATGTCATCTTCACAACATGTCCTGAAGCCAAAGAAAAACCATAAATAGGAATACCACAACACGGGGTTTTTAGCACCTCGTGTTTCTGTGCATGTTTGTTTTTGCTTTATCAAAAAATAGATCCTGGATCTTGATGAGACAAGCTGCACAAAAGAAGGTCAAGCACATGAAAATAGATCAATCAAATATATCTGTTTCCACGTGCAAGGTCAACTTAACGTGAAAATAAAACTAAAAAAACTAAAACATTTGCATGCAAGTAGAAACTGTTTTGTTCTGATGAAACCAAATTCCTTTTATGATAAATGGCCTGTACTTGTATCGCGCTCCATCTAGTCCAGACGACCCCAAAGCGCTTCACCCTACAATCAGTTATTCTCCTATTCACCCCTGGTGTTGGTAAGCTACATTGTAGCCACAACTGCCCTGAAGTAGTCTGACATCATCGCCCCTCTACTTATCTTTTCCGTCTTCCTTTTCTATGTGTAAGCAGGGTAAGAGACCAGAAACCCCCTGGTCTCTTACCCTGGGAGTTCAAAGAGTAGGGTGGCTCCATTGTCATGAATGTCTCTCCTCGAGACCGTGCTCAGTTTCCATGGTAACTCCATGCTAACTTTTGGCAAGTGGTAGTTCTGACCTCCTTCATTACTGTCATGGGTTTCACCAAAGACTCGACACTCGTCCTGAAGACAGAACTTTCTTACTACATTCGTGGCCAGCTGCCTTCAGAGGAATCTGTAATGTAGACTGCTAGCATGCTAGCTCTCCCTGCCGCTAAGCCTTTAATCCAAGGATGAAAAGTTGAATCTAGAGATCACCACCTTTTGTTTTGTTCTGCTGAATGGACATGGATGTTCACTGTATAGTACAGCAAGAGTCTCACATTAAGTTATCTGTGCAGTCAACTTTAGTCCCTCCTAGTCCGTTCTCTGAGTAACAGTCAGTTAAATATGTTGCCAGTCACTAGGCTGCATATTGCCTTCTGCAGCCCTTACCAGGAAAAAAACATATCAAGACAGAAACTGTAGATTAATAATTCTGATGGGAGGAAGAAAAAGGCCTTACTGCCTTGTCGGGTCTGGACACCCTGGAGGCAAGAGCAGAAGGGGGAAGATGAGAACTAAAGTTGGCTCTATCTAGAGCAACATTCTCCATGTCTGCCTGTACCGTTGGAAAGCAGGAGGTTGAGATCACCCCTGAGGTGTTACATAGACTGCTTCAGGCTTTTCTTTGTGTCGCAAAAATTAAACTCCTCTTTGCTTCGAGTTAAAACACCCCCAGTTGCAGCCTACTAGGTGGGGATTGACAGCAATACTGGACTGCAAAGGAATGTTGTTAATATTCGTGTCAGACTGTGTGCAGGATGATACATATGTCCTCAACATTTTGATTCTAAGGTACCACTAATGTCAAAAAAGAAGTAAGAAAGCCGATTAGAAGTGATTAGTAAATTAGTAGTATTTTAGATGTTGAGCTGGGAGTACACAGCTGTAGCCTGGATCCTGTTAAAATTGCTAAATATCCCTATAAATATACCAATAAGAAGTTCAGATGTTTTAGCCTAGTTGGTGGCTGACAGTTAGCCAACAGGTGGTTAAAATGACAGCACAAAACATCCTTAATCTCTATAAGTTTTGTTTTCTCCTCCCAGTTAGTGACAAAGAAGCAAACAAAGAAAGCACTTTTGGCATCTTTCTCTGATTCCACAGTTTAGAATAGAAATCATTCTTTCACGTGATCCTGACGGAGGCACCTTCAGTCCTGCAGAGCGATGGACAGGACGGCAGATGATAGTGCTTAGCTATAAAAGCTTATTCTGATAGTGCTTACTATACATTGTTTGTATCTTTTCTTCCCTGTTAACATTTGGTTTTTTTTCCACTCTGCACCTGAAGGCTGCTGTTAACTACATATACTGTAAGTACAGTTGGTGGTTGGCATTTCTGCCTGGCGCACCTCCTACTATACCGCTGTGCAGTATACTTGAGTCAAAGTGCTGAGTGTACTAATCATATATTACTCCAATAAAAGTAAAACTAGCTTTGTCAATTTGAGTATGTGCTCTCAAATTTACTTACTTAAATATTGAAATAACAGTGTGATGTTCTTACTTAGCTATAGCTATAGCCCCAAGCTACAGTGGTTACTGTCTTACAACCAGTAACCACTATTAGCAACACAAGTCAATATTTTTGTATGCTGTGCATTCAAAGCCTGTGGGAACATTAACAGAGGCTTTACTATTAAATATTTGCAGCTCCATTTCAAGCAATTGAAAAAGACGTGTGAACATAAACAGCAGCAATTTGTACATTTTCACAGACATATTGGAAGATTATGACTTTGCCAAATGAATTTCCAACTTCAGGGGAACTCCCTGTTTATTGTTGTAACTTCAGAAATAGAAATGCCATCTTTTAATGCCCACAAAAAAACAAAGCTATTCCCTGAAACAAAGCACAACACATATTTTCTTCTTTTGTTCACCGTTAGGACAGAACGTCCTATGCAGGAAAATTCAAAGTCCTGTTATCTTACTGTTTTTGAAATATAAGCAAAATTAATATTTACCACGGCGGTACAAATATTAACTTCATTTAATTCATTTCATTTAATCTGCATTAATCTATTTAATAATTTTTTTTATTATTACATCATTTTAAAGCTTTAAATAGGAAACACTTACATTTAAATGGTTGTATCTATTCTAAGCATGCTAATCAATACTTAATCAAACATACTTGACAGAGGTCTGATTCATTAGCACAGGAGAGTGCTGTAACCAAAAAATAAGTATTAACGACATAAATTATAGCAATGTATTTATATATTGGGGACATGCACCACATGCTCTAGGTGGCCTCTATTTGTTTCCCTAAACAGAGGTGATGGTGAATTCACTGACGATGATAATCACACAGCTTCTCTTACACATTTTAATTCAGTTAATTGTTTGTGTGGTCATCCACTTAACATTTAACCACTAAAAGCTGAACATTTTCCACTTCTTTTTGTGACAGATGAAGGTGTTGTCACTTAAATAGCTGCTGGTAGTGCAACACAAGCGCTTGACTCTTCAGATCGCTGTGTAAATGGCAAACGAATTGAAGAGGGAAGAAGTCAAGGTCACTTTAGTAAACATCCTTTCCTTGGAAATTATCTGTGCCTGTCAGGCAAATTAGCTGGGGAAGTGATTATTTGACCACTAAAAGCTGGTGGGAAGAAGGACTCTAAAAAAAAACAACACTTTAATACACATCTTTTTTTGAAAATGTCATTCAACAACAGTGGTTTTAGTTTACCTTGCAGAAATATGTTTTTCTTTAAACACAGTAAAAAAGCCTTTTGAGTATGGCCAATAGGTAATGGCAACATTTTTGGAAAGCCACTTTAAAACCTTAAATTAACTGTTCTCAAATTTTTTAAAATACAATAATCCTCTAAATATGGATGTGATTGAAAGTATATTGATTTCATTTTGCAGTTGTTCAAAATCCCAAGGTTTGGAACAGCACGTTCGTCAAGCTCTTGATTTGACCTGATTCCATTTAATTTGGGAGTTTAGGATGTGATCCCCTGCGACAGACTGGCAACCTGTCCAGGGTGACCCGGCCTCTCGCCCGGAATGTTAGCTGGAGATAGGCACCAGCAACCCTCCCGACCCCACTGAGGGACAAGGGTGTAAAGAAAATGGATGGATGGATGGATGGATGGATGGATGGATGGATGGATGGATGGATGGATGGATGGATGGATGGATGGATGGATGGATGGATGGATGGATGGATGGATGGATGGATGGATGGATGTTCCGTCTTATATTAGTCATAAGCATGATTTGCACTATTCAGACAACCTTTTATGTCAGTTTCTATGTGTATTGCCTAGAAAATGAAGGCCTGAGGTTGGTCACGACTCCCAACATGGCATTTTCTGTATCTGACAGAGGTTAAGAGTTCACAAGGATTAAACACAGTAACTTTGAGCAATAGTTTCAAACTTCCTGTTACCTACTGAAGTTACCTTGGGGTCAAGTCGCTGTTTCACTAGTTTGAAGAAATATCTCCAAGGTGTGTATGGATTTACACCCAAAAATGTACACAGAGAAAGTTCACCAAATTGTGGGGGAATTAAATGACCAGCAACCACCAAAGTCTGGCTCTAAGTTTCCATTGTGGAAAATAAAATTCACTTTTAAAAAAGCTTCTTTGGCGATTTGCAAAATAGGCAAGAGATTGGATGTTTGAATTTCTGATTGGTCTGCTATTGCTAAGAAGTAAGCAATCTGACAATTTACAATGAATCGCAAATATTTTGACCCGCTATAATTCTTTGGACATCTAAGTATTGTGTAAGCCAGGCCAAATAGAAGGAGCACTGTAAAGTTTTTCATATGTCATGCAAAATTTACATCAATATTTAAAGTGATTTTACCATGAGAATTTTGTGAACCTTTGGACAAACAGACATTTTGCTCACAACAATTTTCTGCGCATTCCACAGCTGCTCATTGCTATTTTAAGCGCAGGATTTTAGGAGTATATGCTGTTTTAGACATGCAGAAATAATTTCTTGCAAAAAGAAACTCCACCCCCCAACCTCCCTTTACAAAAAGTGATGTTCGAGTTGTGTGGATTTTTTTGTGTAAACTTGTGTCTATTTGTTTGTTTATGCATGAGTGAGTCATGATGACAGGGTTGCTGCTCATGAGGCAGCCGCTCTGGCTGTGTGACAGAATGAGGTCGCCCCACCGCTGAATGACACGCTCGCCATGTCAGCCTCCTTTTTTTTTTTTTCCGCTCAAACACACGCGCTCACACATTTGCTCGTACACACACCTCACGGTGCCCTAAAATATGCCAGCTTGGATAATAGTAAAGCCTTTGGCTGTAAAGTGAAGTGCTATAGCCCCTCTCTCAAACATCAAGGAAACACAAGAGAGAGATCAAGAGCGTGGATGTGCAATAAGATGATTATGTGTGACTCTTTGCTGAGTCACTGGAGAAACACTCTTCATGGGTTTTTTTTTTTCTTTTTTTTGCTCATTCACAAACTGTTACCATGTCATACACAGTGTCAGATGGGGTTCTGTTTGGAATAAAATGCTAAGATTGCAAGGAAGAGGAGTTTGAGCAAAAGCAGACTTTGTTATTGTTCTTTCAAACAAAACCGTAAGCACATGATTCTTAGAAAGCACTGAAACACAAAATCCATTCGCGTGCATGCGTGGGTGTGAACCCTTGAGAGGATGTGACTATAAGCATGATCCTTTTGGGACACCCTCGATCCGTCTTCTGGGCTCGCTACCCCCGCGCCTTTACGAAACGAAGATGTACTCTCTTGTTCAACTTACAGCGTCTTTGCACTTCTGCACATTGTCAAAGCAATGCAGAGACAAATACATCTTGCCTTACAAAAAGGATAACCGCATAGCTTCTGCAAGCAGAAAATTACTTCCAAGCGAGAGTGGTGGAAGGATAATGAACAGAAAAATTCTTATTATTATAGTAGCTATTCAGTGAAGAATCGTACAAATGCACATAATTCCTCATTGCGCCACATAAACGTTCCTCAAAAGTATTCGTGTCTCCTGCAGATACCAAAACCGGATGAGTTAACGTTATTTAAATGGAAATATCAGCAAAGCTGTCTGACAGCATTTTTGCATAAAACACGACAAACTTCTGACAAAAAAATCACACAACTCTTCAGAGTTGTGTGATTTTTGTAACACAGAGTTATGGCTCGAAATAATTTGAGCCGGGCCTGGAGGACTCTCAGACCATGGGAAACGGTATTGTGTCAGACTAGAGAAACAATCCATGTCAGAGTAGCTTGTTGTGCAAAGTGTTTGCTAATTGCAAACAATTTATTATACAGAAATAATAATAATGTTTCAGTCTTGCTTTACAAATAGCTGCATGTCTTTGTGAAATCCAGCATTGGAAGTTAAAGGGATTTTTTTTTGCATGCATACAAAAAGTCACTGAACTGAAAACCTAACTCAGTATGATGGGTCAAGTTGAGATAACTCAACCCTGGAAAATATTCCAGACTGAGGTGTTTTTAGTCCAGCAGTTTTCAGGGTAGGAAGCATAGAGAGCGAATAAGACCAAAGACACCAAGGGAAAAAAAAAAAGATCTCATTTTAATTTAATGCAAAAAATTTTGCTTTTTTGGTTTAAAGAACTAAAGGAAAAAATACTGTCAGTTTCTGTGCTGTAGACGGACATTTGAATTTAGCCTCTACTCTAACTACAGCAGCTTTTGAAAAGCAGTAACACATCATGCAACTAGTAGATGAAAAACAGTAATAGAAACTCCTACATTTACACAATGTTTAATCCAGATTACATACATTCTGTGAGCTCAAATGTGATTTTCTTTCCCTTAAAGAAATGCGTCACACAGGGACAAAGATACACATGAACCATCAGGCCAAATCACGAGCCGCTGCGGTAACTGCTGCCTCAGGTTAAGGCCTCCACACTTCTCAGATATTTTAGGTAATTGAACAAATTATGTATGCCTCCGTGTCATGTTCTTGGGAAAGTGTGGCTTCGAGCATCAGGCACTTACCCTTGTGCTCATTATTAAAATTGAAAGTTCTTTTTTTTTTTTTTTTTGTTTAGCTGCTCAGGCATCATTAGTCACCAGGCAGACCTTCCGCAGGCTACGCTAGCATCTGTTCAGCCAACCAATCGCAGGAGAGAGAAACTGTAAAGCCAATCAAGAAGAATGTCTGTGTGACACAGGAAGGGTCAGAGGACTGACCAGGCACACAGTCTCATGTGAACATTTTTCCTGTAGATAATTATTTCACGTTTTGATTTTTTTCTCTCTCTTAATTGAGGCACTTTTTCTGCCACAGCTGTAACATTTAAAATGTCAAAGATCAACTGAAGTTCATCTCTGCCACTAAGCATGAATGTATTAAGATGCACAATCTCATTGATGCTGAGCAATGTTTTCCCCCTCACATTAAATTACTGTTTCATTCCTAATAGGACGGTATTTGATTTATCCTATTTACATTTCTAGGCGGGTTGATGTAAAAATGATCACAACATAGAGGCCCCTCATGCAGTCACAACATGCAAATATGCAATTCTGCAATAATGTATCTACAAGATATTTTATTTTAAATTTCAACACTAAAAACGGGGTTTAGAGTAACTTCAGAGGGAACTTTATGCTTAAACAAACTCCCCAATGTAATGTACGCTGCTTACACAGGCAAAAGTATGGCAGAAGAGGATTGATGGACAGTATAGCATATCTGTACTTGTTGGTTTTCTGGGTTCACCAATAACAGAGGCACCTTATTTTTTAAACATATAATGTCTCGTGACATGAGTCACGACATTGTGTAATGCTGCGTTTTTATTTATTTTATTTTTTTTCCTTTTTCTATTTTGTGTGTGTGTGTGTGTAAAACTCTTAAGATGCTATCCAATAATGACAGAACAAAGGTTTGCGTAGAAACGGTATGTACTGTACCAGCCCTGTTCCAAATCCAGACTTGTAAAAATAGCAGTGGGTTCCATTAAGTATGGGCAGTGGGTAAGAACATTTATTGAACTTTAAAAATTTATATGGAATCAAGGGGGCACCTCGTAGGGACTACATTATTTAAAGTGTGTCAGTAGCCAAGCAGAACTCAAATAAGAAGAGAACAGAATGTTATAGTTATTCTCTAACCTGCTACGCATATCCTGTCTGTCTAAAGTAGAAAATATTTAACAACCCTGGTTGTTTAAAAATAGCAAGATTGAGATGTATGTGTCATACAGGGGCAATATATTCCAAGTTATCCAGAGGGCGCATATTTAAGACTTTTCCTGTTCAAAGTCTGTTATTTTTGTTTTTAACGTACTAACAAAAATCCCATTCACGCCGAAATGAGACTTCAATTGGTAAGAAACACGACCCTGAATGGCATCTGCAAGGTCATGCAGACGTCTTCTCGATCTCATCAAGAACACTGTGTGCTCCCTACTATCCGTGACTTGGTTTAAGAGATACCTGACTGTTTAGAATATGCACAAAACTTCAGGATGGCCTATTATACTGCAGACAGCACATCCGTGTTATAGAGGGATCTAATCATTTAAGTATGACCCACTCACACCTGTGTAGGTTGCTCATCACAGTATTTGATGAAGTGCTTTCCACACTAGCCATACATGTTACACTCTTAACATGTAAACTGTCCAGGGGACAACGAAGCTGTGGAGAAGCTCACACATCTCCAAATTGCACATAATGCCTTACTGTTAGGAGGGTGAGGGAAGTTGTGACCTAATCAGGCAAACCAGACTTTTTACAGTCAGAAAAAAAAGCATTGGTGTGACATTAAATTGGAGGAGTGAGGACAAAGATGAGCAAGACAAAGCATTAGCACCCACTGAGAGGGTTTATGAAATGATTTTATAATAGTTGAAACATGGCTTACAGGGAAAAAAAAGAAGAAAGAAATTCTATCTTCAGTTTTTTTTCAACTGCAAGACTGAATGGCGGCGGTGCAGCAAAGTGAAAGTACAAAATACTTGTAAGAGGATATGAAAACGTAGCAACTTATTATTTAAATTGAACTATCTGCTGGTTTTGCATCCATTTAGCACATTTACTGTGGTTAGCAAAAGACAGATACAATGGCCAAAGACGTTGTGAAATATTTACAACATTTAAAAAATCTCTAAAATATAAGTAATAAAATGAAGATTAGACAAATCCTCCAGCTGTGCTAACTTTGAGGTGCAGGCTTACCAAATCATTCCAAAAATAACATACTGGGAAACAAATGAAACCAATACTTCAATTCACCAGAATTGTGGAATAACAATTGACTCACCTGATCGGAGGAGTCTCGATTTCAGCTGCAACATGCAGATGGCTGGGGCAGGATTTGGCATTTGAGAACAAACCCTCTTCCATTGCCAATCAATCCAAAAATCATTAACAAAAATTAATTGTCCAAGCAATGGTATAATGCCTGATCCCTACAGGCTTTTGATGGCCACACATGGCTCATATAAAACACAAAGACATTTCACACAGCAATTATTTCTTGGCCCTATGAGCAAACTATTAAATCACTGTCTATTTTTTTTTTATGTGAATTCATCATGATACGATGCCTTTGGGGAAAAAGGAAAAAATTTTTGTGAAGTCCAATAGGCGCTAGTGGATTGCTCACTTTTTTTTTTTTGGCCTCAAGTTATCACATCCTATCTAATTCTTGGTCAAGCAAAAACAAATGTGTCCCTTTTCTGTTTTGCTGGCAGTAACAAAAAAATACAATTTGAACCTTTTTTCCCTTCTCTCCAGTCTGCTTTAGAGGTTTGCTTTTCGAATGTTCCAAAATGTGGAATCGGTCTAAGATTGAGTTTTGATGTACCGTTTAAAAGAAAAGTCAAAATCGTGCTAGTGTCGAAGCAGAAATCTATGAGCAAGACTTGAAGATCGGGGTAAACAAAGCAACATAGATTCTCTGAAGTGAAAAAAAAAACAAACAGCAAAATACAACAATTTTCAATTTGCTCGTTCACTACTCCACCGCTTACAATCACGCACCACAGGTACAGATAACAGCAGCAACAAGAAAAGCTTTATAGCTGTGCAAATAGTTCTTCCTCAGGCTAAGTGTTCAATTCTTCAGACCTCAAAGCCCTCAGATGCTTCATGTAAGAACTCCATTGGGTATTGCACAGAGCTCTCAATCATCAATTTGGAGCTACTCTGTGGACGCTGTTAGATGATGGATCCCAATTTTCAATTTCAAGCCTTGCTGTTTTTGTGGCATGTGTCCAGAGGGGAGTCTTTCTCATGCAGGCAAAGGCTGCAGTAGCATTTCATCCTTTGCCCACATCCACAATTCACGAGGAAGGAGGGCACAGGCTGGCACTTCACAGACAGTTTTATTACTAAACCATAAAACAAGCATAAAAAATTCTGCATTCTGCAAGAATATACTTGTCTCCAATTATGTGGCACACTACGGCCCGTATGAAAATAGTGTCGTCTAAGCAGTGTGACCAGGGCCGTGCAGAGACCACTAAAGGGGCAGGTGCTCAAAAAAAAAAAAAAAGGGCACATCCAAACGTATTTTAGGACAGAATATTAAAGCCTCTCAGCTTTCAAAGTTTAATAAACAGTGATAAATTACAAAATTGTGAGATATACAATCAAAGCTAAGGAGAATGTCTACATAGAGCATACAACTATGCATATGTAAGATATTTTATTAGTAATTTCTTTCTGCAGGTCTATTTTGTTACAAGAAAGTATTGCAATATTCAAACCCGCAATTTAGCAAGATATGTAAATCAGAGCTGGACCACCAGACATATTTTGTCTTTACATAATTACACTATTAAAAATATAAACAAGGGCACAATGCAACCTTTTAGTGACTGTAATCTATAACAGAGCTGCCTGTCTGTTTGCTGCAGTGGAGATGAAGACGGTCCATTCAGGAAAGCAGAGCTGCATCAAACTTTAACATGGAACTGCAGGAAAAAAAACAACAAAAAAACAAAAGCAAATATTGAATTGTTAATGCATGTCACCATGAGAAAAGCCTACTGAGTTTTGCTTAAAAAACTTTTTTAAACATTTAAATCACATTTGTCTCATGAAGTGATTTTTTTTTTTTTGCAAAACAAACTTATTTGTGCATGTCAGAAATATTTTCTTAATATTCTAAGGTTTTGTTTGTGACTCAGAGTTTTGCTTGTGATTCTCACATGAGTCGTGGGCAGGACGCAAAATCGCAATAAAAGATTTCTGATGTGTGCAAATAAAAAGTTTGTTTGGCAAATAACTTTATGTTCACAAGACAAAAATTAATTATTTAATTAAAACGTTTTTAAACAAAACAATTTGTTTTTAAAAAAAGAAATCATTACAATTCCAAAAGTTTTGATTACAATTTTATTTTACTTAACTGAGGTTAGTTTTTTTCTCCATTGAATAATTGGGGGGGGGAAATTAACTTCAGACTTTACGAACCAGACCCTAAACTTACTTAAAGTCTGGATTGAGTTTTTTTCCCCTTCATTAATGACACACTTTTATTACATTCATTATATTTATCATGGTAATTCAGGGTGAGTTATTTTTAATTCTAAATGAATATCTTTGTTGGACTTTTATTTAAGTGTTATTTTCCTTCAAGATACATTTACCTAACGCCAGAATAAATGCAATCTACATTAAGTAGCAAAGGAAATTAGAAAATCGAACATATATTCATTATGGAGATGATCGGTTTTGGACGGGCGATGTGCCCTTATTGCATAATAAATACTAAAGAATGACGGTTATCATTAACGGTACAGGGAAGAAGCTTTTAGTTATTTTGCTTTGCTAGCAAAGTCGTTAGCTAGCAGCTAGCTTATAGCACAACAGTAACAGCCTAATGTCTGTATGATAAAAATACTGAATCGATAGATAAGAACAGTTTCTCCTCACCTGGCTGTCTCCTGCCGCTCAGTAGTTCGTCAGAGAAAGGCAGACGCAGAGGCCTGTCAGTGTCTGTTGTATTTCATTACCTCTCTGCTTAAACCGCGACTCCGAGCTGAAGCAGAAACGATACTTCAACGTTTTCTGTCATCTGACAAGCACTCCACTTTATTCACCAAAAACGTTTTTTTATTCACCAAAAACTATTCTGTAATCTGGAACGTTCGCTACGTTTAGCTCCAGTTAGCCGCCTCATCTCACTGCGCGAGAGGCAACTGCATCATGCGTCACGGGCAAAAGGTCAAAGGTAACATGGTGACCGGAGGGCTTATTATGTTGTACAAAAAATAAAAATAAAAAATAATAATAATAATAATAATTTTAGTACATGTTATGTGTCACAAGAGGGCTTAGAAAATAATAAAAAAAATAAATAAAACTGGACCAAAAGGGCACTTGGGGGCAAAGAGCAAAAAGGGCAGGTGCTCAAGCACCCCCCGCCCCTCCCTCTGCACGTGCCTGAGTGTGACTAACAGTTTTCCTTAAATATGGTGATATATCCATGGTGCACACAGTGCCTTGCAAAAGAATTCACACCCCTCAAACGTCGCCCATTGTGTCAGATTAGTATAAACTTAGTATAGTGTATTTTATTTGTATTTGGATAAACTAACACAAACCACAAAGAGATGCAAAAAGAGATCTACAAAAATTATTTGTATGTTCATTCGCCTTCCCCTCAATCTAAAAAAAAAAAGAAAAAAGAAAACTTTGTGCAATCCCCGTTTGCTGCAGTTACAGCAGAATGTGCTCAGGGTACAGTCTGCTTGCCACCATCAGAATGTGAATGTATGCATGAATGGGTGAACATTGTGTCAAACACTTTGATAAAAAGCACTAAGCGAGTACAGGCCTTTTACCTTTTGTCTCTACTACTGGTATTATTTTCCCATCCTTTGCTGCAACATAGCCTAACTAAATCTTGGTGAGATTGGATGTAAAGAAAGACATTTTCAAGTCTTGCCACAGATTCTTTGTCAAAAAGTTACTTGGTCCTCTTTGAGTCTCTTTGGGAACCAGGGTTGCGAAACACTGATCCCAACCATTCTGTTGTATCTCTGGTGTATTGTTTATACACCAGAAGAAGGAAGATGGAAGGTGAACTTCCTCCCAGTCTAAAGTCTTTTGCAGTCTTCACCAGGCTATTCCACCCCTGTAGTTAGCTGACAACGGTTGTTAGCACAGGTTTTTATTAAAACATATTCAACTAAACTTGTTCACGAATGAAGGAAGAAGGGAAGGGGAGATCGACAGGCGGATTGGGGCAGCATCTACTGTGAAGCGGGCGCTGTACCGGTCCGTCGTGGTGAAGAGAGAGCTGAGCCAAAAAGCGAAGCTCTCGATTTACCGGTCGATCTACGTTCCCACCCTCATCTATGGTCATGAGCTTTGGGTCATGACCGAAAGAACGAGATCACGGGTACAAGCGGCCGAAATGAGTTTCCTCCGCAGGGTGGCTGGGTTCTCCCTTAGAGATAGGGTGAGAAGCTCGGTCATCCGGGAGGGACTCAGAGTAGAGCCGCTGCTCCTCCACGTCGAGAGGAGCCAGTTGAGGTGGCTCGGGCATCTGGTCAGGATGCCTCCTGGACGCCTCCCTGGTGAGGTGTTCCGGGCACGTCCCACTGGGAGGAGGCCTCGGGGAAGACCCAGGACACGCTGGAGGGATTACGTCTCTCGGCTGGCCTGGGAACGCCTTGGGATTCCCCCGGAGGAGCTGGAAGAAGTGGCTGGGGAGAGGGAAGTCTGGGCCTCCCTTCTGAAGCTGCTGCCCCCGCGACCCGACCCCGGATAAGCGGAAGAAAATGGATGGATGGATGGATATTCAACTAAAAAGGGTATGTGACACGTTTCTTATGTTTTTATTTATATCGAAACGATGACAAGCATGTATTGTCTTTCTTTTCCACTTTATAGCGATGCATTACTTTGTGTTGGTCTGTGACATACATCCTAATATGACAAACTTTAGGATATTTGAAAGTTGTTTTTCTTTGCAAGACTTCGTATAAAATATTAACTACTATGCATATTTGCTCAATTAGATAAGAAACAATGAGTTTTTATGCAAGACACATGCTCACCAGAGAGAAACCCCGTTTTTCTCCACTATTTTGTGAAGACAGATTGAGCAACCCCAGAGGAAAATCACAGGAGACTTGAGAGCTGATTGTGCTATTCAATGGAGGCGTTATTACAATCAGTCCCTCTGCCAGCAATACAGACGAATTACTGATGGGAAGTCATATAGAGACGGGATGAACCAAAAACAAGAAGCCCAAGGAAATGCTGACAATGTCCACTGCGCATCCTGTCTGCACCATTGAGAATTTTTAATTTGTTAAAGTGTCATGGCTGACTACATCTTCAAACCTTGAGTTGTCATCAAAGAAAGTGGAAGGCATTTTTGATTTCTTGTGATAGCCCAAATATAAATGTGGGGAAGTGATTTATTTTTTCTTTCTCCTCAATCTGCTATCGACTCAATGGAGTATCATAGCAGTTAGTTTTAGCTTATGTCTCCAGAGCTGGACTGTGCAGGAGTGTATGCGTGTGTGTGCGGGTGTGTGTGTGAATGGCATGAGGAAGAAGTGATGGGAGAAATTGGGCTGTCTGGCAGTATTATAGCAGCTATCAAACCCCGCTGCTGTAGCAGTCCTCATAATCAGAGCCGGGGAGGCAAATTGACTGCTGAATAGATTGTGGAAATGCCCTGTCAAAACTGAATAGAACGCTGGCTGGAAGCTTGTGACATCGCAATTTTTTTCTTGTCCAAATTATTCATTGTAATGGGGGTGTTTGGGAGGGTGCTAACCTTTGACACATTAGGGGTGTGTCATTTATCTACACTAATGCGCTCGATCTTAAGTCAGAATCTGTGCTTTTAAACAGAGAAACTGAGCAGGACGAAAAGGGGAGACGGGATGAATGCTTTACCTCATTTGACACAAACCATTGTGGGGGGGGGGATGCTACGATTAAAACAAATTTGCTCTAACAATTGAAACATGGCTCTTGCGCTACATTGAGGATTTGGGACAAGTCCGCCCTGCGGCATGAAATCAGTCTGAGTAGCAACCCCTGAGGGCCCTCCTTTAATTAAATCACCTACCTTTATGCCAGCTTAAGGATCCACATATGTTCATGCCATTATGTGCAACCTATAGCAAAAGCAGGGCTAATAAAACCTGACATCAGCTCAAATGGGCTAAATGAGTTCGCGGCTCGGCACACTGCTCACCATGCTAAATTGGCTAAATCCCGTTCTATGTAGATATTACTCATCTATTGGTTTCATCCAGATCACGTCGGATGTTTTTATGCTCCAACACATCAACTGGGTCCAGAGAGCTTGCTCCCCTCGAGTGCGTTCGTTTGGCCTCAAACACCTGACCGAACAGGCTAAATGGTCTGTCTTTATAATATTGAATTTGGCAGGTGAAGAAATTAAGTTCAACCTTGAATGATTTGGAGTGGTCATAATTTTCTTTGGATGACAGTTGTGGTTTCCTGTTGTGGTGGGGGCCATGCTGTTTAGATAAGGGAGACCGCCTGCCACAAAACATTTAGGGTAATAAAGCTTTGGCATTCCACCAGTCTAAAGTAAACCTGACAGCAAGGGCACATGAGGCCATTACGGCTTGTCTGGAGGATTTATGGCATATTTAGCCAAATGTGATGAGCGCTCATCACTGCTAAATAATTTTGGTCAGAGAGAAAGTGCCAGGAAAACATTATTTTTACCCGCTCATGTAACAACATTTGTGCTTGATATCTAAAGTGACCCCAGCCGATATCTCTGACCTTCCGTTTCCTTTTATAGCATTGGACAGAGTGAAAATGTTGATTCTGGAACGACATCACATATTATTTCTTTCTTCTCTTCTCTTCCAATGTTTTGTTGTTAAAAGACCAGAAACATTTAATGACCTCCGATGACAGAATTTTACAACTATGCTTTTCCAAGTATAAACTAAAAAAAAAACCAGAATCTGTAACTGAAATATGCTTCCTCTTTCATCAACTGTGTTGACTCAGCTCTGTTATGGAAGACAGTTTGGTAAAAGCCACAACATTGAAAATTCATCCAAATGTTCTTTGACAATGTTGCTCGTACGATTCACACACAAGCAACTTAATAGCTCTTCTGAAAGCTGAGTCTACGTGTTTTAGCCTCTGTAGCTGTATAATCAAAAGGAGCAGCACAGATCTAAGGCCATTTGCAACTTACACTAGGGATTTCGTTGGTCTGATTCCTTGAACAAACCCTTTTTATTCACACGCTGTCTTGCATTAGAACTTCTTTTAGTTTAGAAATATTGCTGAGGTGTTACACCAAAAAAACTAAGCTAAACTAAATTCATGATTAAAACTATAAGAAAAACAAACTTGAACCAGATAATGAGGTCTACCCAACTCAACCCAAAGAAATTAATCACTTTGCTTTGAGTGTTCTCTAAGTAATTCCAACGATATCGATTTTTAACTTAACGCTGTCCTCGCTTGAACTTCTTTCCTCATCTACTCACACTTCCTTCTGTGTAGCTGTGGTTCAACTGTCCTTCTTTCTCCTCTTGCCGTAAAGCAGTCTCAAACTGCAATCCCCGAGGGCCCAGAGTCCTGCAACTTTTATATGTGTCCCTTGTCCTACACGCTTGAATTAATGGCAAAACTGCCTCTGAAGCACACAGTCAAGCTCGAGCTCTACTGAGCTCTGCTAATGATCAAATATTGGAGCCAGGTGTGCTAAAGTAGAGATATACCTTAAAGTTGCAGGACACCAGCCCTTGGAGACTGAAGTTTGAGACTACTGCCATAATGCAAGGAGCTTGCAATGAAGGGCGATCAATGGTCATTTTGTAGTTACTCGCTTTGTTAGTTGTAGCATAGGACGGCTAAAACTGGGCAAATGTGGGAAACCCATTAGAAGATAAAAACCCCTTGCGACTGTAGTTAAATTCAAATTGTGTACACTGCTTCCCATGCCAAATTAAACATATACAATATACCTTTAGAAATCTATTAGTTTTAATAAAAAATACTGTCAATTACTAATAATTATGTTTGAACTTTTTTCAGTCCTTCTTTTCTAATTGTTTACATCAGTACAGAATAAACAGTTATTATGCTAAATTGTTAATGAAGTCACAGCTTTTATTATTTGAAAACAAAAGTGGTATATTATCCAAATTTAAGGAAAGTTATTATTAATTATTGAAAGTATTATTTTGTGCTCAGATTTGGTCGTACATAAAATAAACTACTCTTGTGTGGCAGATTGGTAGAATATTGTTTAGGAGAACATATTGGACCAAAAAAGTATATACTACTTACTTTGTCTTAAAATTAATTTTTGTAGACCAATTACAATCACAAGATTTCTACCTAAATTGAATGCAAACAAGTACCAAAATAATTTTTATAATTCTTATTAATCCCTAAAATGTACTTTTGCAGGATTTGACGGTGGCACAGTTGGTCATACTGTTGAGTGGAAGCAAGAACGTCTTTGATTCTGATCCATTTCTTTCTTTCTCCATTTTTTCCATGTGTGTGTGCACGGAGTCTCGCCAGCATCCTCCCATATTCCTGGTTAATTGGCTTCTCTCAATTGGCCTTAGTTCATCTGGTGTGCCAGGGAATAACTGGCCATTCATTGCCACGATTCTGACAATATATGTGGGAACAGACAAAAATGTAAAAAAGAACAGAAAATGAGAAAAAAAAATTATCTGGCAGATTTGAATAATTCATGTTGCAACCCAAATTGAAATTGGGGATTAATTTTGATGGGGACATTTTTTTCCCCTAATCTTTCTTTTTAACTATCAATTCACCTATTTAATAGAATTTTAAATGGAAAATTTGGCACAGTGTGATTTGAATTATGCACCATGTTACATGTGAATGATGTCCTCCATAATATCCCAATGGTCAAGATGAACTCTTTTTGTCAGAAGCAATATGCCAATTTTCTACCCTATTTTCACTGACAGACGGTGAGTCGCATTGTGAAGAAATTTATTTTTCTCACCACTGGTAGAAAATAAAGACAATCCTTTCCCCAGGATTGCACCCTCAGAATGCGTCCTTTATGGTTCCCTTCCGTCACAAATCTCCTGTTCCTCCCTACTACCCTGCTTCAATTTCAGCTCATATTTCAAACCCATCAAATGATTTCCAGAGTCATTTCAGTAAATATGAGACATTATGTTGCAGATAGAGGTGGCGGGAAGTATACATCCTCCCTGGATATCATGTAATCGTAAGAAAGCTTTCTGCACTGAATGTTTATGTTTGTGCTTCAGTGCCTCTTTGGGCCTTTAATCACCGCTCCTTAGCGACACCACTGATTTCTCATTACTGGCTCCTCGGAGCTACTGACAGACACATGCTGGGGACAGGGAATGACATGAGCCCCCCAAAATCTCATTACCACCAAGTCACATATATGAGGGAATGACACAGAATATTCACTCCTGCACCGTCTTCATTACACATCCCGCTGTGTAACTGAGGAAAAGAACTGTTTGAAGACAAATGGTCTTTCCGTTCTTTGACTACTCATGAGCCACATTATCAAAGTTCACAGCACCCTTACCTCCTGCGAATGGGTGACTGACATTCAGCTGAGAAGTAGCATCGCAGTGCCTTGTGTTCATAGCGTTTTAGCTTTTGCATATTTTGTCACTTTGCAACATAACTGGGATACTTATGTGATCGAGCTTTACTGTAAAGCGGAAGGAAAAGGGAACAAGATTTTTTATCGTTTTTATGAGTAAATGCCTAGAAGGTGTGGTACACATTTCCTGACTAGTGACCCTGATTTCCAAATGGTTTCATCTTAGAAGATGACTCTGGACCAGTAAACAGACATTTAGTGGACTCTATTTACTACATACATGACTTCTGAAGGCAAATTTATTGAACAAAATTTTACTTTAGCTATCAGAGTAGAGGGTGGTGGAAAGAAATGTATGCAAGACTTTTTCAATTTCAACTAATAAAGTAAAAAAAAAAAAAAAAATTAAACGTATGTTTTCTTTCAAGATGCACAGATGTCATTTCGTGTCGATGAATCACTTAAAATCCCCCCAAAAAACATACATTGAGATGTGTAGTTGTCATGTTAGTCTTACATGAAGTTCAAAGAAAGATAAATTTCTCTCTGTAAGCCAACATTGTGAATGGTTTTGAGTCGGGGTCAGCACAGGGGCTGTAGCCATCATCAGCTTCTGTTTGATGAACGATGCTCATAAATAAATCTCTCAGCATTGTGTTGACCTGCTGGTGGCCTTAAAACACTACAGTAAGGATTTGCTTGATTAAAACTACAACCTTTCAGTGTTTTGGACGGAATAAATTTGTAACAAGCACTAAAATTAACACTTTGTTCTTATTATCTTTGAGAATAAATTCTGGTTCTAGATGAAAGTGCCAAGAAGTGCCATTTTTTAACATTACTGCATTACAACTAAGTCAAACAAATTTAATTGAGCTGCATTATAAAAGATGTGCACAAATGCATGATTCTCTTCAATTTCAAAAATGGCTCCACAGTTTAATTAAGACAAACAAGCAATCTTAAGGAATTAAAGAAAAGAGAATCTAAGGACAAAACATGAATTAGCTGAAACACAGATAAAGAAAATACACAAACACTGTTAATTTGTTTCAAGCATGTTCATAGAGATTTCATTTGAAATTATAAATCTCCACTCAAATTATGATGTCATTACTTTTAAAGCTGCAGTATTTAACTTTTATAAAATATTTAACAATGCATATGTATTGAAACCGTCACTGTGTTGTGCTAGTGTGGTACGAGAAAGATAATCTGAACAAAATGGAGCTCCTCTGCCGTCTCCGAGTGCAAACTAGAAACAACCAAAGCCAGGGGGCGGGCTTTAGTGCGAGTCTGGGATTGTTTTTGCTGCTTCTGGACTTGGAAGACTTGATGAAACTATGAATTATTTTGTCTCCCAAAAAAAAATATTTTAAATATTTGTTCCATTTGTGACCTCAAAAAAAAAAGAAGACTTTGAAGTGGCCTTGTCAAAGTCCGAATGAGATGCCGTTAGAAAAAAAAAAAAAAAAAAACACCAACGTGGATGAGTTAGAACAACTCTGCAAAGACAAGTGGCCAAAATTCCCCCACAGCGCTGGAAAATACTCATTGCAAGTTATCACAAACACTTGATTGCAGTTGTTACTGCTAGAAGGCAATCGCTTTTTCCACACAGGACCATGTAGGTTTGTTTTTTCTTCCTTAAAAATAAACACCTTCATTCAAAAACTGCCTTGTGTTTACTTCTATTGTCTTGTTTCCATTCTATTGTCTAAGTTTCCATTGTGAAATTTAACTACTGCAAGATAGATAAATAAATAATACAAGAAATGTATATTGCATATACATTTGTTTATATGCACCTTTTCCCAGGAGGACAATAGCTGTGGAGAAGTCTTTTAAAATAAAAATGACGGTAACACTTTATTTGAAGGGGGGTGAAGAAGACTGTCATGACACTTTTATAAACATGACATAACACATGTCATGAACATGAATAAGCCTTCATGAATATTTATGACTGTTGTCATGAAGCGTCATTCGGTAAATTATGACACTTTTTATACAAAGTTGACATTATTCAAAATGTCTTTGTTATGACAACTTGACATTAACCAAGAAATCATTGCTGTTTAAACTTTAACTTTAATAACATAAAATTACCTAATTTTTAAAGTCCAATCAGTAATACTTTTATAACAAATTTATATCGGTAATGATTTCTTGGTTAATGCCAAGTACCGAATGACACTTTATGACAACAGTCATATATATTCATGAAGGCTTATTCATGTTCATGACATGCGTTATGTCATGTTTATGACAGTGTTATGTCAGTCTTATTCACCCCCTTCAAATAGTGTTACCAAAATGACTTTTATTGCCAATGGCCCAAAACATTTGTCTAAATATCTAAATCTTTACAGGTTTGGAAGGAATTTTTGTTCAACTGAATGGCAAAAAAAAACAGTCAATGAAAAAAAGTAGTGTGTAGAGTGACAAACATCCCAAAAAAAAAAACAAAACAAAAAAACATGCACGATACGTGAAAGCAGGCCTCCATCACATCTAAATTAAATATAATTTTTATGTGGATGCGGAAGCTCCTAATTGCTGTGCAGATTCATTAGTCAGCCAATTTTCCAGTATTTCAAGTGGTCTCACTCACAAAATGACCAGGTGTATTTTTTTCTCTTTTTTTTTAGAATTGAATTCCTCAGACAAAATGCTAATCAGTATGCTAATCACACCTATTTAAAATAAATTGTGCCTTAATTAGTCTTGAGTGTTTTTGATCAAAAGGGAATGTGGGTGGGTTTTGCATGTTGGAGCAGGCTTTGGAGCATAATGTAGAGGTAAAACAAGGCAATAACAGTACGCTGGTGCATCCATGGAGGAAAGGAGCATTTCAGTGATTTATGGGAGGGGGGGGGATCAGGATCTCAGAATATATCTTTTACTTTTGGATTGTGAACATCAGTAAAAAACCAACAAGGGATAACGAACGGAGTGCTCTTTGTTCTGCCAAAATGGCCCAGGATCTGATTCAACAGACCAGCTACTCTGGCTGAAATAGTTGTAGAAGGTTTTGCATCAGCAGACAAAAAAATACACAACAGTCTGTTGTTTATGAGGCAATAATGAGCACATGAGCACCAGACGTGGATCATGGAGCAAAGGAAAAACAACCTGGCCTGATGTCATGTTTCATTTACATCAGACAGGATGGCTGCTTGTCCTGCACGCACAAGCAAGTCGGCAGAGGCACGGGACTTTCTCCTTCTATTTTTAACGACCAGTTTATTCAAAGTTTTAGAGGATTCTTTTTCAACAACTCACTGAAAGATCCAGCATTATTTCAGTCAATTGACTATTGTTTTTTTTTTTTTTTTTTTTTTGCAGTTGAAAACATTTTTGGTTGATGTTTTTGAGATCATTGCTCTCTTGCATGATCCAGTTTCCACCATCTCTCCAAAAATAAAAGCATTTGTTTTTGGAGACATGGCCTTATATCCGACTACAGAATATGTTAGTGTACAGGCGTTGTTATGGTTGGCTCTGCGACAAGTCATCATCACCACTGTCCTTGACAATTGATATGCAGTGTTTGTACTGATATATGTTTGGTTTTCTTCAGACACATGTCCCTGTCTTTTCTTTGAGTGAACCACAAGTATTGTCAAACTTCCAAATGTCTTAAGACCACTCTGCATACAAGCTCTTAAACTTTACATGCATTATGTGCCACCATAATCTTCCCAGGGAAGTTTTCTTCTGGCCATTCTTCCAAACAAGAAATAATGTATTTGTTTAGTCATTCTCTAATCGGTTTTTGCATGCATGCCAACTGGGGACTATATGCTCCAGACAGGCAAGTTGCCAATATTTCCGCTTTCGTAAAGGTGGTCACACTTGTATTTAATTAGTAGCACCTAGCTGCCCATTTCCTCCTTAAATCATATGGAAGCAGTGAGGCTGTACGTAAGCATTTTCCACTGTAAAGAATAAATGTTTCCTGAGTGCATACTTGGGATCAGTTTAATATGGTGGTCACTAGTGATTTACTCCACAGTGTTCAACCAGACCCTACACACTCAAGAACAGCAAAGTTAAGCCACTTATTTTTCTCTTGAGCAGTAGAGTACAGGCTAAAAAGCATCTAAATCTGAAATGGGTAAAAATAGTGTCAGACTTTCTGTAAGGCATTTTCAACAATGAATCCTCAATGGTAAATGGTTCAAATGGTAGTGATCTAACATGAAACAATTTAGACAATAACTACAATTACTGGGCAACTTTGCTCTATCTGACTCGTTTACGTCTTTTGTAAATCACAAATGATCATCATTTCCCTGTGGAAGAGTTTCAGGTTGTTGTACACATAGTGCTATACCTCTTTAGAAATCCGTCTTTTTCACATTTAGTGACTTTCACAAAGGAAACGATTACTTACTCCACAGGCTGTCAGAACATGTAAAGTGTAGGACCCTGAAACCGCTGAGATGTTTTATTTAGATGAATTTGAATACATGTCAACGTTTTTTACTATAAACACTTAATGTCCAAGGGTTAAAATGAATGCACATATGCTTTTTGATCCGTGTGAGTAGACCTTGGACTGTAGCTCCCTCAGCAAGGGATAATCTTATTTTGAATTTAATAGTCTCTCTCTCTGATGTTAAAAGTCAAACAAAATAGTTGAGCCATCAAACATTGAACGCCTGTGTCAGATTCAAATTGCCAGTGAGACAACCTTGAGGTTTAAGAGTTGAGCCATTCCTCCATCCACGCACACGAGAAATGGGATGTTCAGTACTGCAGGTCCATTGACCCAGTCTGGTTTTATTGAAAAGTGACAAAACAAGACTCCAAAAGTAAATCATGTCTTACTACTTTATCTAAAACCATTTTCTAGTGTCAGAACCTGTAGGACCTCGCAGGTCTTCCTCTTTTAAACTCTTCTTTCTCCTCTCCAACTCTCGGTTCTAAAGTTAAACCAGACATTTTGAACTTCATATTGCAATCCCGTTTTGCTCTAAAACATTCCATATGACAGATTATGACACCTGATCAAACTAAAATTAGTCAGGTTGATATAATGTATAGGCCTCAAACAATAAATGACAACACACTGCAAAGTTAATAGAGTTAGAGCATGATTTAGAAAATTATTTCCAGATGCCATCTGTGAAAATTTTGTTTTATACCAAAACAATAGTTAGACATTCATCAATTTTCAGGAAGCACCCAGCCACAGATTGACCTGAAGCACAGACCTTAAATTTCTTTTAAGACCACATGCAACCTATTCCTTTCTGGCTGTGCTCCCTTTGGTCTTTCACTAGTTGTAAAGTGTTAGGAGCAAAGAAGGTTTTGAACTGCATCTTTATTCATTTGGTTGCAGAGGATAAAACACAGTCTGAACAAGTTGACCTCGCTTTCAATCGTTCTACATTTGCATCCGAAAGGGACTTTTATACAATTTAAGTGGGCTGAAGAAGAAAGTAAGAGGGCACTTTAGCAACTATTGCCTTCTATCGTTGTTCCTCGAGACATATGATTTCCGTTATTTCGTCTAATACACGGAGCACCGGTACATTACTTTTAGCAAATTCATCAAGGGCCCGACTGACGGGGGGCCCACAAGATAGTTTTATTTGTTGTTGTTCATAGAAATAGAAAAAAATGGGGCTTTGTCAATAGCAAAATTAATATTGTACAATTATCATATTGTATTTTTATACATTGTTTTTAGCAGTAAAAATGTAATGTTACCACTCCCAGACCAAAAAGGACACATCC
Organism: Poecilia reticulata; assembly: GCF_904066995.2. Taxonomy (NCBI): domain Eukaryota; kingdom Metazoa; phylum Chordata; class Actinopteri; order Cyprinodontiformes; family Poeciliidae; genus Poecilia; species Poecilia reticulata. The sequence goes on along the minus strand of NC_088840.1, from coordinate 9,569,157 downwards.
GTATTTGCACTGGTCGTTATGCATTGAGCAGGATACGTCACGTAAATCAACTTGTTGCTAAAGTTACCGAGGCGATCTCCACAGCAACCGCAGAACAGTTTTCTTCTTGGGTTTCCCGTCCCGCTTTTTCTGTATGCGCACATGAGTGTGGAAGCTGAGGGAACCATTTACTTCAGCTTTATATTTAACGAAAAAAAAATATATAATAATAATCTCATCTGAATGTCGTCTCTGAGCTGGACTCGTGGACAGCTGAACTACCTTTGCGGCTGCTATCTATCCCCTCCTTCACAGCCTAGCCGACTTCTGATGGGTTCAATTGGAGAAACGTTATTTACCTTTATTATTAAAATCTTTGGCTGAAGAGGCGATTGTAATCCCAGTGTAGGGTAAGAGTAGATTATGACGGGAATTTATTGATGCAGCATATTGAAATGACAGCCATCGAGAAAGTCTAGTGCTCCTCTGATTCAGAGATCTGGTCTTTGTCCCGCCCCCACAGCCAATGAACCAATCAACTGCTAACTCCAAACTGGCGGTCTGGCCAGCCCGATTAGAACCCCAGCTCTCGGGTTCCAGGGAGCGGTGTGGTACCGGGCTGGAAGTGCTAATGCAAAAACGAGGGTCGACCCGGGCCCAGCTGTACAGCGCAAAAGGGCCTATAGATGACCTTATGTACCTCATAAAGCTTCGAAGCTCTATGAGGTTATAAATGCTTGTATCTCAAAGCATAAGTTAAGATCCAAACAGTTCTTTGAATATCAGCGTTGTCTCACAAGGAGTTTTAGTGTTGTGAACTGTTAAATATATTGATTCATACTATACGAGCACGTAAAGAAAAATAATTCCTATGCATGTGGGTGGAGGCTCTTACATACGAAACATTCTAATGAATGATTGTGCACCAATTTTGAGCCCAGAGAAATAATAATAAAAAAACCCCAACAAATAATAATAAGCCATGGCACATCAGTTACAAAAATGACAATCTTTGAAAACTTCACCAAAAAATTATCTAAAGGCCTGTGAGGGGTTACGCCTTAGAGGAACACACCCAACGTTAAATGTTAAATTGAACACGCAATTTCACAAAGGGTCAACAGTGGCCATTACAGGCGACATCCTACAAAAAGCATAGGCCCTGCTAAACCCTCCAGAATTAACTGCACTTGCAAAGGGGCTCCTAAGTGTGGAAGGAGATTGTTGAGGTAATAATTTTTATTTTTCTTACAATTTTCCCCAAGAGGACTTAAGTTGCTATAACTGTAGTTCTAAACTACAGAATAGCAAAAGGCCCCATTACAGAACAATACATGAACTCTAAAAGTAGATTTCTTTGTACTTTTCAGTTTGCTGCTGTTAGGATGGTGAGGTCGGGAAAGACAGATGTGCCAATATGCAACATGCAGCTGAAACAAGTATGATAATTTGTCTTATGTATATTTGGTCAAAGCTGCAATTGTCAATTTTTATAAAAACAGATAATCTGCGGGAAAAGAAAATTAAGTTCCTAGTGCCATTGCACTGTTGATCTTCATTGTGTACGTGCTTGCACAGGCTTCCTTCCTTGCACAGCGTTGGGCGGATGTGAGCAGCATGTACACTAATAATTGACATTAGTGCTGAGACCCTCCTGTGTATTTACACTGCCATGTATATTCTTGCACATGGCAAATATACACATCAACCGTTGACATATCAGTTGATGTGTTGTGTGGAGAATTGTCCCTTCCTGATGTATGAAGTTGAAGAAGAGTAAGTAGTAAAGCATGTTGCTATTTTAATTTTATAATTAGTGTTGATTTTGTTTTTCTGTTTTTGTTCTCATTTTTAGATGACAACATGTAAACTCACAAACCTGATTATAAATATAAGTTTGTATTGTATTAACAGGGTAAAAAGGAACAGAAATCAACAGCAGTGATCATCGATGTCATGGACACAGATGATCCAGAGAGTTAAGAAATTCTGCTAGATAATGAAGAAACTTGTTTCATTTCTGCTTTGTTTGGAAGCCGATGGATGCTGAGCTCGAGAAGGGAAGAGTGGCAGATATAAAAGTGAACGGAAAAAGAAATCATGGGCATAATCACACAGTAATTTTAATGTAATTCAAACAAATATATATTGAGATCGTTCCATAGCGAGATCTTGCCTCAGAACCCCAGCGAGCTCATGTACCTCATAAATCACTATGCAAGAAGCACTACGATATTATAAATCCTTGTATCGCCAACAAAACCTTAAAAACATTTAAATAAAAAACTAAATCCTTGTATCTCAAAACATCAGTTAAGACCAAAACCGTTATACAGAACTAAATATCGTATCTCACAATGATTTTTGCGAAGATTAATATCCAGCCGCTGTTTTTTTTTTTTTGTTGGGTTTTTTTTTTCTTCCATTTTGGTCTAGGATATTGGGCATCAACAGGAAGGAGAAAAATCTTTGACACCTACTTTTCTGGAAAGGATTTGGTCAAAGCTGTGAGGATTTGGGCTTCCAATGTGTTTTTGTTTATTTCCTGTGTTGTCCCATTCCTGCGTTGTCCCTCGTTCCCTGTCTGGTCCTTGTCGTGTTTCGCCCCAGTTGCTACATAATCTTGTTCATACGAGATGGTACTCAGGATGAGAGCACAGTCTTGGGGAACATTTTTTCCACTGTTCCCAAAGAAAAAATGACCCGGAAGGGGTGAATGCTGAACGTGAATGTGGAATGTCATTGACTCAATGCAATCTGCTGGGTTTCCTTAAAAACCGTTTAGATAACGTTGAATAATTCAGAATTGGGTTCTGTTCAATAACTTGAATCAATCTCGAGAAGTATTCAAACGGCAACTCTGAAAGTACAGCAAATATGATGGTTCCTCACAGACCTCCTGTCAAATATGACCAAGGTGGATTTGGAGAGAAGCCAAAATCATTAAAAAATTATGAGAATGTCGCAGAAAACAAAATGAGCACCAATTTTGAGGCTGGAGAAATCAACGTAAATAGTACTGCAAATAATTATCCTGACGTGTCAAATGATAATTTTCACTGCCAAAAAGAAGAAGAAAGTTTATGGGATAAAATGTTAGCCAATATTATATTTTGTTAGTCTGTGGCAGACAGGCAGCACGTAATGATGTGGTGCTGTTTGTACTCAGGAGACCACCACTAAACAGTGCGTCAAAACGCATCAGACAGTAAAGAACCCACCTTGACATAAAAGTATGAGCTAAAACAGCTAGTCAGAACTGTCTCAACTGGCACACAGTGGTCTCTGAAGGCACGTCTTTGTATTTTGCCTTTTTTTTTTCTAAGGTAAATAATGTTTCCTTTTTGGCTTTGGTATCTGAAGACCATGTTGAGCTGTTGGTGTGATTTTAAGCATTTTGATTGTTTGAATAAATTCTGGTTGATTGAAGTTGAACAGTGACTGTTGTCTTTGTGGTTTCAGTTGTGGTTTCATGACATTAACGGACATTTTAGAAATAACGACAAGCATTATGTAGAAAATGTCTCGTTTCTCAACAATACATAAAAAATAAAATATCAAAAGTTAATTTCCTATTTGCAGGTTCTCTGTGGGTGCTCTGGCTTCCTGGCACAGTCCAAAAAGATGACTGTTTGATTAGTTGGTCAATTCTTCTTAGGTGTGAAAAGAAAAATAAAAAAATAAAAAATTTTGTGAATAAAATATTAAAGAAAGTGCTGGGTTTGATTTATTCACACATTAATGACCACTTAACACATTAATGCATAAGCTATTGTTAAATATCAAAAGCTATCGTTAAGAGAATTAAGGTTTTTTTTTTTTTTTTTACAATACGTCTTAATATCCTTGTCCTTTGTAGATTACATTTATGGTTACTGTCTTAAGGATTTAAGTGTAGACTCAAAACAATTTATTTCTGACATGACCTCAACACATTTGGCAACACGAAATGGAACCGTCATCTCTCAATTTTATTAACTTTTAAAGGGTGATATGATCACAATTCAATGACACTTTTTTACTTGCGTTGGGATTGCATTATGGAAAAAATGTGTTCTGAATTTTTCTTGCATCACGTTAAGGACTTTCCAATACTTCAAATTTATAACAGCACATCATTTAAAAACCTCTTTCATTACTCAAGACCCACCAAATCACTTTAAACGCTCTTGCAACAGTCAGTTGTTGTTATTCATAAAATATGGGACTATGAATTGCTCGACATTAAGTGAGTGGCAGTTTAATTTTCACCATACGTATCACAGGCTCTCTATACCCTGAAATGATAGCCGGGCTGCCGTCACCTGTGAGGACGCTCATGCTAGTAACAGCTTTATTTATGTGCTACAGAAATTTTTATTTTCAACTTACTTGTTTATCGATTCAGTCATTTTTTCTAAAGCTCAGGATATTTAAGGCCTGCAATTTCTGCTGTCATCACTTGCAGCACTAGGTTGCAATTACCAACAATCAAGATTTTGTTTTTTCCATTCTGTGTGTACATCTTTTGCTTTGATGAAATTTCTCATTTTATTGTACAATTCAGTTGCTCTGCTCTAGATGGCCGAGAGAGGTCAAACAGTTGATTTTTAAGCGAATTTAACAGAAAATGACACAGCAGTTAAAAACATATTTTGAGGTGATGTTGGCTTTCTAATTTTTCATTAGAAAGGAATATGTTAACCTTGTCTGTGATTGGAGCTGTGGGGATTCCGTGAAGGACTGCAGATGGAAATTGGCGAGGAAACAAGCAGGTGGCTGAATCTCTCGCTGCAGTCTTTGCATCAATCTTCCAGTGTCTTGCCCTAATTAGGCTCTATTTACATACCACACCTGCTAAAATAGTGTTGTTATTTTCAGATCTCCTTGTTTGTGCAAGCAATCATTTACTGTGGAGATAGTTAAGATTTTTGATTATTCTTCCAGCTAAATTTTTTTTTTTTCAATTTCCTTAATGAAATACATGGGATATTTTCTTGTTCAGAAAGATAAAGCTTTCTCATTTTATAAAAACTAAAAAAATTATGTATATTCCAGGTGAGCCCAGCCTGAAATGTTAAATGGACAGAATTTTTCACGTCATTTAACATTCAAACTGCTATTTTGCCAGTCTCAGATTGGTAGGCAACTTAGGTCACATCGTCAGGTGGTAGAGGAAGCCAGAATCAAATCACAACTTTCAATTTTCAATACATCTACTTTATGAATTTGTTTTGTTCATTTGCAAATTAAGACAGCCCTTCAACAGTCAAAGCAGACATTTTATCCAAAGTGGCTTACAAGATAAAGCCGACAACCTTGGCTTCAATATTTTTCCTTGCAGAGATTTAGTTTCCTTTGTAAAATTTTCGCTTAGATTTATGGTGCATTTGGCTGTCTTCCCATCTATTCATGACTTGCATTAATCTTTATCTTCTTTTTGCTTGGTTTTAATATGTAATAGGAATTTTGGCCAGAATAAACATACTTTACTTGCTTTTGATCCATACTCTTAACTTGCTTTTTCCTCATTTTCAGCCTTCCTTCTTGAAACTAATCATTTTTCCAACATTAATTGCAGTCGTAGCTTGGTATAGTGTTTCTACGGCCTTTAAAATGCCAGGACGGAACAGCAAGAAGACGGTTGTTGTCCATTTTCAGTCTTCACACTAGGGCCCCGTTTACACGACAACGATTTCGGGGGAAAACGGAAGAGTTTTGTTGCGTTTGTAGTGCGTATTTACACGAAACCACCGAATGTTTTCTCTGACAACGGCACAGATTGAAAACGGGTTCCAGAGTGCGATGTTTCTGAAACGTGTACCGTTTTCCGTTGTCGTGTAAACAGATCTTTTCTTCCAGAGAATCCCCAGCTCATGCATAGTATGACGCAAAACTTTCTACAATCCACAGAAGAAAAAACTACTCACAATGCTGGTGTTACTGTTTCCAAATCAAATACGGTTCCCTCAGCGTCTCTTCACCACTCCGCACCGCCCAGGTGGCAAAATACACGGGCTGCTTGTTCAGCGCTCTTATCTAGAGAACTATAGACCAGCCCCAGCTCCAGACGAGTTTAACAAGGGGGGGGGGGGCATCGACTTATTTTGGGGGGGCAAAATGAGTTTACATAGCTGAACATAGACAACAATATCAGTAGCCTACAGGCTACTTGTTAACAAGCTTAACGTGCTGTATTGATATTAGCTAGTCATCTTTTAGCTATCATCATCTGCATCCAACAGCTTTACTCAACTCAGTCGGTTAGTTTGGGGGGAAAAACTGTGCCAAGTTATTTACGTTTTGCTGGTTTGTTGCCATGATTCTAACACCTGCGCAGCAGCAGAAGGTCTACTTCGCTGCCTCACAGGTGTAAACCCAGCGCGAGCGTCTCAGCGTTCATGTTGCGTTTGAAGGCGGCTCGGAAAAAACAGGTTACGACTTGTTAGCAACGGATTAAACTGTTTTAACTGCTGAAAAAGGTGACAGAGGACACGAATATGGGAAGTGCGGAAGCTCCTATTTTATCAAATTGATATAGGAATCAATATATTCCTATATCAATTTGGCCATTCCAAGGTAAAAACAATAAAACAATAAACATCTTCCAGTCCGGGGTTCGCTACGGACACCGTAAAATCTCAAACAAGGTGTTTCACCAAATGCATGCGCCCTCTAACCAGACGCACACAATGCGTGTTTTCTCCCAATCTATGGGAGAACGGTACCTGATGGGGAAACGCGAATCCACATGCCTTCAAGTAGAACTTTTTTTAAAACACTCAGTTTCAAAGAACCTTGCACCAACTAGGCGCAGCCAGTGTATTACACGTTTTCGAGGTGTACCGTAACTGTGTAAACAGATCGTAATTAGAACGTTTTCGCCCCCTAGATGTCAATCTACAGAAGCACCTATCATGGAGGAAAAAAAAAAAAATTTGAGCGCCATCACATTATAGCGTGATACTTATCCTGTTTAAATGTGATATATTGCATAAATGTGATATCTTGTTTTAACGTGATATGTTGTATAAGCGTGATAGTTATCTTGTTTAAATGTGATATGCTGTATTAACATGATAGTTATCTTGTAGAAACGTGGTACTTGCGTTGTATAAACATGATCATTTCATGTCCAGAAGGTGGGGTTAGTATGCTTTTTGTGCAGGTATAAAGAAGGCTAGTACAGTGACTTGCTTAGACATAATTTCTAAGGAGTTGGGCAAGTTTTCCTTCGTGCTTTGCTAAAACATGGAGAGATACTGATTCTGCTGTACATTGTGGCTGAAATCATTAATAGTATGCACTCTGAGCAGGATCCTAAACAAAATGGGACTGCACAGAAAGAAATGTCAGTCCTATCCTCTAGATGTGGCTGCGTTATCGCGTTTAAATAAGATAACTATCATATTTATGCAACATATTATCACATAAACAAAATAAGTATCACGTCATAACGTGATGGCACTTGAAAAACTTTTTTTTTTCTCCATGATAGCAATGCGCTTCTGTACAATCCCTGTACATTTCAGAAGTAGTTGCTCCAAAATGCCACCTTTTTGTCTGTGTAAAACACCTAGATGAAACTATACAATCAATTTGTCTAGTCTACCACATGCTGGGCTTTTGATTTCTTGTCTTGTTAATAAATTTTTTTAACTAAATTGAGAACATGGTCATGCTTTAATAGCTGAAGTGTTTAGTATTTACATAAATTTCAACAAGCAAGTATTTTGCTATCTTCCATGTAAAACAAATAGGGCTATACAGTAAAATCGCTCAACCTGAGCTGTACATAATTACATTCCGTTCAGGTATGTGCCTGTCTCTCAGTCACTAAACACGCAAGTTAACTGCTCATTTGAACAATTTTTGTGAATTTTTAGACGCAATTTCAATTCCATTAACATGAAATTTGTATTCAGACATACTCTTTATCCTCGGAAGACTGCTTTTGCAATATTGGTGCAGCCTGAGAAACGGTTAACCTCACAGAACTCAATATCTAAGGTTCATGATAGATTTTGTTGTCGGTTAAGACAGAAAAACTGGCATCTTCTTTTTTTAACTTTTAGCAAACATAATATTGACTTGTACTAAATACTGGCAATAAAAGATATGACAAATTTTAAGTCTGAGAAAAACCGCAGTCAACTTATAAGCACTCCCCTTCAGTAAGCAAAATGTAGAACTACAGAGACCAAATGCAATGAACATATTGGAAAGTACAAGATATGCTGATGAATAAAATAGTATGTACAATTAAATAAATTATCTCAATAATACTGTTGCTGTAATATGAAAAGTAATCCAAATCTTAGACTAAGGGTAAATGCTCACCAGTCCAGAATAAGTCTTGAATCAGACCAATTCCTTTGTCAAGAAAGTCCGATTTGTTTGGGAGGCAAGAATACAAATTTGAATTCCAAAACGGACTTAAAAAGTGAACTCTGGTCCGCCTAAAAACCTAGGTCTCTATCAGGTTGATGTGAACTCTTGCACGGATGAAAACATATCTGAATGCAACCTGACTAAAAACCGTTCCAAAAGTCTGAAGTAAAATACAACACAGGGCATTCTGTGTCAATGCAACCATAACAAACCTGCGTTTCCACCATTAGCGGAAAAATGGCTCGTGGTCTGACGTGGAGTGAAGAGGAAGTGAAGGTCCTCATACAAATACAGTAAGAAGGAAATATATCCCATCTACTTGTAACCACTCACAAAAACTAGGTTTTTGAGCTAATTAGTGTGGAAATGGAGACATTGGGATTCCCTCGTACAGTTGCACAGTGTCACACTGTGACTTCGCTATCAATACATCAAAATATGTGGCATATAAACAATTAGAGGCAATTTCTGCATACAATGTTTGTTTGTTTTTTCATATTTACTGGTGGAAATCTCCTTCCAGACATCGATCAAATATCTAAAAGCAGTTATAGGTATAAAAACACAATTTCGCATATTAAACTGCTTACAAATATGAGTTCCAATGTTTTAGTTCTTTGCCACTAATGTGACCATTCTGAACTTAATCACTTACTAATGCCATGTTTTTTCTAATAATCATTACGTAATTGTCCATGTCAACAGGATTGGCCTGGTGACTGTATTATGCACATTGTCACTGGTTTTCAGCTCAGAATAAACAGTGACTGAAGCTTTCGCTGATAACAGTTAAGCACCTCAGATACCGGGTGTTAAGATGCCAAATATGAAAAGAATTTGTTTGAACACTGAGCAAACAGAACACGAAGGCAATTCTGAGTATTTACCAAACACGAAGCCACTCATTAAAACATCCATAAAATGCCATGCATTCACAATTATTACTCTGAATCATCAAGTACCCTTCTAAATGGTAAAAAAAAAAACAAAAAAACACATGCATCAGAACAATATTAAGACAAACCGATATCTGATGCTGAGACTTTCTTGTTTTAGGTTGACAGTACTAACAACTACACCACAGTGCGGTCCATTAAAGTAATGATATCACATTGCAGGTAAGTTCACACATTCGTGGTTCACTTGGAAAATTATCTTGTTCTTCTGTTTTCAAGTGCTTTGCATGAACCTCTTAGCCTCGTCATTCAAGCTGCTTTGCATCATAGGATTTAATTTTAAAAACCATTATCTCAAAAACATCCCATGTCACCGTCTGAACTGCAAATTATCTCCCATCTTCTCTAGTACTCCTAATTGCACCAAAGGCCTGCAACTCTCTACTTAGCTATCATTTTGGTTCTTTCGTGGTACTCCTGTCTAACAAGATCGCTCCCAAGTTCAGTGATTTTGTTCAGGTGCCGTTACTCTGAACTTAACCTTGCTAGAAACGATCAAGTCATATATTATGTCTCTGCCTTAATTTGACAAGTAGCCGACTAAGAAATGTCATCTCTCTTTTGCGCTCAGCTTGACTGCTAGAGCTGTGACCTATCTCCCATTTGATCACAGAAGAGATGCTAGATTGTTCAGGGTGAGATATTATTACAGGAAACTCACAAATTCACTCCATTTCAGTTTTGCTCCTTTCTAATACTGCAATTTTATGTGTGCAGAGTGCAACAGATCAGACCACTGACTTTTGCAGCTACTGAAATATAATCTGATAACACCACTTTTGGCTTTGATTCCTTTAGTACATCTGCAGTTGACGGTACGTGAAAACGTTCACTGACTATTATTTTGATGATGACATGATTTTTGGTGTTTTTATTTAGTTTGCCGCAAGACTGAATTCATACCAAAGCAATCAAGCTAGGATTGGAGTAAAGACTTTTAGTCATTCAGCACATTTTTCTGTAATCCTGTGGACTCTAATGTTACTGCACTTTCAATATGATCAACAGTATATGGAAGTCTGTTTTGCTTTATTATATGGATACAAATATATATATTTTTTTATCTCGTGTTTAAATGTTTTCATCTAGATAAATTCACGTGCCTTTACTGGGTATTAGTGCACCAGGACACAATAATGCCTTAAAAGCCTAAAGAGCTCTGAAGAAGTATTTTTTCCCCCAGCATATTTCTACTCTGTTTTTGCCTTAGTGTCGCACAGGTGAAGATCGTCAAAGACATTTTAATTTTAGAGAAAGGTAGCCTAAATTAAAAAAAAAAAATGGAAGCATTTTTCCAAATGGCAATTTAATTTATTAAGGGAAGAAGGTATCCAAATTAACCCGGCCCTCTCTTTTAAAAAAAATAAATAAATTGCCCTGTTGTCAAATTTGTATTTAACTGTGACTGATTGTTTTTTTTTAGAGGGATAAATTTCACCCTCCAAAGACATTATGCCTGATTTCAGCCAGATCACCTAAATCAGTGGTTCTTAACCTTTTATGAGGTACCGAACCCCCCAGTTTCATATGTGCATTCACCGAACCCTTCTTATCCCCCCGTCCCCCTCGCTGAAACACAAAATGCTTTGCGGTATTCTGATTTAGTAATGTAATTATATTAGCCGTGTTACCACCCCCACGCCACTAGAGGCAGTAGCAACCCCAAAAAGATGCGACTAAGGAGCAGATTTAGACTATAGAATTTGGTAAAAACTGAGTTTTGCTGAAGTAAATAAAGACAAAAGTTCAAATCCCTGCTGAGAGTGGAGCTCCTTCAATCAGAGCTCCTCCGCAGCACTGATTGGCTAAGCAATGTAACGTGATCCTCTGCAGCAAGTGATGCGGGGCGTCATCACAACTTTACACAAGTGTGTCTTTACCTCCGCGGCAGAGGCTCTGCCGAACCCCTGGGACCGACTCACCGAACCCCTGGGTTTCGATCGAACCCAGGTTAAGAACCACTGACCTAAATAGAGCCTGTTGGACAACACGAAGCAGGCTTAGAACAATACCTAAATCCCCGCAGGCCTCACCCACCTCTACTACGGTCAGTGCTCGTAATTACTCAATTATAAAAAACAGACTAGATGCACATGGGATCTACGTGAGGGACATTTCCAAGGCGAACACCACTACTGACCAAAATAAAAAAAAAAATAATAATAATAATTTGATGGATAATTTGTGAAATATTCTGTGGACTGATGAGTCAATCGGGGGACTTTTATGGAGCTGCTTATTTTCTTCTGCCTGGCGTGAAACTGAAACCTCATTTAAGATAAAGAATATTATAATGACATTCATAAATGCCTTTATACCAGGACACTTGCTGATTGATGAAACATCCTTTAACGGACAACATTTGAACAAACATTCGGTTGACTAATTAACGTTCAATTGACTGAAACTAGACTCAACCTAAGCTGAATACAAGTGAATAGATTTTGACTGAAATGAAATTGGAGCATGCTGTCAAGAATAACATTAGACATTTGATGAAGTTACACCCGTAATCACCTGATGATAGTCTTAACATTTGTTCTCAGTACCCGTTGAGTTAACCTTTAATCGTATACATTTCAGTCTGACCAACACATTCTCTCTGAGTGATTTAAAAATTATACCATTTCATGAGCAAGACCGAGATGGATACATATAATTTAACAATCTACCACTTGCTACAGTGAATGATCTGTTTTTTTTCTATGAGATATTATTCCATACACTGGTTTCGCAACCACCTCACCATCTGTGCTGGCAGCCTTATGTTTCCTCTAAAGGTTAACCCACATAAGTCGGTTTGTGTGAGTCGAACATATTTTTTTTTCCTGTCAAGTTCCCAACATTGACTGCAGCAGTGGCTTATACATCTTCAAGGCCCCATTAATTTACATAAGGAAGCTTTATAAATGAGGCCCTTGGAGATCACCGCAAACATTGTTGTAAAAAGAAGAGAGAGAGAGAAAAAAAAAGTTTATGCTCTCACTAGTACAAGAGCTGGTTCTCAAGGCTTTAGTTAACGCTAAGAAGATTGTAAAAGTTATAGGACAGTTAGTGTCAGAGAATTAATGACCTCGCGGTTTCCTTTTAAAATAAGTGTGAGTAATGCTTACACAGTGGAGACACTTGTAGTGATGTTTAGTGCACTTTTTTCCCCCGTTTTTACAGCAATGCCTCTTTGCTGTGGATACACACGTACACTTCAACTCCGCAGTGTTCTTTTACAGCATTTTTAATGCTTGCTGCACACACAGTCCCTCAAAATAGGGATGAGGCGTGAAGTGATGTAATCAAGTTTTCAATTACATTGATTAATATGCTTTGGAGGGTTCCCAGAGAGCTCTGAGAGATCTATGAGGTAGGATTTGGGAGGAAAGTGATGATTAGTTTTTAGTATGTGCGCGAGGGAGGGTGAGTGAGACGGAGAAAACCTGATGAGTAATGTAGTTGGATGAAATAGCTTAATGCTAAGAACTTATTGTTTCCGTGCCAACAGCAGTTTTCAAAAAAAAGAAAAGATTGAGAAAAGGTTCACGCATGTAAAGATCTTTTCAAAATATATATATTTTTTTTAACACCTACAATTTTGTTCTCACTTGCTTTTGATGTAATGTAGACAGTTTTCGCTGTAGAAGCAAGGTCAGATTAAAAAATAATCTATTGGATTTACCCCCCCACCCCCATTGGAATGTTTTCCTAGAATCACCACAGTAGTCTTTATGATAAAATATAGATTATTTTATCTATATTTCCTTGAATCTTTAATGTTTGGGGTTTATCAAGAACTAGTAATTTATTTTTAGCATCCGATTTTTTGGGGTTTTAAATTAGACCATTTTAAAATTTGACTAAATGTTGCTTTGAGGTTTCCCGTCCTTGATTTTGCATGTGTACATGCTATTCATAAAGTCTTAGATAATATTCAATCAATGCCATCATGTCAGGATTGTCAAAGTAGGACCCGAGTGCCTGCAGGCTTTAATAAAGGAAGAGCAAAATTATAGGCAGACACATTAACCGTCAGAGGCCTTGAGTAGGCAAGCAGCTGGAGGAAACCATGATGGAGCAAGAGACATGATGCAAAGGAAAGTAACAGACAGAGCCAGTGGAGAACAGGAATCTTAAATGCACTTTGGAGGGAGTGGAAAAGTCAAAAGAAGCAGAAGAGAAAATTACAGGTGAGTGGGTGAAGCTAGGGAACGGAGCAGGTAGGAGCAAATGAGGAAATGGTTAACAGCTGGGAAGGGAAGCAGACAGGCTGAGAGTGAGGGGAACAAAGAAATGAGGCCAAGAGAATTAGAAGGAGGAAAGAAACCCAAGAATATAAAGAAACAAATCCAAAAACACAAACAATGCGACTAACTAAACTGACACAAGGGATAAACTAACATGGCAGTAAATGTGGGAATAAACAGTAAAGAAATTATCAAAGCACACAGACACTGACGAAACTAAAAGTCCAAACACAAATGATACATCAGACATGAGCTTTCTTAAAGAAACCACAACATTTTCACTATATAGCACAGCACTTATAGTTCGACTTTTTTAGAATAATGCATCGGTGGTTTGAATAAGTGCGACAGAGTTGAGGTATGAGGTGTGAGTTATATGTGTGTCGAATGTCACAAGTTCAGTCAAATCTGTTGTGGAAATTTTCATTTTTGTGTTTCTTGGTCCTAGATAGTCCGGTCATCTTTCTCCACTCTGCTTTTGTCGTGCTGCCCAGCTTTTTCACATGAATTGCTTTAGTCAATAAAAACTTTGACATACACTTCTTATAATTTCGTCCAGCTACTGGTGAGTTGACAATAGTGTTTTGATATTGTATCTTTGATGATGAGTTCCAAGTCCATGAGGTTAAAAGGCCTCGTGCCTAAACCCTGTTATTTAGGTCAGAGCACAGATTCAGGTCAGGCCTCTGGCTGGGTCACTCCAGCATGTCAATGGAACTTCCAGCCAGAAAGAGAACAACATGTTAAGATCAAACAAATAATTCAAACCTAACTCTGCCAGGGGATGAATAATGCTGGGCTTCTGTATGTTTTAATTTAAAAAAAAAAAATTTTCCTTTCAATTTTGCTGCAAAATATAGATTTTTTTGTGTAATATAACAACGATCCTTTTGTCTGCAGCCCACATTTAATGAGTTGTTTTTAAAACAACAAAAATAAAGCCAAAGTTAAAACGACAACAATTTTTGCAAGGTGGAGAGCAGACTAAATGAACTTTGGTATAATTAGCTCCAGTTCAAATTTTCAGCCTTAGCGACGTTTTCATAGCTTTTATGTGTCCGGGTGACTTAGGGATTAAAAACAAATGATCAATGTGATTTTTATAGAAATTGGTGGGGGAATTGGAGGTTAAGATGTTGAGGAAAAAATCTATATAAACAAATCGTTAAAGATTAACCATTGAAACTCCCATGTCTATTTTTTTCCATATACCTTGCGTTACATTCTACAAATAACTTGCAAAATCTAATAACCTGCTGTGGAGAATTGTATCTATACACTTGTGGTGAGACTGTGTGCTCAGGCTTAAACAAACACACATCTCACAGCTGCCTTATCATGGTGGTTATAGACCCGGGCTTATTCTGCTCCCCTGACAGCTACCTTTAGAGCTAACTAATAGCCCTGCCACCCACCTTTAATTGGAAATCTATGGCTGCATTTATTCTAGAGCACAGCTGACAAGCGCAAGTCTCCACGTTTATGTATTATCAAGCTGCAAACAATCAATTGTGAGTCGACAGCACCTGATATTTCATGCCCAATGCCTTTATCAATGCATTAGAAGGCAGAGAGGACGGGATGGAGCGGCCGGGGGATCAGATGGTAGAGTACATCATATGAAAGCACTCCTTTGGCTGTACACCGCCGTGATGTATGGTGCCATCATATGCAGCAGACGCGCAAAAAGGTTAAAGGACAGCGGCTTTCAAGAGCTTCCAATTAAATGTTTGCATCCTTTCCCAGACCTCTGTGGCCTTCATCAGCTGAAGAGCTGATCCCTCTAAAGTGGTCCGTGCATCTTTCAAACACCTTGTCTGAAAGGCAAGATAATTAAACTCACTCAAAAAACGCCGCTCAGTCGTAATGGTGACTCATTTTTATGTAGCTGTTTAGTAGCTACTTGGTCTGATCGAAAACACCGCATGAATGATCTGACCATTTTAAATGTGTAAAAAAGCAAATGGGAGTTAAATTTGTTACATTTTGAATCCGAAAAAAAAAAGGTAAGTGCAGGGTGTCAATACCTAATTTGGTTTAAATTTGTGATATTTTTTCAGGATTGACCTCACAATATATATAAAAGTAACATCTTTTTTTATTATTATATTAAATTGAACTGAATATGGCAAAAAGTTTTTTATTTAATGAAACCCATTAGGGAAAGCTTCCATAAACTTTGTGATTTACAAAAACTCCATGCTATCCAATTTCCACCTATTCAATCATCCATTAAAGTGCTCTTCAACTTTAACATAGAAGTTTGTCGTACTGAAAGATTTTTTTATTCTTATTTTTTTCTGACCAAGTTTTATCTCCTTCAGCACGTCTTCTCTCTTTCACCAGCTGTAGTCCTGCTCTCTGATGTACATGGAGCGCAGCCAGAAGAAAACAGACATTTTATATATATATATATATATATATATATATATACATACATATATATACACAGTGGGGCAAAAACGTATTTAGTCAGCCACCAATTGTGCAAGTACTCCCACTTAAAAAGATGAGGCCTGTAATTTTCATCATAGATATATACCTCAACTATGAGAGACAAAAGGAGAAAAGAAAATCCAGGAAATCACATTGTCTGATTTTTAAAGAATATATTTGCAAAATATTGTGGAAAATAAGTATTTGGTCAGCTACAAACGAGCAAGATTTCTGGCTCTCACAGACCTGTAACGTCTTCTGTAAGAGGCTCCTCTGTCCTCCACTTGTTACCTGTATTAATGGCACCTATTTGAACTCGTTATCAGTATAAAACACACCTGTCCACAACCTCAAACAGTCACACTCTAAACTCCACCATGGCCAAAACTAGAGAGCTGTCAAAGGACACCCGAAACAAAATTATAAACCTGCACCTAGCTGGGAATACTGAATCTGCAATAGGTAAACAGCTTGGTGTAAAGAAATCAACTGTGGGATCAATTATTAGAAAATGGAACACTTACAAGACCACTGATAATCTCCCTCGATCTGGGGCTCCACACAAGATCACACCCCGTGGGGTCAAAATGATCACAAGAATGGTGAGCAAAAATCCAGAACCACATGGGGGAACGTAGTGAATGACCTGCAGAGAGCTGGGACCAAAGTAACAAAGGCTACCATCAGTAACACACTACGCCGCCAGGGACTCAAATCCTGCAGTGCCAGACGTGTCCCCCTGCTTAAGCCAGTACATGTCAAGGCCCGTCTCAAGTTTGCTAGAGAGCATTTGGATGATCCAGAAGATGACTGGGAGAATATCATATGGTCAGATGAAACCAAAGTATAACTTTTTGGTCAAAACTCTACTCGTCGTGTTTGGAGGAAAATGAATGCTGAGTTGCATCCAAAGAACACCATACCTACTGTGAAGCATGGGGGTGGAAACATCATGCTTTAGGGCTGTTTTTCTGCTAAGGGACCAGGACGACTGATCCGTGTAAAGGAAAGAATGAATGGGGCCATGTATCGTCATGTTTTGAGTGAAAACCTCCTTCCATCAGCAAGGGCATTGAAGGTGAAACGTGGCTGGGTCTTTCAGCAGGATGATGATCCCAAACACACCACCCGGTTAACGAAGGAGTGGCTTCGTAAGAAGCATTTCAAGGTCCTGGAGTGGCCTAGCCAGTCTCCAGATCTCAACCCCATAGAAAATCTTTGGAGGGAGTTGAAAGTCTGTTGCCCAGCGACAGCCCCAGAACATCACAGCTCTAGAGGAGATCTGCATGGAGGAATGGGCCAAAATACCAGCAACAGTGTGTGAGAACCTTGTGAAGACTTACAGAAAACGTTTGAGCTCTTTTCTATAGCCCACAGAAAATAGCCCACAGATATTTTCTGTGGGCTATGCTCAGTGTCAAGTGTATAATCATAATCTGGTTGATTGCCAAACCCCTGGTTGGCTTTGTTTGCGAGTTGTACACCAAACAGAAATAAAATCAGAGAAAAGTACTAGTTTGAGCAGGTTTAGAAGCTGCTTGCTGCTGTATTTTGAAATCTGACTATAACCCTTCAGAAAAGGTTGAGAAACCTAACCTCAATCCAGTGAAGCTCGAGATGGGTTAGCAGCAAACATATTTCGCTGCAGGACATTTTTATTTGCCTGACTTGGCTAATTGGTGATCTTTTGCTTTTCTTATAAACGCTCAGGACAATTAAGTGGAATAGTTTGTCTGGAGAAGAATTGCCCCTCGCTGTCCCAACAGAGACGAATCTCGATGCAGTCTATGCCTGAGAACAGCATGAATAAAAAGTGAGGTCAAACTGTTCTCAAAGAACAGCTTCTAACACGCCTGGAAAGAAGATTGTTAATGATCCAAGTATTTCCAGCATCATGGAGCAACGTGTCAAAAGGCAGATGTAGCAACAAAGTAACCTAATCATCATAACACAGAGATGTTTGACTTCTAGCAAAGAAACGGACCAGATCCCCCCACACCCACCCGTGTTCCACTGAGAAGTACAAGTCAGTTCTTAGAAGTCAATAAATACAAAATATAAATTCAAAGCTGTTTTAAAACGGCAATTTAATTTACCAAGGGAAAGTACCTCACTGAAGCAGCTACATTTAAAGGTTTTCAATCATTAATTTGGCTAGACTTCCACTTATTGATTTTTTTTTTAAATAAATCAATCAATAAATGATTGATTTAAGTGTCCTATCCCATGATTCTGACTGACCATGGACGTTCCCATTCAGGATTTTAGGCTAGATTGCAAAGTCCATGCTTTCATTAAGTACAGGATTTTTCTTCACTCCAAATATCTTTGGCTAATACTGAGTTTAACCATCAGAAACCTTCACTTGTGAGAAAATGCTTAAATAAATATGCCATAGAAATTTTTCATTAAAATAATTTACACAGCTTCAGATGTTCAATGAGTATGGTGCGTGTCGGGCCTAAAAATAAAAAAAAAAGTAAGAGCTTACGTTATGTTTCATCATCTAAAAACAGCTTGGAATTAACTATTGAGTGATGCAAAGTTAAAGCAAAATGTAGTAGTAGGTAAATGACTATCATTTAGCCCACAATGTTCAGTTAAAAAAAACAACTACCTAGTTTATAACAAATCTCATATGCAAATACTTATCATCTAAAATAACTCCAATATCATCGGTTTTTATGAGGGGATGAAACATAAAAGCGCCGCCTTTCTGCTGTTTGAAGCTTTATATCAAAGAAAAGAAAAAAAAAGTCCTCGGTATAGATCACAAAAACATGGGCTGGTAAAAATCCCTCAATGTGTGCGTGATTGTAGGTGTCCCACGCTCATCAGCACAGATGACAGCAGACCACCAGTTACTTCACTGCTGTCAATAAATCAGTTGATGCTTTGGTCCAACTTTGTGATGGAAAGCAAGGCGGACGTGGGCTTTGACTCACTGCGAGTAACGACTGGGAGATTTGAGCCAGCGTACATTTAGATGTGCGATTTTGTGCCCATTATTATATGATTTTACGCAGTGGAACCCGAAAGCACTAAATCAAGATTTTTAACAAAGCTTTTACAAGCTCAATAAGCCCATGCGTCATTGTTGGCTACTTTTCTTTTATATTTCTTTTGTCTAAAAGCTTCGATTTGCTCTCACTCCAAAGACGAAGCAATTGTTTCAGAACCCAGGTTGTAACATTTTTACCACCAGGTCTGTAATGTTGAATTTTTTTCTTCAATCATTATTTTTAATACATGTGCCTCATCAGCAGAGGCATGCACATTTGTCAGGCTGCATGAGGGTTTTGAAAGGTGATAGATGACGAGTGAAGAATTACCATAGTAATTGATAATTACTCAAAGATCAGAGGGGCCATTGTTTCTTAGACGGCTCAACATGTTTTCCCTCAGGTTTAGGTCAGCTCTAAAAGGAGAAACATAATTGAGTGCCTTGTGGCTTAATTAACGAGCTTGCTCTAATTACAGAAAACCGAATTAGGCAGAGGGCCACTGAAACATGTGCGCACACTCACAACTTCTTTTCTTCTTTCATGGTCCCATAAGTCATGTGGAGTACAAGGAACATGTGACAAAGTAGACTGCTGATGAGTTGATGAAAAAGCACTTTTTTGAAATGTACCAAGATTCTTTATGAGATTTGAATAGATGACACTTTACTTTCTTTAGTATTTATGGTTATCATGAAATGATCTAAAATACTCTTAAAGCTGGAAGACATTATGTGTACCACTACATTGGACACGCAACTTTTTCTCTTTCTGGAGCATTAAAACAGCTGGAAAATGTATAATTTCTGACCTACAAAGTTAGCTAACTAGAAGACATTTTGTACATTAAAATAGAAAGTACATCTTGTCACACTTGTGGTTGCCATGTCATGTACTTTTGAAGTAATTCCACCAATAATGTAGTATTTCGGAAGACCATTACACCAAATGCACACGAGGCCTGATTTTTCATCCATCTTGCCTGAAATGACTTGCACAAAATAAATGCAGTGTATTTTCACAACACACAATTGGTGGACAGTGTTGAGCACCAAAGAGTAGAGTTACCAGCTGGCAGTGGGAGTGGAACAATAGACAGGGGACTATTTATTATTAACAGGCATTGTTAATAAGGAGGTGGTAGTGCATAATACAAAAGAGAAACCTACAAAAACAACATCCAAGGTTGAAAAATGTCAGCTGAAGACCATGAATCTAAAGGAGAGCAGAAATACATGGGGGCAGACCGGAGCAGGTCTGAACAGTATTGAGCAAATGAACCAAAAACAAAACAAAGGGGAGTATATACTCAGAATTGATGAGTGGAAGGAGAAAAAGCTGAGACTAATGAGCAGAGTGGAAGCAGCTGAGAGCCAAATCAGAGGGAATCAAAGACAATGATTGGCAGAACAGGCACCGAACACAAACTGGGAACTGATAAGTAGTACACAAACAGAACACAACTAAGCACTGCAAAAAAAAAAAAAAAAAAGGAAAAGTCTCAAAACTAACAGAAGATTGGAAAATTCAGATGCGGTAAAAAGAAAACGCCAGACTATCCAACACAAAACAGAAAGCTGCTGACAGGAAACTGAACACAAGAAAACAACAAACATTATAAACAGACGTGACATATTGTTACAGCGAACTGACGAGATACAGCGTCTTGAGAAAGTATTCGGCCCCCTTGAACTTTTCAGCCTTTTGCTGCTTTTCACAAGCTACGTTTGAAGCTTTTCAGGCTTTAAACATAAGGATGTAAAATTGTTCTTATTGTGTGAAGGATCAACCACAAGTGGGACACAATCATGAGGTTGAACAAAATTTATTGGATATTTAAAACTTTTTAACAAATAAAAAAAAACTGCAAAGTGGGGCGTGCAATATCATTCATTTTTAATCCAAAGGCAAGATAAACATAAAAAGGACAAAAAATTATCTATAATTGACCGATTTATTTGCATCTGAGGGAGTGTACGCTAAAACCTCCTGCTACTTTATTTATGAACTTTGTGACTGATTTCAAAGTAAACAAAAGCTGAAGAATTAGATAGAATATGCTACTGACAGATGAACTATAACTTCTTAACACAGAATAGCAAGGTTAAGAATTAAATTTTGTGTTTTTGTTTTTCTATGCTACTCCTTTTTTGCTAATTGATCGTCTTGTGAAACGTTTTTCTTAAAATTTTACTGTTGGTAAAGAGCAGATCAATTGTAAGCTCTGATGAAGTCAAGAAATGCTTAAAAAAAGACATATTTGCAATAGACGGCTATTTGCAAAAAACAGATATAAATTCACACTTCATGTACTCACACAAAGAGAGCAAAAAGTTCCTAGATTTCAATTAATTAGCAAATCCTCTCCTAACCATCTTCTCACGGTGCCATTTCAGGAGAGATCACTTAGGTCTAATCATTTAGTACACAACTAAACCATGGGTTTAATTCTTTAAAGCCGTGGTGTTAAGGTGGATGCCGTTATGAACTGTTTCAAATACAAGTCAGATCCGACCCAAAACCTTCAGAAAGAGGATGATGAAGAGGAAATGCCTTTTTAAGTAATGGAGTGAGACCAAACATACGTCTAAGTCAGCAAAAGAAAAAAAGCGTCACCACAAATAAAACAACAAAAAGATTTTAGACTCGTATCATAGAAGACTAGATGTTTAAACTGAACACAGAGTATTGTACTGTCAGGTTATTGTTGCTGGGGTTTTTTTTTTCTTC
Source organism: Poecilia reticulata (assembly GCF_904066995.2). Lineage (NCBI taxonomy): Eukaryota > Metazoa > Chordata > Actinopteri > Cyprinodontiformes > Poeciliidae > Poecilia > Poecilia reticulata. Next base: position 9,547,449 of record NC_088840.1, on the reverse strand, counting down.
TCATAGATTTGTTTGTTTTTCAGTTGAATTGTACCGAGTCTATTTAATGTCAGGCGAACAAACGAAAAAGAAACGATTTACAATATTTTATCATGGTCTGTTTTTGAATGCTTGTAACATGGCTGTGAACACTGGAGATTCAGTGTTGCATCATTTTGAGAACATTTTGTTGTGATAAATGGCTTTCGGGTTCGGCCTCCATTCATCACAGAAACGTACACACCCCCACGCGGCAGACAGACAGCTCGATGTTTACTTCAGGTAACCGCTGCAGGCATTAATTACGGGAAAAATGCCGTTTAATTTGAAGGAAGGCTTGCACTTTGACATAAATCCTCAAAGGAGGGATCCATTGCGCAAAACAAAAAGAAAAACTGGCAGTTTGGAAAAGTGCTTACCCTGTCATAGGTTTACTTTTCATCTCCCATTGCTTGTATCCCATAAGTGACATTAAACTACTTTTCAAGTAGCTAAATGCCTTCCTTGCAGGTTTCACCATTTTTTGTTTTTACGGATACGCTCCTCTCTTTTCCAGTTGCTTCATTTGTATTCTTGGCTAAAAGAAATACGCAACCTCTTGGTGTAATCCTGCTCTTAAAAGACCACAACTGCTTCTCGTCTGTAAGCTAATATGGCGAAGGTGTTTTTCAAGTTAACGACTGGCACAATTCCTCTCCGTCAAATAATACCGTCCCGTCAAATGCAAGCCAGATGAAAGGGAAGCCTGCGCGTAGATAGAAGGAGGTGAAGCAGCTGTTTGTCAGTGAAGGACAGGGATGCCCAGTCCGTCTTTCTTATCTCTGCCTTTCTGCTGGACGTGTTTGCTCTTCCCTCGCCCGCCTTCGCCTCTCATGTCAGACGGAGCGAAAACCCCAGGTGTTCGCCATCGAGATCCAGGGAACTGTTGGCGCGCTCTCGCAGGGCCTGCAAAGGCTCCGATTTCCATTTCAAAGCCATCTCCTTTTTGCTGCTATAATTCCATCCAAGGCGATTGTTAAGCGAACATTCCTAACTGCTGACTGCGCCAAAGATATTTTGAAAAAGATAATAAAATAAAAAAAAAATTTAAAAAAGGAGAAAGATGGGAGATGTACGCATTGGTAATGAAGAGAAGAAAAGGTAGTGCGGGCACGATCAAAGGTATGGTAATGCCTACGGTAAAAAGCTTGGGAGTGTGTGGGGCTCCTGGAACACGGGGTTCCGGGGCAGACGCTGAACAACTGGAAAAGGACGTCTTCTGGGAAAGTTGTGTGGGGAGAGAGGAGGAGGATGTATTTATACGGTTATGCGGCGCTGCAGCTATAGGTAGACTTTGGCTCTTTTGGACAAGTGACGAGTGGAAACGTGCTGCTGGGATAAAAAAAAATGGCCACAAGATATCCTTTTTAGAAGCTACAAGCTCGACTTTATGAGAATTAAACTTTTGGCCGACATTAACAAGTGGCAGAATAGCAACCCTACAGATCAGCCTGACCACTTCATTCCCATCGTGACACAATGTTCACATTTTTATTTACAGAAAGAAAAAAAAAAAGGACATCTTTTTCCTTCCATTTTACAACTCTGGAAAACCTTATGATGGGCCATCGAATAAAATGTTTTGAATTGTATTTCAGTGTTTTAGTTGCATCATATACAACTCCTTTACAAATGTTTGAGCACAGCGTCCAGAAAGAAAGGTCACATAATACAGATAGGAAGCGGCAGCAGCCAATGCAGTCACTTCTTTACAGACAGCTTCATAGTACAATGCAAAAACGCTTAAATGAAGATAGAATTAAATGCAGCTTCATTAGAGCAACAATACAACGTGCACAGGGATGACATACAGCTTTCATAACAATAGGCTTGTGGCCATGAGGAGGTGGGGGCACTTTACAGCGCTCCTCCCTGACACTGCTTGGCCCCATCCAGCAAATCGAGTTTAATGTCTTTCATGCACATTTGTTAGTGGGATGCTCTTTAGACACTGAGACATGAATTTATTGCAACATTTCACCTTAACACAGACACACATGCGTACAATAGAGATGAGGACTGGTAGCTAGGAGCAGACAATGCCTAATTGCTGGTTCATGTGTTACCTGACCCCTCCAGTTCACCAAGGGTTATGACTGGTTTAACGATTATTGGGGCTGCTGACAGAAAGGAGCATAACCCCCCCCCCAAAAAAACCATTACCAATTACAACTACTCGACTTAAAGATATCTTCATCGTCTAAAATAAATTAAAGACTCAACTGTAGAACAAAAGTATTTTTAATTAGAGTTCAAACACAGATCTATCAGTAAAAAAGTGCGACACAATCACACATCAGTTCTCCAAGACAGAAGCCTCACATTTATATTTTTATTCCCTTTGACGTGACGACTGTAAGGCCTTTTACCTGTCTAAGCTGGAGTCACTCTGAGTCAACAAACAGTCTGTGACTCTTATCCTGCCTCTTCATCGTTCAGATCCCATTTTTTTCCCCCAGCAACTCTACAATTATTGTATTTATTTCACGGCTCCCTCTTGTTCTTCAATCGTGCTCACAGGGGACACAGCTGTCGCTCCAGAAATCAAAGTCCTCCTCCCACATTCCTTTTTTTTTTTTTTTGCCCTCTACGTCATTTTTCTTTTCTCTTTTCTTTTTGTTGGTTTCTTTTGACTTTCTTTTTTACTTCTTACTTCAGGCTTTGTTCAGTTTTCTTTCTTTAGGCAAATTAAAGTTTGACAGCTTCTGAAACCTCATTTTCTTTTGTGCTGCTTAAATGAACAAATTAGTTTTTTTTAAAGTAAGATTCTGTGAAGCTGTCATTATTTATTTATATATATATATTACTTTTAGAAGACGGAAACATTTGAAACTAGATACAAACAACGTATAAAAAGACATTTAACATATTCTCCATTAAAACAGTAGAAATATATATTTACTGTTTACATTTGTATTGACACACCTCTGTGTGCTTAAACACAGAGGTGTGTTGAGTATTTATTTAGCCACCAAATATTGCTTTTCTAAAGATTCACAGTATTATGAGAAAAGAACAAAAAAGGTCTTAGTTAAATATTAGAGAAAATTCAGCCCTGATGCTAAATAGTCAAAGCGCGTTTCAAAGCCTTTCATTTTGTCTCGGTGTCTGCAATCGTCCTTTCATCTTCCCGCAAGATACTGACAGAATGATCCAGGTGCACATGGCAAACACTCATTCATCTCAGAGTTATCATTTCTGCAATGATACCCGGCTCTCCAGAGCCACACCGCTCTCCTGAGCAGGGCACTTTGGGATGTGACTAATGCTTTCAGCGAAGGTTTGTCTAATCCGCTCGCCTTCCAGGATGAGAGTTAAATTCCTTTAACTGTTTTCTGATCCCGTTCACGGCAGGGTTCTATCTGCTTGTCTGGTTAATATCCTCGTCTTGTCCTGCTTTTATATACAGTATATGCACATATACACAGCTCTCGTCACACACACGCCACAAAATGTTGGTACATCTCCTTCTGACTCTATTCCTTTATCAATTTCTGGTTTTTTTTAGAAAGCTGCAAATGAAAGGTAGTATTTGAAAAAGAGGGATGCTCAACCTGTGGCATCTGGCTGGGACTGCACATCATTATATCTAACAACCAGCCTTGTTGTTTACCCTCCTGTGTATGTTCCAGAAGTTGTGTAAAAGTCTTTCCTTTTGAGCGTGTTACTTCCAAATAAAGACCATAATAAACTCCCAGCTTCAAATGCTTGCCTCCTTGGGGAATTCTGCTTTAATTCTCCTAAATATAGGCGCTAAACAATGTTTAGCTTTAGGTTTATTTAGTTAATGGTGAAAAAGGAAAATCTTTGATGAATGGCGATGAAGTAAAATGACACCATGAATTTTAATTAGGAAGCCACAAACACTAAGCAGAAGAAACATTTCACAATACGGCTCTCTTTTGAACAGTATTTTATAGCTCACCGTCAAATTCACATCTCACCACGGTACAATTGTGAGCTGTTTTTTGTTGTTGTTTTTGCTGTTAGAGATTGCATTAATAGCAATGTCAAAGTACAAAACAGGGAAATAATAAAGCAAAAAGAAAATAAAACTGCGATAATTGGTCCCACTGATGAATTCTCTAAGCTTTTAATATTTTTACAAACACCTTCCACAAAGTTCGATGGGTATATTTTATTGATGTGCTTAACTGTAACAAGAAAACTGAAAAATAGCAAACCCAAAAAGTGATCAGCTCTCCTGACATTAAAATATCAATAGTGTGTGTAGCCAACTTGGAGGTAAATGTGTTAGCTCATTAGCTGGCTTAAAGACCCGAATGCAGCCTGAAGGAAAACCTGCAAAACACTTGGAGCAAGATCTCTAAATTGTTCTTCAAAATACCATTACACTGTTCTTTTTTTATGATCCTATGAACAATATGAAGGTTCCCAGAGCCTGAAGAAACAAAGTGGCCCCACATGATACTCCCATCGCCATGTTTAATAAGGAGAGCTGCGCTTTTAGAGTTGAGGGCATCTTCCTCCTTTCTCCAAACAAAAGCAACATGCCCAAAGCGCTCTAGTTGAGTCTCATCACACCAAGGAACAGACTTCAAAAACACTTTATCATGTTCAAAATGTTCCCGGTCAAACATTAGTTGGGTATTGATGTGGCTAATTTCCTCAGAAATAAGCTGTTTTGTTTTTTAACTGTCTTGTGGTGCTATGTCGGATGGTTCACCAATGTTTAACACATTCTGTTTTCTTCTAAAATTTACACTCATTCTTTGTTTTGTTTCACATCCATCTGGAAGTTGAACCTCTGCTCCAGTGTTAAGTTCTTGGCACCCTATAGCAGGTGTCCTTACAGCACTGCCCTGCGCTTAGTTCACTTTACCTTTTCATCATGTGTCCCAGCAGAATCATGCTGCCACTAAGACAGCTGGATCTACGCTGAGAATAACTGACACACAGGTGGAGCAGCTGGGTGACTTTTGAAGGCTTTTGGTTGTACTGAAACTTATTTTAGTGGCTCAGTCAAAGTCAAGAAATAAATTCAGTTGATAATCGCTGACAAGCTGAGAGATGCATCACAAGGAAGGAAAGATGGAAGACAGGTGAGGAAGTAGCAACCCCATCACAGAAGGAAATAAGTTTGTAGCAATGGGAGGAAGAGCACAAAGAACTTTTAAACACAGAAGAAGTGGTACATTTACTTTTCCAAACTCTTCTTTTCTTTTTTCCAAACATATCCAGAGCTGGACAATCCTTTTATCACAGGAATTGTGCTTTTAATCCATACTTTACATACTTTGGCTCTGTACGTACTCATGCTTAAATTAAGCTAAATCAATCTTGATGGTTGAGACACAATGCTTCGCAATGATTTCCTTTAGAGGAAATCACTTAGGATTCCTCATGTGGCGAAGCAGGCATTGGTGTAATTTTATTCCACCATATTCATCGTTCCTCTCTGACTTTTACTGTCTGAGACTTTTCTCACTTATCAACTCAACCAACTGTAAACAAAACAACAAGATATGTTGTTGCCTCAAGCAAAAATAAAAAATAAAAATAGCAACTGTACTTGCAGTTTCCCAACGATGGATATGATGCTATTTACAATCTGGCTTCTCCCTGTACTCAGAGAATATGAGGCCATTTCCCATGGCCTCTGTTTGCAGTTGTTGCTGTTTGCTTGTGCACGCAGGAAAGGTCAGAACAAACGACCCTCAACATCCCTGCAGGGAATCAGGCATATAGACATATGCACAAACACCCACAGCCTTGAAAGACATGCAGAGCTATATGCAAAGGCGCCGAGCAATCTAACAAATGCCCTCACCTTGACCTGTAAAGCCCACATATGAATTTGCATGAATTGGTCCAGCTTTGGAGTTACGAACCTCTGCACTGCTGTTCTTCCAACCACTAAAAGCTCGAACTTGTCTAGTTTCAAGTCGCCTGGGAGGAGAGGCAGTGTTGATATGGCACTTTGCCGGTACATTTCATCTCCACAAGTCTTCGATGTCATGAAATATTGAGTGTGATAGTATCCAAGTGTGAAGAAAGACCAGTCTCAAGACAGAATAGAGGAAAAAACCTATAACAAGATTTGAGGATTGAGGTTTGATAGTATTTTCAGGTGGAAAAGGAGGAGACTTAAATGTTCAATATTAGAGACATTCTGCTAAGATATCGATACCATCTAGTCTCCAATTGGCTCTCCAAAGTATTCTCTTTCCTTCAACTTTCCAACATCACGTCACATTGCAACCACAAACTTATACTTTGGTTGTTGTTTTAGGCGGCCGGCCATGTCTTGTTACACATGTATGATTTCTGGATGATGGAATAAAAGGTGCTCTGTGAGATGTTCGAAGCTACAGACGTTACATAACCATTGGCAACCTCGTGTTGCACTTCATAGTCATGTGCTACGTTGTGTCAGTCACTCGTATAAAATACTGCTAAGCTAAATTTAGGCCTGTGACTGTAAAGCAACCGAATGTGGAAGTATTTTAGGGGGTGTGAACACATTCAGAAAGCTCGGTGAATGTATATTCAAAAAGCAAATATCCTGCTCAAAACTACATGATTCGCTGTAGTTGAACAATTCTAGCCTTCCTTCTATGTATGTGTTCCTTGAATAAATGTGATTGCTTGCAGGTGTATAAGAAATTTATTCATCAAACTTCCAATTTTTCCATTAATCTCGATTATTGCTGTGGGAGTTTAAGATGAGATAACATTGATTGGAATCACAACCTTGCGCACACATCTCCTGGTGATAAAAAAACAAAAAACAACAGCTTATTATAGTGAGCTGAAATCCAATGATGGATTTAAGAGAAATCCTTTTTAGCATGAAGATGGAGTGTTGTTGTTGTGAAGATGCTAATGTAAAATACAGGACAGGAAAACTGTTTTGTAGTCGGCAGGATTTTTGAAATTGATATTTTTGGTTAAGGAAACTGTATCTTAACATAAAAATGCATGCATCTAGTGAAAATTTTTTTTTTTTCAAATGGGAGTACTAAAAAATAATCAAACACTAAAAATGGAAAAAAAATGTATATGTCTCTTTTTGTACAAAGTAAAATCCATGAAAATACTTTAAAAACAATTAAAAGAAAACAGCACAAAAAAACTATAAAACTATAGACCTCTTGTCTAAATATCTTAACTCTGACAGAGCTGCCTGATGTAAAATGTTTTAATTAAATAGCAGGATTGATTATGGATATGTTGTGACTAAAATAATTTTCAAAGAGAAACATGAAGTGATTTATCCTCATGTGGGAGAACATTTTGGCCTTGCATCCCAAAACACACAAAATATACAGAACCAGGTTGAATTATACACCTTCATAAACAAACTGTATGTCTGTAACACGACTTGATGTTTCACAAAATTCAAATACAGTTAAAGGCAAAAATAAGAGAACAATAACAGACTAAGAAAAACTATTCAAACGACTTGCACTGTTAGATTCCTTGGTATATTTTACAATAACATTTTTGCCCAAACTTGTTTGAAAAATTACTATTTTTCAAACATGCAATAGAAACATGCAATAGGATGCAGTTACGTTAATAAAAAAATAAATACTTCTATTTGTTATTTAAATTTCAATGTTGAAATTTTATCATCTTTGCTGTAAAAGATTGCAGTGACTTCATTCATTCTTTCTCATTGGTTCTTGCCGCATTTGGTATTTGGAAGCGGTAAAATAAATATGTAATAGCGTATCTTCCGCATATGCTTTCCTTGAGCTTCTGTTGAAGGTAACGTCGAAATCCATAAGCTGTTTTTTTATTTTATTTATTTATTCAACAAGGACATGTGCTGGTACCTTCTGCTAATTCAGATTCTGAATCCATAACCGACACTGACCTGCAAGCAGACCAAACAGCAACGTTTTTAGAAATGGTTTCACACTTCATGTCTTGACTTTAAAGAAATGGCAAGAACTTTGTTTGCTACTGAATAAAACAAAAAAAAGAACTCCAACCAAATTTCAAACTTGTTAGAGTACATATATGCTGCTTGGACTTCCTTATGTACTCACCTTAACCCCGATTTAGAATCCCTCTTGAACCAACTTGTGTGAAGAGTGTAAATAATTAGGACAAAACTCCAATTCAGAGAACATCGCAACTTTTTAAGTTGGTGTGATCGAGCAGTTAACCACACACTCTGAGAAATAATCCTGTAAATTTACAGTAACATACTCATCTAATCCTGTGCATTTACAGTTTACTGTAAATGCACAGTAGCTGTACCGTAATTAATCCTGACAGTAGATTACCGTCAATGCACGTACGGTATGGATACTGTGAAAGAACGGTAAACTTCTGGCGTCTATAGCTGCCAGTAGTGTACCGTTCTTTTGAAAGAATGGTAAAATAGTGGCGTCTGTAGCTGCCAGTAGTTTACTGTTCTTTCGAAAGAACGGTAAAATAGTGGCGTCTGTAGCTGCCAATAGTTTACCGTTTTTTAAAAGAACGGTAAAATACTGGCATCTGTAGCTGCCAGTAGTTTACCGTTTTTTAAAAGAACGGTAAAATACTGGCGTCTGCAGTTTACCGTTTTTTAAAAGAACGGTAAAATACTGGCGTCTGCAGTTTACCGTTTTTTAAAAGAACGGTAAAATACTGGCGTCTGTAGTTTACCGTTTTTTAAAAGAACGGTAAAATACTGGCGTCTATAGCTGCCAGTAGATTACCGTTCTTCCAAAAGAACGGTAATCTACCGTTTTTCTGAAAGAACGCTCAAAAAAAATACTGGTACCTACAGACGCCAGGATTTTTTTTTTCCGTTCTTTCAGAAAAAACGGTGAAAAAAAGCTGGTGTCTGTAGATACCAGTAATTTACTGGACATTTACCTTTTCAATCCTGTAATTACATTTTAAAATGGTGTACTTTATGTGACCAGCAGGTGGAGATATTTTTTAAAAGTGACAAGATGCACCCGGACACAGACTTAGTGCACAATATTTTATTAAACAATTCTTTAAAACATTTCTTCTTTTTAAAAACGAGGCTTCAGGCCCACTACTCGGTCCCTGGAACAAAAGTTGAATTCAACTTCGAAGGAGTTGAATTCAACACTTTGAAAGTTTCTATATTGGTCCACTCTTGACCTTGTTGAACACTTTGGAAAGCATTATTTGTGACAGAGTTAAATAAACACTCCATAGTTGAAATTTAACACACTTCAGTATTGAATTTACCTAAGACTTGTGAGTAGTGTAAAAAATTAACACTACGAATGTTGTAAATTAACACAGAATAGTGTTAAACATAGATCAACATAGAAATCTGAATTTTAAAATACTGGTATGATTTGCCGTGGTTGCGCACACCCCAACAGTGCAGAGGTGCCCATGTTTTAGTTCTCTCCCTGGTTTAACACACCTGCATCAAATGATGGCTCGTTAGAAGCCCTAAGAGGAACATTGACAAGCTGAAAAGGTTGTTGCTACCACTAGGGAGAGAACTAAAACGTGCAGAATGCCGGTCCTTGAGGACCGACTTTGGGCACCCCTGGTCTAGGGTGTACGTACTTGCGACGCAAGCCTGCGACACCTGCTGCAAACGCGGCGTCGCAGATTTGCTTCCCACCTGGTGACCTTTTCAGCATGTTATCCCCTTCTCTTATTACTCATTTCCCTGTCAATTCACTATCAAATAAAGGCCACTAGAGCCAAAAGAACCTTTCAAATATTCTACTGGTAGACAATAATCCCCAAATTCACTTTAAAAAACATCATATGCCACTTGAATCTACAAAAACACCAACACAAGTTGCAGTTTGAATCTACTTGTATTTCAAAAGAACACACAACACTAGCAGCAATATACTTTGATCATACAGCATGCCATACTGTATGATCAGAGATCATACAGTATGGCAATCCGCTATGTTTTCTTTCCCACAACTCTCAGAAAACTACTTGCCATAGGAGCTGTAACAAACCAAGTCCTGAATTGGAAAAACATAAAATAACTACTCTTATTGATACAGTATGCATTTAAATGAGCATCATAATAAAGAATGCCCACTCTGCCAGGCAAAATAAAAGCAAGGATATTCATGTCCTCAATAGTTGTGCTAAAGTCACATCAATGTTGAAAACTGTAGATTGGATTAATGTACAGAAGATGGGAGAGGGATTCATGGTAATTTGCACTGAAGGTGCATTGTGCTTTCAAAGTTTGTCAAAAGCAGCCACAGATGATCTTGTGATCACTGGTGGGAAAGTGTCTTTGGTGCTGCTCTTGTTGTCACAAACACAAAGGAGGAAGGGCTGTCCTGGTTCCACACAAGGAGGAAGTCTTCAACACTGGGTACCATCTTTGGCAAAATCCTAAAACGACAAATAATAAAAATTATTAACAACACATAACACAGCTACATTCAAATAGCAAACTAAGCAAATGAGAAAGTGCTTCTAGAAAAGAAATATGATCATTGGAATAACCACATACCTGAAAATATCTGACAACATGGTCCACATGAGCTGTTTTGGCATTTTTCTTGTGGCCTTTGGATGCAGGATGAAGTAGGAGAACCAGACGAATGCCTTGAGGAAAAACAGGGAAAATAGCATAAACATTATAATAAAGAAATATTTGAGAAAGTAATGTGAAAAAAACTAAACAGAAAGTTAATGCATTCATAAAAAATAATCAAAATCAAAAACATGATGGTCTTAACATGGAACTTACCTTGTTTTATTTTTTGGGGGGTTTTATTTGTTTTTTTTTTAAATAGATCTTTATTGAGATACAGAATACATAACAGTATAAACGCAGCATACATTGTGGTATAATGTTTGCCAGGGAGTTACAAACATTGAGACAATACATCACTATTACATTACATAAATACATTAAAGAGAGAACAAAAAGAGCATGTTTTAATAGCTTTGGGGAACTTACCTTGTTATGATAAGATTCAGACAAGATGCCATACTGCTGTCCCCAGGGCAAACACGTGATGTCACAGATATGTTGTGATTGTGGGAGCAACTCTTTTATCCAACGCCACCATCTCTTTAGGGAAACTGACAAACCTATCTTTGAATTTGACTAAACAAGTGTTTAATTAACATTGTATTTTTAACATACAACACCAACACTGGTAATCTAACATTTTTCATTATGCTCTGTAGATTTCGTTAAATTCCCTAAAACATTTATTATGGAAAGTATTTTTTTCTTTCCGTTGAATATTGTGTTTAAATGCTGGTTCTCCAAGATGCAAAGACAAGTAAAATGTCTTGCCTAGGAAAAAAACTGTATTGTACAATTATTTTGCGGTAGTTTACTGCCAGTCGTCATTCTTGATTGTGACAAGAGAAGAAGACATCAAATTAACAATATCCTACAGTATTTTGGAATAACAGTATGTTACTGCTGGAATTCCGCCGTAAATTTACAGCCATTTCTAAGAGTGCATGCAAGCAATTTGGACAGTTGGAATAAAACATTGTGCATCCGTGTGCACACACACATGCTGTTCATGAACACAACAACACATGCCTATGTCATTTCTGCCATGTATCTGTAAATATACAACCACTCCATTTGTGTGGCTGTCCCCTGTAGGTCATTCTCACTTATCTGCGACTATGAAAAAGTAAGTGAACCCTCTACTCTCGAATATCCCTTTGCAATCAGACGGTTCTTTGGTGCGCAGCGAACCGCATCGCACTTGCTTTCTCACTGGAACTAACACACATATTCACACGTATCCCACTTCTCCTCTGTGTCCCTTTTCTGAACCCTGTAATCCCCCGTGTATACTCCTAAACAGAACACAACTGAACAAACCTGTGTACCACGCTGTGCAGACTGGTAAAAGCCACAGGGAGCCCCCTGACCTTATCACAGCTTGCTCAATCTCCCTGCATCTGAACTGCAGCAGAAGGACGCAAAGTCACTCTTTTCCCCTGGCTGACATTCCTGTGCCCAAGACAGAAAACACACGTCAATCAGTTCAGCTTGTCTATAGTGCAGTTAAACCAAGGAGTAAATTGCCAAAATGCCACTTTGCTGCCCAGTATTTCAGCTTCCTTTAGGAAATGTAAATGATCTGTATTTGGAAAAATACAAAAAAAAAGACGTGTAGGAGAAGGGGAGGGATCAATGTTTAAATTTATGTTGAGTTTAATTGCATTTTTTTTTACCACTTAATGCAGAAGTTATTATAAGAAAAACAGTAATCAGGTCAAAAAATTTCTTCTAGAACATGACATTACTCTGTGTTTTGAGGCTACTAGCTTAGTTAGTCTTTTTTAGGGGGGGGTTAGATCTTATCAAATTCTACAGCCGCACAGAACCAGATTTAGGAACACTTGAAATTTATACTGCTGGTAGAGCCACAACAGCAGGGGTGTAATGAGATCTCGAGAATCAAAATCTCATGGTATTGCTCGTCAATGAGAAGACTTTACCCTAAGGCGCTATCTGACTTGCAGTTTAATCTAAAGTAAATCCAAGTTTTATTTTGGGAAATGAGGATTAGTCCTGGAAGCTCAACACCCTGTAGTCTAGACTCTTATTTTGAAGCAAGACAAGATGTCTATGAAGAGTTGTTGCACTGTTTTCTGTCTTCAGTCTGCTGTTTGATTAATTGTTAAGCTGGCTGACAACACACGCTGTCTCATTAGCATAAAAAAAAAAGCTATTAGAAATCATGTGTGGTAACATTTAGAGGAGATGTGAAGGTGGTTTGATGCAAATTCTGCATAACAATGTTCCATGTGGGAGGAGTTTGTGAAAATTATGAGCACAAACTAAAATTTTAAGTGCTTTTGTTCAAGAACCTAAGTGAATGGCACGAAATGATAAATGTGAGCAAATGATTTTATCAGAATTTCATGGTTTCTGTGGAGATCTAATAAATAGATGAGCAAACTGCTGTAGAGGCTACGTAGTTTTCCATCTCTTACAAAAACGTAATTGAGAAGCTCTGTGTCAGCGAGTGCCGTTAATAAAAAGGAATGGAAAAGAGGCATAAATTTACGTAGACATACCTATTAACTGATGGGACTCTGCTGACTAAGACATTCAAGCTATTAATGAAAGGAAGTTTGTCTACGTCTTGAAAAGGGGTCAGTTGCTAAACTAGAGTTATTTATGACATTTATTGCAGTCAGAGGTAGTTATAATTCCTCCTTGTAGCCCTTTTATACGCTCGGTTTTGAAATATAGCCTCTCACCGTCAAGCACGGTTGGCATTATTTACATTAGCATGGGTTGTTTATTCCTGCCCATTCCACCTCCTCGCCTCCTCCATCCCCTCCTACCCTTTTTCTCTCCGTCCTTATTTCATTTGCTCTCCCCGTGGTGATTTACCTCCCAGACTTCTATTTACCTACCACTAACAAATTGGGTTATCATGCTCCACCACTCCCACTGTTCCTTCCCTGCATCCCCTTCCCTCCGACTGGTCTTGCACGTTCGCCCCTCGTCGCTGGCTCCGTCTCCTCCCTCAGCCGAGGCAGCTGGCTTACGAGGCGCCGTGTCAAGGTGAGAGATGGTGTCTGCCACGGGGTATGTGCTCGTAAGCCGGCAGAATTGGGATTCTGCGTGCATTCGTACTGTACACGTGTGAAGGAATGGCGAGGCTGCCGCGTCGTTCCACGTTGTTGCTGCCTTCTTTTGGCCATGACAGGGTGTCAGGTGGCTAGCCTGTGACAGGCTGTCAACAAGCGTGTGTCTCTGGAGGCTAAATCACAAATCCATCAAGCTAAAGCTAAAGGAAAATCATTTATTGCAACCGGTGGCGTTGTCTTAACCGCCTAAGCTCGTGAGCGTCCTTTCACATCCATGCTGCCCCCTAAAATCTTTACACGGGGCCTAATTTTTCCTCAGTGTGTGCTTGTGTGTGTGTGTGAGACGCCAAATTCCAGCTATTGTATCCATGCTGGGTTTAAAAAGTCAATACGGGCTTGACATTTAAACTCGTGAGTGTGAAAGGCCGAGAGCAGCTGCATACAGTAAAGTGAGCTTTACAAAGAGATAAAGGCTTTCTCGGAGCCCTTAATGTCAAGAGGTACTCCATACAGAACAGGCGGAGGGCAGATGTATGATGTAAAGTGCTTCCATGCTTCGCACTGGAGTGGGTGCCTCTCCCTTTAATTGCTTCACAATGTTGTTGAATTTGAATCAAAGAGTTTTACGGCTATGCCACACAACTGGTTTGGCATAGACGGGTTACATTTTTATCAGGAATCAGTCAGTTGTATGATGTTAATACCAAAGCTAGCACTGAAAAGGGTTGACTTTGTGTCTGGTGTTGATTATGCTATACGTTGACATGTCATTGGCCTCCACGTGTTATTTAAAACCCACTAATAATTCAAATAAAGAGCTCGGTATCATGAACTTAAAACGAAACTTCAAAACAGAAACTAGCCCTCGCATCACAGATACTACGCAATACTTCACATGGTTTCATTTTTCAAATATTCATTCTTTTGATTCACGTGAGACGCCAAGATTTGACTGGCTTTCTCTTTGCGGTTCTTCGACGTCAAAACTTTTGAGTTTTGCTTTTGCGTAAGTTTAGATGAATGTATATATATTTTCTTGTAGCAACTTTATGATCACGGAGCTCAAGGAAAATCTGCCATGATTCAAAGAATGTAGGTTTGTTCTTCAAAAAGTCGGTAAAGATAAAGTGACCTCTAATTTCATGAGATTTAGAGACCAGAGAAAAACAACATATTAAAATAAAATGTTATAAAACAATAATAAAAAAAAATACAAGTTGCTAAACTCCCAGACCAGCTTGAAAACAAAACACAAATCAAGGAATTGCTTCAGTTGCCTTTTATTAATTGGAACTGTAAAGATATAAATAGGATTTTGTAAAAAAAAATGTAAACAAATAGTATATATTATATGGTGGAATTCTTTTTTTTTTCCAGTTTGAAAATATCATTCTGCAGTAAAGGATTGACTAAATTCTTTCTAAAGATTTTAGTCATCTTTAGAAAGGGTTGTAATAACTGTACAGATCCCCCTTGATCTTGCATGGATAAGCAGGTGTAGACAACAGATGCACTGATTGTACAATGTAGAATGTCCACCTACTGTTTTTCCTTTGGAGTTCTTTTTATTTTTAGATTTTTTTTTTAACCAGTCAGAAAAACTTTTACCGATCTGCCATCCTGTGCAATGCTGAGCACCTGTTTCCAGCCGAATTATTCTGTCACCACCACATTTGACAGAGGAGATGGTGTTGGAGAAGTAATTCTCGGTGCCGGGTCCCCTTTCTCGTGTGCAACAGAGAACAGTTCGATCTGAGAATCAATTATAGTCCTTTTGGAAACTTCCATCAGGATGTCATTTGTCTTTCAGTGAGAAATTGGTTCTGTCTAGAAACCCTGAAGAAATGGGGAACTTGGGATCATACTCGTTTCTACTTGGTACTGTAGCTGGTTCAGACATTCTTTAGAATATATAAGTCTGTACTGCATTCAAAAAAATAGTTTAAAGCCAATTAAAAAAAAAAAACATCTAAAAAAATAGATTAAATCTCAGCTTAATGTACAATTGCGGACATTTTGCAAACAAATACTGGCCGAGTTCATCATAATTTGATTTGGTAACATTTTAAGCTATTACAAAAAATGTTTAAGAACTCCAAATGAATATATTAGATGAAGCATGTTTTCTGGAACGATGAAACATCATCTTGTGCAATTAAAAAAATTGATCGGGTTTCTAGAAACACAATCAGATGCCAAAAGGTTATTGTACTGCATCTTTGTAGTTCAATCGCACAAGGACGTGCTTGTAATCTCAGTGAATCATTTAAAATGTACAACACTGTTGCTAAGTGATCCACAGTCATATTTAAGGAACAAACTTTATTTTAGAAATAAAGGCCCCAAAGTCTGCAAAGTATTAAGAGGCTCCATGTCCAAGTTGATTTTTCAGCCCTGCCGCCCACTACTGTTGGTCAACCGTATTTATCAAGCCCAAGGTAACAGCATCCATCTGCCAGGACGTTTTAGAGCACTCCATGCTTTCCCCTGCTTACAAGCCCTGTGGAGTCGCTGATTTAATCTGCCAGCAGAATTTGACATCTGGACACACTGCCAAGTCCACAATTACCAGTTTATTAACTGCAGCATCAAAGTGCTTGATTTGTCAGCAAACTCTCCTGACCTAAATGTTGTAGAGAGTCTATGGTACATTGTCAAAACAAGGAGAGACACCAAGCAACCTGGCAGACTCACAGGTAGATCACCTTCATGCCATGTTTTTTTATCAAATATTTTTGGAGCTAGTGGCCTTTATTCATTAGTAACTCGACAGAAAGAAGGGCAGAGAGAGAAAGGGGAGGACATGCAGGAAATGGTCCAATGCTGGGAATCAAACCTGGAACATTCACGTCAGGGACTGTAGAGTATGTACATGTAGTATTTGCTCTACCACTGAGCCACCTGGTGACATGGCACTCTGCTTTATTGGTGCAATTCAAGCGAAATTGCAGCAATATGTTATATGTTACGGAGGTCATACACTGTAAAGTTCATGGACATAATTTTCAGTAGGCGTACATTTAGCTATATATATATATATATATATATATATATATATATATAGTGTTTTTATTGGTCTCATGTCATCATTTTTTGAGAAACTGAGTTTTATGTTTTGGGTTCATCAAAATCAACAACAATAGATGCTTGAAATGTGTCGCACACCACTGCCAGGGTATAAACATGATCCACCTGGTGAATTAACAAACATAACAAGACCTGAGAAAAAAATAAATCATTCTTGCCATCGCAATGCCGGTTCCTATTGATAATGCATGAAAAGCATAAGATTTGTCTTTTCCTCCATATACCTGTAAAAAGCAGCTCTCCTAGCTGGATCTATTACTGGAAGCCAGAGGGTGCTCACAACTCTAGTAAACCAGAATGGATATCCAAATCCTGATTGGCTCTCAGAAGCACAAAGAGGGCTTCTGAGTAGATCACATTTCTCAAAGTAATCTACTTTGAGAAATGTATTTATATCACAAATTAAGAAAAGAGGTAATATTTGCTACTACAAAAATGGTTCAGTTATACTACTTTAATGAAGCATTAAAAAACAAAAAAGTATTAGCGTAGCTAAGTTTCTTAATTGCTAGCGATATTTTATTGATGGCTTTTTAAAGCATTATGGCTCCTCACAGTCTCCTGCAGAGCGTGGTTTAATTTTAGAGGTGACGGTCTCCACGTTTTTTCCTTTTCTTTCTTTTTTTTTTATTCTAAAGCCGAGTTTGAAAAATAAGAGTGATCAACCTCACTCCATCACGCCGTCCGTGGCATTAGTGGCCTGCCTGAGGTGAGATCAGACATGCTGAATCAATATATTCCCAAGTTAGTTTGAGAAACTTCTGCAGGCTGACGTTTTACGGAGTCATTTGTAAAGGCAAAAATATTTTATATGTTTTATTCCATCTGCTACTGTGATTTGGTAGTTGTTGTTTTTTCCTCATGTTGAGCATTTTGTAATGTGATCATAAAGCTTGTTCAATTTGACTTTTTATTCCTGTCTATATTCCAATCTTCAATATGGCTTCCAAAGAATATAATTTCTTTTTTGTTTTACGTTTATTGTTTAGGATTTATGACTGAAAATCTTACATTGGCAGATTGTGACAGATTTAATCGATGTTTTTGTAATAAAAGTAGGCTTGTTTTGTGTTAAGACTCATGTTTTAGTATGTGCTGGCTCAGCATATGTCTATATATTTTTAACAAGTAATTATTATTTCATGCTATAGCTGTTCCTCAAAAATGTATCATTAATATTTTGTCACTTAAAATGTAATCCTACCTCATGCATTTAATACCAGAAGACGAACCTTCATTCATTTTCAATGGAATTTTATTGGAACATTTGATTTTAATTGACTGTGACTGACAGCACTTTATATTTTGCAGACCACGCATACAATACCACATGTGACATCTCCAAAGGTTATGTTAAAGAGCTACAAGTATTAGCTTCAGTTGTTTTTATTTATTTATTTTACCTACAATGGACTTCTCTAACGACCAGCAAACATTAACACCAACCTATGAATTCTGATGGCAATGAGGTGTTTTCAATAAAAAAAATTATATATATATATATATATATATATATATATATATATATATATATATATATATAACTTTGCCAGAACTGCTCCGTGCAAAAGAAGTATGCAATCCCAAAAAGAAAAGCTTATTGGTCACACACCCAGCGCATTCAGCTTCTCAAAAAACTTCACATCTGCTGCAGATTTGGTTCAGTGCTGGATCTTGATTTTTTTGCAATATAATAAAATTTTGCATTAAATTTGATATTGAGAAAGGGAAAGTAAGCTGATCGACTTCAACATCCTTCTCACACAGCAGCCATCAACTGTACTCTGCTCTCAACTACGCAGCAATCCACACACACACACACACACACACACACACACACAACTGTGACTGGAGCTCCCTTCAGCATGTGGGACATGTCAGAAACTTTATGAATCCGAAGCCCACCGACTTGGAAGAACCATGTGATTGGTTGATTTTACCAGTCTGTCATGACTGATCAGTCACCAGAGTTAGCATTGCAAGGCACACTAAGGATTTTACAGAGAGACCAGCATTGAGAGAGCTGGAGGACTCCTGAAGTGAAATCAGGAATGTTCGTTAGAGGAAAACCGTTAAGATCGCAGAGGTTTCTTTGAAAACCCTTATTGTACGCCTAAGGTAGCATAACATATAATTTGGATACAATATGACCATTTATTTCAATGAGTATTCAATCTCTCAAAAAAAGAGAACCGTATCATTTATTTAAATCTAGAGAGGCAGGAGCTTCTTGTTCATACAAAATGTTTAGTTTTTGCTATTAATATTTACGTTCCCTCAAAAGCCTAACTTATCAATTATAACACAAAGAAAAACATTTAAAAACTTTTTTTGTTGTTTTATCCAAAGCATCCAATAACCAGTTCAGAGATACTGATCAAAGTCAAAACATGCTCCACTAAGTCCTTTCTTGACTCCCACCGAAATCTAAAAAGAACCTCGGCTGGAGTCGTTATTCTCCCGTCTGGTGAACTTTACTTCTCTGAGACCTCAGAGGTATTTTCAACCATGTGTGGGGGCAAACAAAGCAGTTAGAATGATAATTACGTATTCCCCAATTGTTTGATTTCTTTCATCTTTTTCCTAATTTATTTTTTCTCGGTGCTGCTGAATATGAATCCAAAACCTTTTATTCTTAATGAATGATAATAGCGCAACATGAGGGTTTGACTGGAGCTATTGAACTTAATTAATTCAGAGAACAAGAGCCAAGAGGTATGCTAATAGAGATTGATTGAAGATCTTTAAAAGGGCATAAAAGTGCTAAGAAAAGGACTTTCCTGACGGTGGCTTCTTTATTGAAACCGAATCATCTGACGAAGGACGTTTGCTGCCCTGGTTTCACACATAGACCGATGCAGGTACATTGTCAGCTTTTTCCTAGCCACAACTGAGAAAAATCTCATTTTAATAATGCACACGTCAGAAAGTATTTTACAAATCGCCTACGTTGATTTATTAACCCGCCGAGTCACGTGCATGTGGCCTGTATTTTATTTCACAGTTATAACAAGATAAATGCCATTGGATTTTTTTTTTTCTTTTTCTCAGCAAGATTACATACATTTCTTTGGGGTTCTCATGCTTCTTAATAAATCAAATTTGAAAAGGCTTTCTTGTGTCAATAGGATTTGGCAAACCGGGGAATAATTCTCCAGACCGACAATCTTTACAGCATTTTCAACGTGGGAGAATAAAAGTCAAGAATCTGAGAAGCAGTGCAGTTTTAAAGCCAAAGATTTCAGATTTTTCCTGCACACGTACACATATCCTTGTTCTTCCACACACACACACACGCATACACACACACCCTTGTTTTGACTTACTTTTAGTCTAGTCTAGTCTGTTCCTAACCCAAACCATAACATGAACTTAATTCACACCCATTTTTTTTCAAACTGTGGCCTCCAGTTTGTCATAACTGCAACAAAAGTGTAATTGTATGTGCAATAAGCACTTCAAAATAATAGGACTTTGCAGATGTTGACATGATATCACCATGTACCAAAACAATAAAGTGCTACACCAGCATTGTAACAGTAATCAGTGTTATTTTCAAGAGCCGTAGGAACGATCATTGCTTTTCTATTCAAATAAAAGCACTTAGATTTTTTTTTTACATTTTGGCTGAACACATGGGAACTTTTGCATTTTCACATGCAATGAGAATCTGATTCATATTTTGAATTTCCCTTTTGTTGTCAGACAAGCGGGAGCACAACATTTTAACCGACAATTAGAGCAAGCGCCATTTCACGCTGTAATTATTTGTGTTGTTTTCTCCACAACTGTTGCATCTTAAGTTACAGCGATAAATTTTAGCGCAAGTAATTAATCTTAGTCAAGTCGACTCCCGGTTTATGGCTTCAAATGTAGGAAAACTCCATCTATTACCCCTCAAAATAAATCTGTTTCTA